>NW_009648681.1:239945-283885 GCF_000708025.1 Charadrius vociferus | reverse complement strand
TATGATATATTGGACTTTTTCCGTGTAGAAAATGTTTTTGCTTTTTCTCACACTTTTGTCCTGTGCATCATGTCTTCAGCACTTGCGGTTAAAAGGTTGGGTAGAATTTTAGGTGCATCTTGAGCCATCTGCATAGCCCTACGTAACGTTGTACATTTTCACATTGTACTCCTGAGACAGAAGATTGTTTTTTTTTTTTTTAAAAAAAAAAAGCATGGAAGTGCATGGAATTGCCACTAGATTTCATAGATAGGTGTATTTAGGCTTTCAGTAAGGGGTAGAATTGCTCACACCCCCCTGAAGTGTTGAGCCTGATTCCACACTCAGATTCCAAGTTCGCAAAATGTATTTTTCTGCCTCTTGGACCATATAAGTACAGCGTCGAAAGGCGCTTCCAAGTACCAGGTGACTCAAACGCGCTCCCTTCCAAGACGTTGCTGGGCCACGTTGCCACTGGGCCTAGATGTGCCTTGTACGAGCTCTGCAGATGACATCTTTTAAATGAAAGTTTGAAACCAGTGTTCTTCTGGTCTGTTTTTAAAGACCGAGTGATACTTACTTGAATGTACAATTGATTCTTTGATTTATTAAGGAAAAAACCAAACAGTTTGGGTAATGATATCTCTAGCCTTACTGAATTTCCCCCCGAGTTCTTATCTGATGTGTATTATTTACTTTATCTTACACGTGCTACTCCGTGTAACGGGTGTATTGCTTCAAACACAATATACCACATCCAGATGTTTAACACAAGTCTTTTTTGGTTCACAGGGTTTTCAGTGAATGCCTCGTCAGAGCGGCTCAATATGGGAGAAATAGAGACTTTGGAAGACTACTGAGCATGTGCAAATCAACTGGCTTTTCCTGCATCTGTTAACCATGGATTCTCCGTTTTGGACACAGTACTCTCCACCATGCGTTCTTCTTCGCCTTGCAGTGAATCACAGAATCAATCATCTCAGGCTGCTTCCTCTAGCCCCAGCAAAACCTTTCTGCCCAGGACTGCACAGGCGTTGTTCCTACCGTCAGCCTAGAGTCAAGTGGACTTTGTTCCGAGTCCTGGGAGGGTGGGAGATAGGATTCGTTCGCAACAAGGCTGATTTGGGCAGCAAGCTTTCACTGTGCTGTGATTTCTTCTGCTGACATACCTGGAAAAAAAAAAAAAAATATCAATTGGGATTCTGCAAACCATTGCGTCCCTCTCCTGGTTACTCTTACCACATCCAACACGTGCAGTCACGGAGAGAGAGAGCGAGAGAGTTTGTGGTTAACAGATGTTGGTCAAAACCAAAATGCCACACAGATACTGACTTCCGCGCTCCATCAGGGCAAGAGGTGCTCTCCCAGGCCAGGAGTTGCATTCATAAGCTAACCTTAGAACTGGCAACAGCAGGAGAGGGGCGGTGGCGGGCGCAGTTTAGCTTGGGTTGGTTTGAAGTTGCACACCCCCTGCCAGCCCTTCTCAGCACATTATTTTTGGAGGGAAAGCTCGAGTCTGTCTTCATTAGGTGGTGATGCTGAAGCTGGTGGAGTTCCCTGTCGGCGTATTCCAGCCTTCCCGGACAAGTGGGGACTTCTACTCTGGGGAAAAAAAGTGGGGTGGCATCTCTTCTTTCAGGTTGAATTTATCCCTTAAATGCTACCTTCGGAGGTTTAGGACCAGTTTATTTTGAGCTCTTTTCCTGCAAATTTGTCTCGTTTAAGAGACAGTAGGATATTTACCGTGTGGATCTTTAGTCTTTGGTGAGGGTGAACACTGGCTTTCAGATACGTACCCCAGCAGTCTTAGCTAGTTGTCACTTGAAGCAGTGCTTAGGTTAACGAGCAGAGATGCCCTTTTGTCCTGAAGAGAGACTGTGGAGGGCGAAGCTATGTGCAATGAACGGCCCTGCTTATCTTCTACACCTTAAACTATTCCACGCACCTTCACTGGGATCCATGATCTTTAAGTATTTACGGAATCACCACCTTCCTCTCTCACCGAAAGATTAGCACCACCTTCCCTTCTCCACCCACCCACCCACATGCACCCACCACAAAAGAAAGAAAACGGAAACTGCCAAATGCACTTAGTTTCAACCCCCTGGTCCCATCTCCCGTTCCCAGAGGGTTATAACCTGCCGAGGGAGATGCGCTACAGTTTTGGTGGAGTTGTGTAAAGGTGTCTGTCGTTCTGTCATCACTGCCTAAAGAAAACAGTTCGAGTTGCTCAAGAGCAGTTTGGCTTTGGATTTTATTTTGTTTGGTTTATTCATTTTTTGGGGTCACCTTCCCCTCCTCCTCCTCCTTCTCCTCCTCCTCCTCCTCCTCTCTCTTCCCCCTGCCCCCAAACATGTACAGTAACTATACAGAGACTGCTGCAGACTTGTATATAGTTTTTGGATCCAATAGCATGGAGAGACTTGGAACTGTTGCAAATCTGGTCTCCCTGTCTCCTTTGCTTTGTAAATTCATAAAAGGGGGAAGAGGGGTAGTTAAAATGTTTACAAAACTTTAAACTCCCTCTGAACTTTTGCCAGTGTGGGGGGGAAAAAGAGAGAACTTAAATAAAACCTGGTTGTATTATATCTGAGAGAAAACTTTCTGCTTGCTTTTGTAAAAGCCGAGTTTTGAGATAATTCCTGGTGCTAAAACTGACCCCAAACTCGACTCGCATCAGTTTTCATCGAGAAACAACAAGCAAATACACAGGATGTGAAACAACAACTGCTGCTTTATTTCGTCCCTGGTGAGGAATACCGGTGGTTTTTTTCTACTTGATAATTTTAGAGTTCAAATAAACACCAGTAAGTTGAGATTGGAAAATTCTGACAAGAAAGCTTTAATTTCTCCGTAGAGAAACACGTGCATTCACGCTCATGTTGTTTATGCAGGAGAGCTCACGCCGCAGCTGGTTTTCTGTTACTACAAACACTTGGCCGTGGAGCCTTTTTTTTTTTTGCCAGTCGGTAACCACCCCACCCTTTCCAATTCCCTTCCCTAAATGAGAGGGTTTCTTTCTCCCCTCAGCGTAAAGTCCACACGGACACCTTGTAGGCTTCCCTTTTTAGACAAAATCTTATTTATTTTTTTTTCTACTTGCTGCTTGGTTTTGTGTGGAAAATCCCAGTAAAAGTTAATGATAAAGGTCCTTCTACCATTCACACGACCACAAAGAAAATGAAGTCGGTATACTAACGCCTAACTTATACAGTAGCTTTGCTTTATGTTTCGGTGATGTCTTGGAGAGAACAGTACGTGTTTAGGCTGATAATTTGACTTTGTTTTAATATCTTTGGGATTTTTAGTGTATAAGATTTCTGGTTTGTAAGTACTTTCTGTTTTTTAATGGTATGATCTAATTCCTGCAAGCTAATTTCGGACTACTCTCTACGGTGTAGCAAATAAGCAAAAGTCTGTTAATTTCCAGCTCGGCTGGGGAGCGGGAAAGGAACGATTCACCCGTTGCTAAAGGAAAATGCAGAAATGCAAGCAGGGAGAATGCGCGATGATTTGTCGAACCCCAAGGACCTGGCTCGGCTCCTGAGAGTTAGTAGATAATGGACCAGTGGGGAAGATCTTGCTCTTAATATCCTAATGTTCGGGCTTCTGTGTTTAGTACACAGGTAAGATGCTGGTGTGTTCAGATTGCATCCTCAGGTGACTGTCCTGTCACCTTCTGTGACAAACAGAGGGGCTGTTTCTGTAGCGAAGGTCACTGACGGGGGAAATAGGAGCTGCGGCAGTGTCTCTGTTGCTGGGTATGTATTTATGCCCTTCCTGCGTCTTTTCAGACAACATGAACCTGGAAAGCTAATGGGGCTTTGATCCGAGTTTGAAAGATGATGTTGATTTGATGGTAGAGATGTCTGAGGTTTCTTTTGAGCACGCTTCACCAGGTTACTTCCTAACTTCTCGTTTCGCTGCAGGGACAGTGCTCGGTCCTCTTCGTTCTTCCCGCTTCCCCTCGCAGTCAGGCGGTTCTGCAAAGAACCGCACCGAGCGCAATGCTGTAAAAGGACAGCTGAGCTGTGTCTGGCTGCCTGTTGGAGAAAGCCAAAAAGCAAAGAGGTCTTTACCAGAAAAATCTGAATGTGAAATTTAAGACAAAACTACTCGTGTCGTATTTTCAGAGTATAAAGAACTGACATTGGGGACGTTTATGTATTTTACTACAGCATCTTTTTCTGGACAGAAACTGTGTTTCATCCTCATATTAACTTAAAAAAAAAAGAAATTCTTCTGTCCCCTGACAATAAGCTGGAGTGTTCCCCTTTTAAAACACTTTCCCCAGTCTCTGTTGGGTGCAAACGTGATTTGAAACAAACCTCAGTTTTCTCTGCTGTGAACTTTTCACGAGCGCCCTTGGAGGGGAGGGACAGAGCGGCAGGGGGTCGCAGGAAGAGGTAGTGCCTGTGCAGTTCAAACCCGAGGAGGATGCTGGCCTTGCCTGGCACAGGCGACTCTCCTGGAAGACTCGCCACGTTTTAACAGGCAGTTCTGCCAGCGGAGACCACACATGGCTCCTACTCCACCTCTGTAAGTATGACACCCCAAAAACAAGGGTTCCAGGGAGCCGCTCTGGCTCTGTTTCAGAGCATTTTAGCCTCAGAAGATTGAGGCCCTTGTTCTTCGCTGTGCCCACCCTGGAAAGACCACCGCCGCTGCCCTGCGCGCGGAGGGGAGAGCAAAGCCCTCCAGCGGTCTGCTTGGTTTCGGGGTTAGCTGTCCCAATGGCCCCTGTGTTATTTCCCGTGCTGCGGGATGGCCGGCCGGAGGGAAGGCATTCCAGGAGCATCCCCGCGTCCTCTGGGAAGGGCTCGCCAACAACCGCTCGTGTGTGCGCTGGCCTGGCAGGGTGACGGATGCCTAACGGCTCGGCTGCCTATGGGGTTTTCGGCACAAATTTTAGAGGGTGGAGCTGCCTTCAGGAGGAGGTGTGCTCTGCAAGTCAGAGAGAGAGAGTCTCTGCTGGGCTTTGCACTCTTTCTATCCACTTGCTGTTGTGAAGAAAATTTATTTTATTTTATTTTTTTTTAACCTGACTGGACAAAGTTTTTACTATACCAGTGACGTTTCCAAGTTGTTTCGAAGAGTTTTAAGAATTCCTGCCGATGCTTTTCCTGAGGGAAGCCATGCCCTACCACAGAGTCCTTCGCCTGGTCCTGCTAACGCTGTGCGGCATCCTGGTCCCTGCTGTGCTGGCAGGTAAGGAGCTTTGTTTGCATTTAAAGCCCAAAAGCACGAGAGGTCTTTTACTAACCTGCCTCTGTCTCCTCTCCCTGCATACCTCCTCTCCTTCCCCTAAAAACATCCGTATTTACTGAATTATAATTGAGTAATGGGAAAGCCGCTTTGGAATTGGTGGCTGTTGGTAAGAATATATTCTCCGTCTTGAGACCAGGATTCGATTGGGGAAAATGGGGAAAATACTTTGTAATTTCTCCAAGCCAGACAGCAGTAGTGCCTCCGTGAGCATTAGTGACAGTAGACGAGTAGTCGGATCAGCCAAGAGTAGATGCGGTGCCCTCAGCAGCTGATGGGACAGGTTATCCGTCAGCTTTTAACGGTAGGAAGAAGCTACAATCATGAAAAGAAACACTTTTCTCTGGCTGAAGCCCGTGTCCCAGTTTCTGGTTCCTTCTACGCTTTCTGCTGCAGCAGAGCACTTCGCCACAGCTGCTCTAAGTAGAACTATGAGGAGTGTCTATGGAAACGTTTAGCTCAGGCGAAAGCTGAGGTGTGCAGCCGAACTCCCTGAGTTCCCGTCTGGAGCTGGGTGCCCCGAGGCCGGCGGCAGCGCTGGGACGGTACGTGGCTGCCACTCGCGTCCAGCGAGGTGATGGGAATGGTCGGCGTGAGACACCTATTCCGTGAGGCGCTGGTTTTTAAGGAGGTGGTGAGTAATTTCAGCCTTATCTGCTCCCGCTTTCAGCACAGCTACGCGGGCTGAGGGGAGCCGAGTGCGCCGTCAGCTCAGAGGCTGCCTGGTCTCGGGCGGGTTTTACAAATGAGGGAGAACTGACTTCCAGACCGACTCCATAGAGGGGCTCTGAGCGTGCAGGTGGAAACTCCTACGGGGAACGGCGTCCCTTGAAGCCTCTTTCTGTAAGCGCGGGCGAGGCTGCGGAGGGATGGCTCAGGCCAAGATAACAGGCAGGAGCACAGCGCTTGTTTTCCTAAATTCTTGTCCTGCCTTCCAAGACCTGGAGCAAGGCTGGATCACAGTTCCTTCCCAGTTTGTTCTGAGCATCTTGCCTAGCAGGGAGATCCTGGCCAGCCTTCTAGCAGATGAAATTATTTCTTTTTAAAGGAGCTTTCATAGGGGTAGGGGAATTTATCGCTGTGCCTAGCTGGAACATCTGTGGGTGCAAGAACAGAATTACTGTAGCTGGTATTTCCCCCACAGATCCTTCCCTTGCAAGACACCTTGCTGGGAAACCTTTAAAGAAACTAAGAAATGAGCACTAAAAAGTGGATGTTTTCCTTCTCAAACCCTGAGATTTGATTTTATTTATTTTTTTTTTTTTGTATAGTGGAACATTAATCACTTAAGCACAGTTTCAGTTTGTAGCTTGCTCACGCTCCCAGAAGCAGTGGCAGTGCTCTTCCCCAAAACCAGGTAAGGTCTCTTCTTAACTGTTAAGAGTATTTCACTCTGCAGAAACCGATTACTTTCCAGTGAAAAATCGATCTGCTTCCTCTATGAGCTAGGATTTCTTTTAACTTTCTTTCTACTTTAAGTTTCCAATACTGGATGCGTATTTGCTCCGTCCCCTGCCTTGCCAGCTTTCCGGAGCTCTCGGCTCGGCGTTGCAGCTTTGGTTTGTACCTGTCGCTGCCTCCCTGTGTCGCTTTGCTCCTGTGAAATACCCCGAGTTCACTTTATCCCTTTACTGGGTGAGTTGCACTCGCGCAGCGAGGCCAGCGGCTCTCGAAGAGCTTTGTGCTGATGAACGCAACATTTGGATCCTGGGGCGCAGGAGAGACTCCATTTTAGAGGCTCGAGGCCTCTTAAGGAGTTTGTTCTTCTCTGCTACCTCAAAGCAGGACATGAGGGAACCAGCCTGTATGGTAACCCTTCCCAGGAACAGAACTATTTTCTGCTGCGTTAGAGGTGGAGAGGTGGCTCCCCCCAGTACAGGAGCTTTTAGTGCACAGTGGAATTTTTTCTGCTTTTCACCCCATTAGAAAAGGAAATTTCCTGCCTTGTGCAGACAAAGAAGGGAAGGGCGCACAGGCAGCCCTCTGGTCTCCGCGCGTACACATGCAGCCCTGCCTTTCTGTAAACAAGTTTATTTAACATTCATCAGAACCGCAGCGTTCCGCGCTGCTCCACGCTGGAGCTCCCGGCGCTCGCACATCACAGGCTGCCCTTTGTGCTCCCAATGAAGGCCTCTTTTCATCCCTGCGCTGGCCCTGTGCCCGCTGTGACTACCTGGGGCTGGACAGCCCGTTGCTGGCCTCAGGGTTCACCCAGCCCCTGCCCTCCCGTCTCAGCACCTCGTACTTCCCGTAGCAAAGCCCTCCGTGGTGGGCAGAAGCGGAGTCTGCCTCGGACGGGGCTGAAGTGATGCCGGCCGTGCACACCCGAGGTCCCGAACGAGTCTTCCCCTCCTTGCTGGATTTAATTTTATCTCGGTGGTGACTCAGAGCTACCTAGTACCAAAACCCCCGGGTAAGTGCTCAGGAGTTCAGTGAGATGTGAAGGATCTCGCTGGCAGTTGAGGTTCCCATCTGGACGTAGCACTCAGAACGCTTTTGGGGTGCCAATGGGTTGTGGACCGTGATCTGGCTTCTTGCCCAGCCAGTCTGGTTTCCTGGACAGAGTGGTCAGGGCTCTGCGACTGGAGAAACTGTGAATTTCTGCTCCCGAGTTCCCGAGCTCTTTCCAGTATCCCATTTGTCAAAGATGGGGAAACAACTGACCGAGTCTTTAACCCTCTTTGTCCACGTCGTCTAGGTGCAACAGGAAACAGAGCCAGTTCGAGGGCTTTCTACACACCCAAATCTTCTTTGCTTTCTCCAAACCCAAGTGGCACTTATGCCCAGAGCACAGGAGGATCGTCAAGAGTTGGATTTTACTTTTTTTCCTATCAGCAAAACCAGTTTCAAATCATATAATGGATTCAGAGCTCCCAGTGAAGTAGAAGTTAGTAAAAAGCCTTTGCAAGGCTTTGGCTTCTGCATCATGTATTTATTTGGTATCTACACTCTGATGTGGGCTCATGAATTCCCCTGTTTTGAGCTAATGTGGAAATACTGCAGTAGCGCATCAGAATGTGTATGGGGGGGGAAAGCAACAGACCAGGAGATGATGTGCTAAAGGAAAACATAGGAGAAGACCTTGTCCAAAAACATCTTTCTGTAGCAACTTGTGGGTCTTCATGCTCAACAACAGGAGAATAAAAGATTGTTAGGAAGTCTTTAAAGTTCAAGTGTTGGAATGTGAGAAGTAGCGAATAGGTTTTGTCAGGCAAAATCTTAAAAAGATGCGGTTGTTCCAACGGGTTCATCCAGTCTTACAGCAAGTCTTTGTAGACCATTACTCAACTGTGCTCTGCACTATTACTCCTTACAAATTACTGACAGTAGTATCAGCTCCTGACTAAGGCTGCTGGGTTGGAGGTGGAGAGTGAGGATGATGAGGGGCTGAAACCTCAAGCTTGTATGAGGAAGGGTATTGCTCACTGGTGAGCGATCTCCAGGGATAAAGATGTTAGGTCGCCACATCTGCCTGCCTTGAGGTCTTGCAGTCTGCCTGTGGAGAGGTTCCTTCTCGCTGAGCATGGAAACAGCGGTTTTGTCAAGTTGCCTTTGGTGTCATCCCTTCTAGATCTCACCATGGTCCATGTAGCTGAAGTCCTGCGGGGTCCCTACATTATTCCGAAAACTCACAGTGTATTTCTTTATAGTCCGGTAACTCTGATATTTTCTTCCCTGGCCTCAGCTGTAGCCAACCTGTGCTGTAGAGAGGGAGAAGACGCACTGCAGTAGAGAGAATTCCCTGAAATAAAGCAATTTTTAGTGTCAAAACGTGGGAAGGAAGAGGTGCCCTCCTCCACCTGGCTGTTGCAAAACACTGGAATACTTTTAGTCCACTTTATTTTCCTGGGTTCCACCTCTGCCCGGTAGAACCCTAATAACTAAGATTACTCCGTATCTTTCTCTTATGTGCTCTCAATCTGTATTTTTACCATGTGGGTGTCACTGGTCGCCTGTGGAGCAACAGTTGCCCTCGGTCCGTGCCGCAGTGCTGAGACAGGGTTAATGCTGGGGGCGAGCTCGTTTGTGCCATGGGGTCGAGGTTTCTCTGCCTTCAGAGCAGGCAGCACTGAGGCACGAAGCCTGGGCAGTGGTGGGGTTACCTGTGTGTGTCAGCAGCCTGGTGGCCCCCTCCATGTGCCCATCTGCTGAGCTGCTCTGGGGCATACCAACCATGCAAGTGCACCAGGCGGGTTTTCTTAGAGATAGGACAGGTCCTAAGACTGATGGCAGTACAGCTCATGCGTGGCGCTCTCCCCCAGATGTTAAACATCTGGTCTTGCGATGGATGATGTGTTTTGAGCTTGTTTCTTGGTAGTTCTTTATTTCTACAAAGTTCTCGGGTGAACAGGAAAAGCCATGCGCCACCTTGGCTTCCAATCCTCGATTGCACCCCCCACTTACGACTGCAATGTGTTTGGGTTTTTTGCACGAGTGAAAAACGCTGTGCCCTGCCCCGAGGCCTCGCAGGTCCCATGTAACTTGGCCTTTCCTTGTGAAGAGCTGCCACCGGGTCTGGAGCTGTCACTCGGAGGCGTTCGTTCAGGCGCACAGACTGCGTCATCCGTATCGCAGTCAGGATGACGATACCCGTGCAGGTGGGCAGGCCTGCCCGCTCTGGTGCTTCTTCTCTTGTAGAGCATATTTAGAGTCCTGGACTCCTGCTCGTGCACAGAGAAATTGAGCCCAGGAGGACTGACATGTGACAGTCACACAAAACATCAGCAGCAGAGCAGAGAAATCCTCCTGAACCGGGTTCCACGCCTGTGCTTCCAGCCTGTCCCATCAGAGTGTATCCAACAGGCGACTGAAAGAGGCCCTCGTGTCTCGCTTGGATAGGGGCACACCTTATTAATAGTGTGTGTTTGTGTTGGGTTTTGGTGCCTGACGCAAGCTCTGTCCTTCCCCTTCGCCTTCCTGGCTTTTACTGTAGGACTGAAACAGGAGCGTGGCATTTGATGCTGCTCCATCGGAGTTCTGCCGCCCTCAGCCAGCGGCAGCGTGGCCGACACTCGCCGGGACTGTCGGGCTGCTGCGGAGGGGAGCAGGGGTGACTTCTCCGGTTGTTGAAAAAACCGGACAGATGCGTGGGGATGGCTGGATGGGTGGTTGGGCTTCTTCTCAAAGGGGTGGGAATGGCAGCATGCGAGGACACGGAGCTGTTAGTTTGGGAGGCAAAATCAAAGGTGAGTCTTTGGAAAGAGAAGTGCTGGTTACAAAGGGGCGCTCTCCCGGGCTGCGGCGGTGTGCTCCGGAGAGACCTGCCGGCTGGCAGCTTCCTCTGGGGATGGGGCTTGCGCTGGGTTTTGCGTTCCCCTACCCCGTGTGCCTGCTGCAGGGCTCTCGGCGTCGGCTCTAGCAGCATCGAGGTGCAGGAACCGAAGAGGAGACCCAGTGGTAAGCCCCGGCTCTTGATGTTAAGGCGCAGGTATTTCACTTTATGCATGTGCACGACTCTGCTGCTGCTTCTGAGCTGACATCTCCTGTTAGAGAGGCACTAAACCCGACTGAAAGGAGTTGTGTTTCCCTTGGTTGAAGCGCCGTTAAGGTAAAACCGCAAAGACTCGGGACAGAAAACTCATGTTTAGCACACTCTGCCCCTTCTGTGAGGGTGAACTGAAAACATGTTTTAATCAGATGAGGGGAATTAACAAAATACATATCCAGAAGCCATCCAGGACTCTGTCCAGGTCTTAAAAAAAATCACCGATATCATAAACAAATTAGACAGTTTCCTCTCTATTTGGCTGTCAAAAATAAGCTCTGTGCCCTGCTTTAAGCGAGCTGCAATAAATTTTTCAGGAATTAGAGGTGCTGGGGATGGGAGAGGCTTTCTGGAACCTGTGGGTCTGGTTAGAAAAAGAGCCTTTGCGCTACAGTTGGAAGGGGTAACGCTCCCTCCTCGTCCGTTTGACAACGGGGAGCTGGAAGACCCTGTCCAGGTCCTACAGCCTCCCTGGACGGTGCCTGCATCATCTGAGCCTTTTCCCCCGGTCAGATGCGAGGGGTACACCCAGCTCGCTTGGCTTTGGAGAGAAAAACATTCTTGGGAAATGCAACAATGACGTCCTCCCAGCGCGGCGTTCTCTTGCCAGATGGGAAGGGCTGCAGTGTTGGTGCTGGCCTTGCTGGTGTTGACACAGTCAGGAAGGTCGTAGCTGGAGTTTCTCCACTTGCCAAAGCGGCCTGGAACCGGGGCTTCAAAAGTGTTACATACGTTTTGTTTGTGCCTAAACCAACAGCTTCCTAATGCCACCATTGCTAACTAAATAGCCCAGCTCTGCTCGGTTCCTTTCCCTGTTGTTTTAATTATATTTACCCACTAAATTATGTATTTCCTCCTGATCTGTCCTCTGGTAGTCAAACCACAGGATTTATAGAAGAGAGGTCCACTGGAAATGGCACTTTCTGGAAGAGCCCGTGGATGGGAGTCTGCAGCTCTGCTGTTGGTTTTGCAGGACAGGTTGGGAAGGGCTCTGCAAAGGGCTGGGATGTTTCTGGGGAGCTGTCGTGGAGCACAAACCACTTGTGGGCTCGTACCAGGGACCTGAGATGCCACCTCTGATGCAGTGACCACAGACGTACCGAGCACGTGAGGACGTGGCATTCACTGCTGCTCCCCGGGTGGGTCAGCCAGCCCGAGCGTGCTGGTGTCGCTGCCAGGCTTAACTGGCACAGGACTCAAACTGGGGGCTTACTTCTCTCTGTCATTGCTCGTTGGGCCAGAGTTAAACCTGGCAGCTGTCTCGCTGAAAATCCTGTAGCTTTTATGGCTGTAGAAAGGACTTTCCAAAACTAGTCTAGAACCCTGTTGTGTTCCCGAGTCTGCAGGCAGCCTCCTATAGCTCTGGGGATGGTGGGAGCTACTCTTCGATGGTTTGTAGGTTTGTACAGGCAGCAAAGGTGAGCATTTTGGTGTTTGTCCTCCTGGTCTTTTGGATGCAGGGCTCTTACGGGAGAACAAAGTGTGGTGGAGCACATTAGGGCTGATTCTTCAGCTCGCTCTTCTCCCACAAAGTGCCAGCTGCCCACGGGGGGGCAAGGAGGGCTCCAGGTACATCAGTCTGGGGTTGGCGCTGCCAAGATGTGCTGCTGCCTCCTCTCTTGCTGGGTCAGGGAGAGCCTGGGACAAGTCTTTGAGTGTCCCTGGTGGAGTGAGGGACAGTGTGCCGGAGCCGGGGTGCCCGGGGATACCTCTGTGCCTTGCCCCAGGGAGCCCAGGCTGCTGGCTCCGGCTCCCCTGCCCTCTTTCCCAGCCCAAATAACCATCATGTCGGTTCAGGTTGGATGCTGTTCTTTCTTTTCCCCCTGCCTTTTTTTTTTTTTTTTTTCCCCATCCCACTGCCACATTCCCAGCGGTTTCAGCAGGGAGCTGTGGAATGTCTCCCACTCCCGCCAGGGCCCACCTGAACAAGACGGGCATTGACAGGGAGCGCTCGGCTCAGCCACACACAGACAGGGAGGGCTCTCTGGTTCCGTCCCTGACCCCACAGCGAGAGGAACTAACAGGAGGTGAATGGTAACATCAAACAGAGCCCGGCCCGGCTTTCATCTCCCCGGCATGGCGTGGAGGTGGCTCAGAGGGAAGTTGAGGCTCTGGGGGCTCCTATCTCAGGGAGCAGTGTCCTGCGCAGTGCCAGCGCCTCTGGCATCCTACGCTGCGTAGGCTGGTGGTGCAGGACGGAAGGGCCCTGAGATGCTGTGTGTGTGGCCAGCACAGGTGGCCTCTGCCTGTTGCGGGAATGTGACAGCCACTCCCAGCCCAGTCCCATGGGCATCCATGAGCAAACTGGCTGTAGATGTTCATGCAGGGCCTGTTTGTGCACGAGCAGAAGTTGGTTGCGGGCTGCTCCCTATTGTCCCGCGTGTACAGCAGGTTGCCACAAAAGCTGGTAGCAGTGTGGTTTCACCCCAGGGTGTGGGCATTGCCTTTGGCTGCTCTGGGTGTTGGTGCTGTGCGGAGGTGGTGCCCTCCTGGAGGAGGGCTCTGCCCCACCAGGTCACCCTCCATCCACCCGGGGGCACTCAGCAGGCGGCTGGAGCCCAGGGCCCTGCTGAGGTGCCTCTGTCCCGAGCCGCTGTTGTCACCAGCAGTCTGGCCGGGGCCACCCATGCCCGTGAGTGATGGTGGGTGCTTCTCTCCCAGCAGAGTACCCGCAGGGCCCGGTCCCCACCCTCTGGAACGAGCCACCCGAGCTGCCCTCTGGAGCTGGCCCCTTCGACACCACCACAGCCCGGCTCTCAGATGCCACCGCCTTCCCCCCGTACACCTCCGAGCTGGAGCCCGAGGACACCACCCACCTGCACCGGCTGGACGCCGGGGACGGTATGTGGCTGCGCAATGGGCACTGCCTGTGGGTCGCTCCTACAGCAGCTCGGGACGTCCTTGCTGCGGAGTTGTTCTTTAGAGCCCTATCACCTCCCAGGAGGTGTTTGAGCCACTAGAGGTGGCCTGTCCCAAGCCACGCTGCTGGGGGGGCGAGAGGGGAGCTGCTGAGGCCTTTCCTCCTGCCCCAGGTCTGACACATCACAGCAGGCACCAGCAAGATGTGCCTCAAGCCCAGGTAGGCTCCAGGGCAAGAATGTGTCCGAAACTCTTCAAACAGGGAGCGCGAGCACCTTTCCTGGCTCCTGAACTACAGCAGACGCCTGTTGTGATGTGGCTCTGCAACAAGCAAAGCAACTCTCTCGGTGTGGGTGTTTAACAGGAAAGCTGAGGGCCAAAGACCCGCTTTATGGCAGCCGTCCCTGTCACCGGGAGCTGGCTACGGGGCGAGTGGCTGGCTCCAGCCCCCTGCCCAAGGGCACAGTGCTGCTGGGGCACAGGACCACACCTCGGCTACATGGGGAGAGGGCCACCATCGCCAGTAGCAGGAGTGTGGCCCGATGGCTGGGGCTGTGCTGGGTGCGGGGGTGATCCCCCATAGCCCTCCCCGTTATGGGACCCACCGGCTCTGCTGACCTCTTGCTACCTTGTTCTCTGTCCCTGCAGGCTCGCTGGGGCCTGGAGCTATCGGTGCCATTGTCATCGCCTCCCTCCTGGGTACGTCTGTGCTTGTGGCCTTGGTTGTCATCACGCTGAGAAAGTTCTCTGCCTCCTGAACTCAATAAAAGATTTTTCTGTAACGACCAGCCCGTCTCCTGCCCTCAACTCCTCCCGCTCCCCCTCTCCCTGGGGCCCCCTGGGGACAAATGCTGCCGCGGATGTGGCGAAGGGCACCCCGGCCTCTGCGCTGGGCAGCAAAGCTGCACCCCAAAGTGCTCTTTGCTCTTAGCGTGCGCATCTCCTGGGTGCACGCAGACCTGGCAGACTCGACCGCAGCAGGCAGTGTCACTTCCCCCCAGTCAGGAGGGACCTGTGGCCATGAGTGGCTTTGGGCTCTTGGTCTAGCCTGAGTGCCCCAACACGGGCATCAACCTTGCACAGGTTGTTCAGTTGGTGTCACACTTGCCTAGTCTCACCCCACTTCCATCCCCTGCATTTGGGCCAGTTGCCCCCCACCAGTCACACTGGAGGGGACTGGTGAGGAGGCGAGCAGTCGGTGCGGGAGGGAGGAAGAAGACGCACGCGTGTTGCTTTGGCGCTGGCTCGCTCAGCTATATTTCATCACACGGAAAAACGAGACAACGAGAAGTTCCCCTCAGTTCGCTGGGGCGGGCCGAGGGGGCTCCAGCCCGTGCTTGTGGGCCCCAGGCCTGGCCCTGAACAACACTGGAGACCACTGAAACGGAGGCGTGCAGGGCTGGGTCTGAGGAAATAACACTGGATGTCACTTGGTGCCTGAAAACGGCACAGCCTGTGCCTAGGGTGCGGAGTCCTGAAAAGTCACAACACAGCAAGAAGGGCCAGAGCGAGTCCCAGGGCTTGGCGGTGGGTTGTGGGACAGTGCCCGGCAGCCCTGAGTCCCTCTCCCCTGGAGAAATGCAGTGAGGAACCGGCGTCCTGGCACTGGGGAACCTGGGTCAGCCCCTCCACTAGTGAAGGAGCTGTTTCTGATGGGTAAAGGAGCGCTTCTGTGCTATGAGAAACATCCCAGGTGGGCGTGTGGGGCTGTAGTGCCCAGGCTGGGCTGGCTGCTGGGCTGCGAAGCTGGAGAATTTGGGATATGGTGATTTCTCAGGCAATTGTAAAGACTTTCTAGAGCTGGAGCCCCTCTGGGCTTTGCATTAGACAACTTGTGGCTGCTGCAAGGTCTGGACCCTGAGCTGGAGGTTTGGTTGGATTCAAAGTTGATTGTGGGGTGCTCTTAGGGGGAGCCTGACTTGGGATGTTCCTGTTAAATGAGCCTAATGTATCAGATTGGAGGCTGTGCTCCCTTCCTGGCCCCCAGCTCTGGGCTGGGCCCCGGCAGCTTGCTGGGAGGCTCTGGCCGGTGTGAGCTGCCCAGAAGCCCTCTCCCTGGTGAGCTATGGGTGGCCGGGGCAGGCACAGCCCTGCTGGCTGTTGTCACGTACTAACATGGTGGCACTGAGCTGGGCCTGAGGGCGGAACACCTTCACTCTCCCTTCACTGCTGCAGCTCCCACCAGTTTGGCCCTGGGAGCTGGCTGCAGCCTCACCAGTGCAGGGCTGACTCTGGGCTGGTTGTCCCAGGGGTGCAGTGACGGTACGGACAGCCCCATCCCTCCCTCAGCTGGGTCTGGCCTCATGCCACATACCGCACGTGTAACCTGGGCCCCACATGGCCCAAAGACCAGCCCCAGAGCCCCCCTCCAGCGGCTCCATGGTGTCCTGCTTCCACCCCATGCTGCCACCAGCGTGGCCGCGCTCCACTACTCCGTGCGTGGCTCCGTCGGCAGGCGGCTCCTCTCCATCCCCGTCGCACCGCTGGAGCATACAGCAGCGCAGCCCACGGCGCCTGGAAGACTCTCCATTGCAGTGTTACGGAATGATGCCAAATAATTGATTTCTCTGATGGACGCTGGCTGCAGGTCAGCAACAGCCTGTGGCTAAGAAGCCCTCGGCTGTGGCCACGTGTGGGACTGTTCAGAGCAAGGCAGTTGAACAACAGGCAGCTGCCGTGGGTCTGTCCCCTGGTCGGTCTCACTGCTGTGCTCTGGGCTTCATGCGACGCTCAGTGCCACAGCTGGAAGGAAGTGATGATCCGTCTCTGCTGGTGACGGAGGACTTGCATATATACACAGAGGTGAGCCTGTACAGGGGTTTTGCGCACACAGGTTGTGCGTGCAGCTGGGTGGTGTGGGTTACAAGCATGCAGGCAGCGATTGCGGGACAACAGCTCCTGGGGTAACGTCACTGTCCTGCTGCGTGGCAGCTGGGGTCTGCTGGTGCTCCCGTGGTACGTGGTGGTGTGCGGGGAGGCACTGCCACAGCCACCCTGCTCTGTGCCTTGGCAACAGTGAGTAGCGGAGACTGAGTGCCGCATCAACCGGGAGAGGCTGTGGTACCAGGCTTCTGCAGCGGCTCTGCGGAGGGATGCAGGCTGTGGAAGAGGGGGTGAGCCATGGGGCACAGCCCAGATGTGCCATCAGGCAGGCAGAGACGGGGGTCAGGGCTGGTGGTGGAGTGGGGCTGGGCATGGAGCATTTTGGACCCTTTGAGTGGAAGCAGATAGAGGGTCTGCCGGTGGGAATGGGCCCGCGAGCTTCACAGCAGAACTGGGGAGGTGGAGTTCCTGGGGCTTGTCCTAGCCTGGCGCCAACAGGCTGCGTAAGAGGTGGCGAGACAGCTCCTCTGCATCTTACAGGGGTAGAAACTGTAACAGTTTCGGGAGAGCCCCAAACTCAAAAGGTAGCGATGAGCTGTAAGGGCTCAAACCAGGCGACATTAATTGCTTAGTTACATTTGTGGCCAGGGGCATTTCCCAAGCGGCCGGTCCCAGCCCCAGCTACCATGTGCGCAGGAAACGGGGGTCAGCTAGCCGGCACCCGGTGGCCTTTGGGCTGTGTCCGTTTGGCTCGTGCTCTTTGGGGCTTTACAGAATACCTGGAAAGGTGTTATTTTAGCCAGTTCGAAGCACTGATCTCCAGGGAAGGATTAGTGCTGCGGGAAGTGCGGCAGGGAGCCCAGGAACTACAGTCTGTTTGTTCAGGGGTGCATGTGCCTGGTCTGGCACGCCAGGTCCTGCACCACAGCCCACGGCATCACCGCCACATCCTCCCAGCTGGCAGCCTCTGTCCTCTGCCCCTCTCCCAGAGGCACTCCAGACACTTGGGGACGACAGCAGTCATTGGCGGTTTCTGCTGCCCAGTTTCCTCCGCTGACTGTCATCTGACTTGTGCACTCGGAAACACTCCTTCAAGTTCTGGGCTCGGATTTTGGGGTTCAGGATCTCCTCCCCCATAGAACTGGGGAACCAGCCCCTCTCCTGGTCGTGAAGACGCTCCCCAAATATCCAGCCTGAGCAGAGACAGAGACAGGTGTAAATGGGGAAGGACTGGCCCTTGCTCCTGCACCGGGACAGTTGTGCTGGAAAGAGTACGGAGCTGGCAGTGCTTTCTGGAAGCTGCTCAGAGGCCTGTGCTGGAGCGGACCCAGTTTTTAGCTCCAGCCAAGGAGCCCCGCTCGCCTGAGCAGCACTGTGTTTGGACAACTGGCTCAAGGGATGCCAGCAGAAAGCAGGCACTGCTGCCACTGAGTGCTCTCTGCTGCCCCTGATGCTACAGCTACACAGCAGAGACCCAATGGGACTGAGTTCACCAGCTACAAGTGTGCCCCAGAGACCACACCGGGTGGCTCTGAAGCATCATCAAGGTAAGAACAGCTCTAGGTTACACCTGGGGTGTCTCTGCCAGCCCTGCCATAGCTCAGGGAAGCCTGGATTTGCTGAATTTTAGGAGGAGGCCGTAGCTCTGTTGGCTGTGAAGCCAATGCCAGGGTCTCTCCCTGGCAGGAGGACCCCTCTTGTCTGCTCAACAGTCACCTCTCCTACAGCGTTGCCCACCCTTACACAGGGACTCCCGGCACAGCCCCGACCCGTCCCTCGTACCGTCGTCTGTCTTGTCCAGGATGTTGAGGACGTCAGCCAGTTCCAAGGACAGCTCATCCGGCTGCTGGGCCACGTACGGGTGGACGCACTGGATCTGTGGACAGTCTGCAGGGGAATAGGGTGAGAGTGTGGGATGGACTGGGACACAACCCGCTGCAGGACAGCACAGCTCAGGTGAGCACAGCACCGTGAGCTCTGACCCAGTAAGAAACCCCGCAGAGGCCAAGGGGTGCCCCGGCCACAGGGACCCAGGGAGCGTCTCTGGGGGGAAGAGAGCTGGGTGCACACCACCACCGCAGTGCCACCCCATGAGCAGCTTGGGTGGGAGGGAGAGTGCTGGTGCAGCCCAGCCCAGGCTGGAGGGGAGCAAACTGAAGGCCAGGCCCAGGGATAAGTGGGTATTGATGGTGGAAACACAAGGGGAGCCCAGGGAGAGGGTTTGGCAGAGGCCCCAGGCCTGGGGCTGGACTAAGAGTCAGGGTGGAAGAAGGTACTCTGGGATAGGGGTGAAGAGCTCCTGGCTCCCATGCTGTGTCTCTTACCAACAAGTCTGGATGTAAACGAAACGAACTTGGTTCTCCGGTTTGGGGCCAGTGAAATCATCCAGCGCTTCATTTCACTCCTGGATAGGGGAGACAAACCGAGGTCGTGAGCATGCAACAGTCATAGGGACCCCAGCTCTCCTGCCCAGCTAGCTCTGGCCTTTTAATTCCTCTTCTCGCAGCCCTTTCTTGCCTGCCCCCCTGGGGTCCTGGACTCACTGGTGATGCTGAGCTCCCCTCTTGCACGCACCGGTTGGGATGTCACGTGCCACAGTGCCCTGGGCCCTGCCACATAGGCCTGGCTTGCCGCAGGGCCCCCAGGCTGTCCCCACACCCAGCAGCATCCCTCTTTGGGGAGCAGCACAGCTTCAGAGAGCCAGCAGCAGGGTGGGGGGCCTGGCACCCCCTGAGCTCTAACCACCACAAGCAGCTCCTGGCTCAGCTGGGTCAACAAGAGAAGTTCTTCCTGCAGAAAAGCAGTTAGAGGAACCGTTTATTCCCGCAGCTGCTATGCAGGAACGTTTAAAGGGCAGAGCTGATTAATTCACTTGCAGATGAACGCTGCGGCATACCAAGGGTACCGCTCGCTTGGCAGCGGATGAGACAACAGACCTGTGTGAACATGCTGCCAGATCCAGCATGCTGTTATGCAAAACCTGGGCCTGCAGCAGGAGGGTGAAGATCTCACAGGCGCTGGAGAAGCCCCAGGCCTGGTGCTCCCTTGAGGCTTCCTTCAGCCCCGCTTGGAAACGGGGCAGTTCATCTTCACAGGCTCCAGCTCCTGCCTGGAGGAGCAGCTGTACTCCCGGCCCCAAGGGAGCCAGAACTTTCTACCTTCTCAGATGGTAGTTTAAAGCGTGAACTTGACACACATCTAAAGCCACCAGAGTCTCTTCTGGGAGGAGAGAGGCCTAAAAGGGAGATGTGAAGGACGAGTGCTGGCAGGCTGATCTGTAGGGCTGGGAATACCTTGTGCTTCAGGGCTGAAGCATGATGCCAAGGACCAGTGAAAAACAACTGCAGCTGCAGGTCGAGTGCAGCCCCTCATGCCATGAAGATGTGCAGATGAGGGCCCTGTGCACTGAGGGGTTGACAGAGAGATCAAATCAAAGGTTGTACCATGCTTGTGGGCCTATCTGCAGGCTGGCCTTGCACACAGCTCCTTGCAGGGCTCTTTGGATCCTGCCCGCAGCCCCCAGCTCCTCTCAGTCTGTAAGGCCCCCCCCCCCACCTCCCCCTCCAGTCCTGCCCCTGTGACCAGCTATGTCCAAATGTACTGCCAGCTCCCGGCGGAGCCCACCCAGGGCATTAGTTGCAAGCTGCCACCAAGCAGGTCCTCACTGCTGTATGGGTTCAGAGCTGGGAAATGCCGCAAGTGCTGTGGAACACATGCACCAGTCTGTTTGGCACCCACTTAGCTCTTCTAATTCTTCAATTTTCCAGTTTGTGCCCGGTACTGCCCCGATCATCCCTGCAGCTCTGGAAGAGCAGCCTTCCGCAGTTGCTACATCACATCTCAGTGCGTAAGACCTGTTGGCAAGCCGTGTGCTGGATCACACGCTCTCTCCGGCCATCTAGAAGATGCGACAGGCTGCAGAAGCACAGAACTGCAATTGCCTCCCCTGAGCTGAGGCAAACCCTGGCCTGGTTTATTGTTCTCTGCACCGCTCAGTCTCACAGACGTCAAATGTGCGTTTGCCCTGCATAACGTGACTGACATCTCTATTTTCAGTACAGCAAAGCTGCAGTCACATGTCTGGGGAGAAGGTGCAGTTGCTTGCCGTGCAGGGGGCTCGTCTTCCTGATGCTGGAGCTGCACCGTGCTGGGGGGGCTCAGGGTGCAGCCCCCAGGGCTGCAGCAGCATGTGGTCCCAGCTGGGGCTGGTCTTTGCTAAGGGATATGGATGTCGAACACTGGCCTACTGACAGCGAAGTAACATCGAGCTGGGGCTGCGCATCATCTCTGGTAGCTGTTTAGCTGGTGGTACACGTACACCTATAATAGTACAGATGCTGTGCCTAGAAAACGTGCGCCTGGTAAGGCTTGGGTCAATGAGAAAGCCGTGCCCTGAGCTCCAAAACAATCAGGTCTGTGTTAGCACAGCTGAATCATTTGCCCAGTCTGAGCTTGTTGGAGCCTGAAGTGAAAAATCAGTGAGCCAAAAAAACCTGTATCCAGGGAGACAAGGAGTCCCTGAGCCGCAGAAGGGCTGCACAAGATTGGCACCGGCTGTGGAAGGTGCTGAGGAAGAGGACTCTTCTCTACCTTTGCCTACAAGCAGGAGTCACTTTGCTTCACGGCGCTGATCAGACGTGGCCTTGATCTTTGCGAGTGAGCCAGCTGAGCCACTGGAGTGTGCTCAGCATACATCCTACTTGCTTTTACTTTCTGAATACGCTGCAGACTGTAAATCAGTTAGACTCCTGTGCCGGGACTGATTTCTGACCTCTCTGTCTCAGAATGCAAAGCACCCACTCATCTTCCACCCCGGATGCTACAAATACATCGTACAGGAGAGAAACCTGCCTATTTTCACAAGTGTCTTTCAGTAGGAGAGACCGAAGGCGGACTTGGGAGAGCGACGCTGAGCAGAGGTTTGTAGGGCCAGCCCAGCTGCAGCAGTGGGACCCCTGCCTGACCCTGGTAACCCCGGAGAGCTGGTCCCCATGCAGGCAGGGTGCTGCCCTTGCAGGGGTGTAGGGAGAAAGCAGTGCTGAGCGCTGGCAGGGTGACTGTTGTACTCACTGGGATGATGCCTTCAGCATGTAGCTGGCCTCCCGGTCATCCGCATTCTCCAGCAGCCTCAAGATGAAGACGTTGGCCAAACTCTGCCCTTGGTCTTCTAACTCCTCTACTCGAAGAAGCCCCCGGGGAGCCGAGTCGAACACTTGGTACTTGTCCCTGGGACAGATTAGAAGAGTAGGGAAAATGGCAGTTATCCCAGGAGACTTTGGCTTCAGCCACCCAGAACTAAACTGGGGACACAAACTAGGAACCTCTGCATGGCAGGAGGACAGAAGATGCCCTGCTGTGGGAAGGAATGAGCGGGTGGCTATGAAAACGCACCGCAAAGCAGGAGACCCTCTCCTTGCTCTGCCTCAGGCATCCTGCGTGGCCTAGAACAAGTTGCTCGCTCTGTCTGAGCTCCCCATGTACAAAACACAGACAGCGCTCCCTCAAAGGGGACTGTGAGGCTTAATTCATTCCTATTTGTAAAATGCTTCTGTGTTTTCTGGATACAAGCTGCCGCAGAAGCAAAATATTTCCAGGCGTACAGACACTGCGGCGACATGTTTATTAGAAATGTTGGACTAGTGAGATGCTCTCTACCGGTGAGTCTAGTTAATGCTACAAAGAACGCGCTGTTCTCTGGGACCTGTCTGTTTGTGCTGCTATATTTCACTGGTGTCTAGTTGCACAAGACATAGTACTAACCACGATGACATTCTGCTCCTCCTGAGGCAGGTTACACCATGTCAAATACAACTGCTAGCCTCAGGCCTAAATTTATACTCCTCCCTGCTGCTCAAATTTTCTAGCCTGCTTTCTTAGAAGTTTAACTGACCAAGTCTGAGCTGTTCTTCAGGCAGGGATGAGTCAAAAAATCACTTCTTGACAGGAAGATGGGCCTCCTGAGTCAGCCCACCAGTGGATGTATCTCACTGCCACTCTGCAGAAACTGGTAGACACTTGCTCACTTACCCTGCTGGGAGACCTGGCCTAGAATCTGTTCAAGTCCTGTCTGCCGTAAATTTTCAGCTGGAGAGAGCTGTGCCACCCATGAAGAGTCAACTGCCCTCAAAGGCAAGATGACTCTGGAGGGGGGCGTACAGACCAGGCCAGGACTGTGCCGCGGGGATAGGACAGGGGCACAGCATCACAGCTTGGATAAACCCAGGGGCAAACAGGACTAATGAAGTGCCCCCACGTACTACCCGGATTTTGCACTCACCCAGGAATTTGTCGGCAAATTACCAGCAGATCATTGAAAAGGAACAAGTAGATTTCTCTGAAGAGTTTCTTGGTGCGAAGCGTTCGTGATGTCTTTGGACCATTCATTTGCTGCAGTTCCCCCTGTTTCAGCAGCCAGCGGGAGTGAGAGATGATGGGCACAGACTAGAAGCGAGGAAAAGATGGCAAAGATCAGGAGAGCAGCAAAAAACCATGGACTTATGTGGTCAAGATGCTGAAAGCAACAGGAGATGCAGAAGGAAGCGTAGTGAGCTCCCATCACCACAACGTGCACTGCAGAGGACGGAGCAGAGCTGGACAGAGAGGGCAGTGCGCTCTGCCATCCACACTGCAGCCAGGCACAGAGTGTAACAGAGCTCAGATGGGGACATGGCAGGGGCCCGAGAATGAACAAATACTGAAGGATGATGACGCTGGAGTGCCAAGTGCTGGATTTAAACACCAGGCTACGCTCCGCACTGCCTGATCTGTCTCTGGGGGATCCCTTGTCTCATCACCTGGGCTGAGCCTTTCTGGCCAAGGAGACTGACTTTCAAAAACGTGTATTTGGCCTTTTGGCTACAAAAAAAACAGGTTAAACGGGTTCTCACTGGGTGGGTCCGTCCCAGTCAGGAGAAGATACTGCCCACACAGCCACAACAGCACTTCTGCTAGAGTTTTACTGTACATTGTGTTATAAACAAGAAGCCCAGAACAAAGAGCATCTTACATTAGAACACGACACTTCCAGTCAAATGACTGAAATATTGGAAAATATCTGCGTAACTGCAACTCTTTCTACCTTCGCTCCCTCCCTGTGTCTGTCATGTGCATGGTGGCACAATCTTTCTTTCCACAGTCTTGCACGTTTTTCACCAGAGCACCCTTCCTGCGCCAGTGCCCAAGGCAGACCTGCTCCAGGGATGAATCAGTTCCTGCCTACCAGCACAGCCTCAGCTTTACAAGAGATGAAGGCAGTCTTGTGGCTACCCCAATCTACTGCTGTCCTGTGGACTGTGGTCTAGCCTTGACACACTGATAAAGTGCTCTGGAAAAGCAAATTCTCAGGTGCCCAGTGTGGCTTTCCAAACAAATGGTCTCTACATTTTTTTGCTTCAGTCGTCCAGGTACATAAAAAGGTTGCTGGGAAGCTTAAATGTCCTCCTTAAAGTTTGTGAAGCTGACAGATCTGAGAAGCATCTCCGTAGCAGTCAAGAAAAGAACTGCTCCGTAGCAGTCAAGAAAAGAACTGGCAACGTTACACTCAGCGCTGGAGTTTCATGGCATACATTAAATGAGATCTGGTCAGATACCCCTAAATATCGATTCAGTCATTCCCTGAGTGGGGCTAAAATAGTTCATCAGCAAGTAATTAGAGACTGTACGTAATGCATAAATGTAGGGATTAATTAAAATAGTGGGACACGCTTCGTTCTGGTATTTTCCAGCTTTGAAGTGTTTTGCTTTGTAGCTTTCGTTTTCCTTTAATGTCATTCGTAATGTAAAATAATAGCTGAAAGCTGACCTGCATTTTGGAGAGGTGAGAGGGAAGAGCCAGAACTGAGTGCTGGAGCAGGAGCCACCCACTGCGCGCAGGCGGTTTGATGCCAGTGTGTCGCATCTGTGCACGTGCACAACACGTTGGCCTCAGTGCTGCCCCCGGCCTCTGCAGAACCGTGCACAGAGATAACACGCACAGATGCAGCAGCAGCATGCTCTTCAAAGGCCTTGGAGGGGGACAGTGTGGACCAGGCCACCACAGAACACTCACTAAAAGGAGCACAACCAGGTTACTGCTGCCATGTACGTGCGCACACCACCTGGATGCCATTGGTTCGCTGTCTGCAAAGGGTTACCAGCCTATGCTTATACCTTGATCTTGAATTCCAATTTCTTCTGGATGCTGATCATCTGCTCTGTTCGGCTCATCTTTCTGACTCCTTCATTACATGCTTTCACCACCTGGAAAAAAAAGGAGTAGAAAGATTTGCTTCTACTGGCCTTAATCAGGTAAATGATGACAGGCAGCACAGAAAGGCCTGACCGTGACAGGGTAAGTGCCCTGCCGTAACAGGAATTGACCAAGCCAAGCTCTTCTATCTGTGCTGTATTCGCATGACAAAGAAAAGAAAAAAAGAAAGAAAAAACAACGACAAAAAACCCCAAACACCCAGAAGATGTTATAGCTGGAAACTGACTATCAGAGGACATGTTAAATGGCTGCATTGTTACTGAACCAGACAATATTAAGCAACACTCCTGGTTGCACAGCGAGGGGAACAGCTCATTTGCCAGATCCTAACACTCCATGTATCTCACCTTTCTTGTCCTCAACCCTTGAAAAAAGGTACACATGCAGTATCATCTTCAAGAAGAGAATGAAGCCAAAGATCCTCATTTCAAAGATGCAAAAGCTGTGGTTCTGCCAAGCACCACCAGATGCCAAGGCTGTGAAATGTCCCGTGGAAAGAGACATTCATCACACAGAGCCCAACTGTGTGCTGAGTACAAACTTTTAACTGAAAAACCACAACCAACGTGCAGGCACTACCCTATTACAGGGACCTTAACCTAGATGCCATTGCCTGTTTCGTAAGGAGCAACTCTCTTGAGAACTGGCTAGGTAGAAAAACTACGTTGGAGAACAAGCTCTGCTTTGTGCTCTGTTTCTGCTACTCAAAATCCATCAGAACATCAGCAACTGAAACTGTGATCAGCTCCTACCTATCAAATAGGATACCTATAAAGAAAATAAGCACCAGCTGGTCTCTGCTGTGATGCCTGCACCTAGCTGGGCATAGGCATCTAAACTTAAACATTTTCAGATAAGAAACCATGCAAAGGGAGTTATGAAATTGATCACGTGAGTCACTGACAGCTGAATATAAAAAGAGCTTTTTTCCATCAACAGTTGCAGTCATCTGCATACTACAGGAACAGTTTTCCTCAGGCTTTTGACCAATGGAAAAACAATTGGCTTAGCAGATACATCATGACGGATTCTGCAAATATTAATGCAAGACACTCTTCATTGCTAAGGTCTCTGTCTTTATCCCTAGCAATCTCCAAAGTGTACGCCTCCTAGACTAGTTCAAGACAAATCCAAGAGCCCATTTTGTTCTAGTATTTCAGTCAGAAGCTGCAACCGTATCCTCAAGTCAATGTTCTAGCACAGTTTTCAACTTCAAATACTTATATTGATCTGCAGGATTCAAGAGATCTTCCAAGCTTCTGATGGAGAAGGGTTCAAACACTCTATCCCAGCCCACATAGCTGCCTGCCACATCCAGATCATTCAGATATGTAGCCAGGAGGTGGGATCGCCCTGTCTGACTGTGTCAGGAACAGCCCAGATGGAAAACACCCGATGCCTTCCTGGTGTTTTGTACACAGCAGTAACTAGCACAACTGAACACCACACCTACCCACCAGCTTCAGGGAAGAGGGCTAAAAGCAGGCTTGAGTACTTCATTAAGAAACTGTTATTCTAGGTCAGAGGCAGCAGTGTGCTGTACCGGAGGAAACCTGACACAGTTGTACTCTACTGCCTGTTGCAGCTAATTACATGTCTCAGTGGGATCCATCACCTTCAGGTATCTGCAAAAACAGTTTGTATTTGTGAAGACCCCAAGGGAAAACATTCTCTCTGCCCTTTCCTACAGTGGAAACAGACACATCTGTTGTTATCAAGGAATTCCTTATCACTGACATCTAAGTGCTGCTAGATTAGTCCATCTTTGAGAGCAAGGAAGACTTAAGAAAAGACAATTACTCTTGAAACACAGTGACAGGATTCAAACGGACAGCTCCAGGAGTGAATATAGTTTATAGGTCTTTTCTGGAAGGGGGAACTGAGCACGATGGTTTCATCTTAATGGCCTTCAGTTAGCTCATTCAAACTTACTGTTTCCAGCTCTTTATGTGCGTCCAGGGCAGTGGTTTCCCTGTCAGACTTCTCTTCCACTTTCTTCAAAATGTTCTGCAGGGGAGGAAAGGCTGTGTTAACTCTGATCCCAACCTGACAGCACCGAAAAGTCTTTGCTGGCCTCAGAGTTATTTCTGGCCATCAGCCTAATTACAGGATAGGTGACAGAGTACAGTGACTCTCACCTCTTAGCTCCTCTTTTTCATTAAAACCTGCTCCTATCTGACCTTATAGCTAAAAGAAATATAGCAGGCAGACTCCTATTTCATAAATATAAATGAATAAATAAAAATAGCTAGAGCTGGCACTAACAGACAGTGCTATTGGTAATCCCAGCAGGATAAGACCAATCGGACTGAGCTGTTTCCTCATCCCTAGAAGTATGTCTTTTAGCACAGTGTTTAGGCAAGCTGGCAAAGCACAGGGGGAAGATGGCTGATAGTCTGGTCCAAGCCACCATTATGTAGAGTATTACACACGGAGCATTTCCATGTTCTGCAGCTGTTCTGCACCGTGCAGCTGCATGTCAGCATCCTAACCATCAGGCAGCTGCATTGATGGACTGTTGCTACTCCTTCTAGCAGCTCAACAAAGTTCCTCCTCAACTCTTTTGCTAAGGAAAAGCTATCTGGCAAATTTAACACTAATTTGGGGATGGTTTCTGAATGACTGAAATAGTTATTGAGAATGTCTGATTCCTCCACCTTGCGTCCTGATCATGGCTGTATCTAAGCCTTACTTGCAACTGCTGGAAAGGAAGATTCCGGGAGTGATCCGGAAGACCTTGGGGAGAGATAGAAAAGCAAAACTCTACCTGCACCAGCAGCTTGAGCCGAGTGATCCTTTGAAACGGCAGAATCAGGAAGGAAGAAAAGGACAGACCTTTGCACTTGGGATCCAGCTCCAGCTGTGAGATCAGTTCCCGGAAAGCTGGCTTGTCCTGGCTGAGAGGAGAGAGAGAGAGGAGGTGAGGGCTTTGAGTGCTACCCTGCCTGCGACTCTGGTACGTGGCTGGTGACCCAAAAGCAGCTTGGTCCCAGAGACAGCATCTCCCAATAAGAGAAAAGAAGGGAGGAGGGGACTGAATGCTTCTAGGTGTATTTTAGTTTTAATCTAGAACTATTTATAGTGTTGGGGGAGGGAAAAAATAGACTTTTAATGTAGAAGCCATGGTAGTGTTCACATGTGTTAGCACATCTAGCTCAGCAGCATACGCTGCGTGCGTAGGTGTGTGTGAATGGGGTGTGTGTCCAAGTAGATGAGTCAGAGGCATAATTATATATTTTTACACAGTCGGAACTCTGTGACAAGGTGAAATTCACACAGTCGTAAGAACAAGACAAGCCACAAAACAGCTCAAGCTTGGCTACTCCTGCCTGCTTAGCCGGAGGACGGAAATTGTTACATGGCCAGAGAAGGGCATGGGCCATGCCCGGGCCTTCCCTGGTGGCGTCTGCAGCAGATGAGGACACTGCTGAGCCACGGACACAGCTACGCCGAGCAGCCTCACAAGCCCCAGCTGCCGTAGTCAAAGACAATGCCTCTTGGCAACTGCAGAGCCCTGAGAAAGACTTACACTGCTGGAGTCCTGGCTGGCAGAAACAGCATGGATGAGAAGACATTGCTAACTATGCAAAACCCGTCTTTACCGTGTGTGACTCGCAACGATCCAAGAGAAGCCACTGTAAGTATTTCTCCCTGCTGCAGCAGGTACTTGTGTGGTGGGTGTGACTCACCAGAGCCACAGCAGAATGGACCTGCGTGTGTCTGAGGAACAGCCAAATGGGGGGAACTGCGGCACACCTCAGGCTTCGAGTTCAGCCAAGTGCTGCAAAATTCTTGTGCTAACTAGGAGCCTGTGGAAGGGAGTCTATTCTTTTCAATTTGCTTTAGGTTCTCCTGCAGACAAAAAAAAAAAGCTACCCTCTAAATTAATATCTAAGAATACCTCTATCTCCAACAGGTCCTTTTCAAGCTCTAGTAATCCAGCCTATTGCTGCTTTGCTTCTGAGTGTTTAGCTAACAGCTCTAGGCAAACTGTTTATATTCTGCAGCTATACTAATCAATTCTGACTGAAGGAAACCCTGCGGTACCCTCCTTTTGGAGAGAACAGTTGGCCAAGCTCAACAGAGGCCCCTTAAAGTGTTTTTTTTACCTCAAAAGCTGGAGCGCAGAGAAAGGAAAGGATTGGGGCTTGTTACATTGCCCTGAACCAGATGCTGCTATGGGGAGGAATACAGTGCAGCATGTGCAATGGGCTGTCCTGAAAGAATCCAGGACATTGTAGCTAAAGAAAAATTAATTCTCCTGCTCAAAGACAAGCTTGTAGGGCACTCTTTGTTTTGAGCTGGTGTAAGAGTATTCCTACCGGGCCAAAAGATTTGCTGAACTTGAAAAATACTGCAAAAATATCTTCAATTATATCCTAAGGCCTAGGTAACGTCTGTGTGTGTAACACCAGAATGCAAAGAAAATGGCTTTTTTTTTTTTTCTTTTAAGAAAATTTTGTTGTTCTGAAAAAAAAAAATCTCAAATTTGGGTAGGTCAAATGCCTTGCTGAGAAGCTCAGGAAAAGTAGTGGCTGTTCTTGTCATCAAAGAGCTGTATCATATTCTTGGCCTTTCAGGCTCTTGCCTCTACCTGCAGTTTAAAAATACATACATTTCACAAGTGTGTCCCCCAGTGTGCACCATAAATATTTCCCACAGTTGGGAGCTGCTGGCTCTGAATTTACTTGGTATGTTACTTGCATACTATATCATACCACCCTTACTATAAAGCCTTTTAATTGTGTTTTCTTTTTAGAGGTACAGTGAAAAATCAGTGAAGTGGGAAATCCTGTTTCTGTGCTATCCAGCCCTTTCTCATAAATATCAAAATTACAGCTAAATCTGTGGCCTATACAATTATCAAAATAATTTAGCATCAAGCACTGGAACTCACAGAAGCTGCTTGTAAGCTCTCTCCTGGTAGGTCTGGTTGGAGACGTAGGTGATGTACACAGAGAAGTGATTAACTGTATGCTGGTAGACAATATCGCACACATCCGAGATCACAATATTCTCCTCCACCCGGTGCTCCAGGTCCAGCAGGAAGCTAGATGAGAAACGCAGCACTCATGTTAATTGTGACCTGTCTGTCCCAGGTAGTTCCCAGAAGCAGCCCTTGGGGTTCAAAGCAATGAATGTGTCCACAGGCTCTTTGAAAAGTCAGTGGGTAACAGACTGCCCCTAGTCAGCTCCTCCATCCCCCTACAAATGAGGTTAGCTAAAGCAATGCCATTCAGCCCGACAAAAATCCAGCAGCAGTTGCCTTACCGCTCACTAACAGCCATGACATCCAGGACATTGGAGAAGAGGATGTGTGCCTCAGACTGGTGTAAGATCTTTTTCAGACGTTCGTTTTCCATGAAGTGAGACACCAGCAGATTCAGACTCTTGTAATACGAGGCTTCGGAGGTAACCAGCTCAAACATGGCCTGGGGGAGAATCCCAAAGAAGGAAATCAGCAGGTACCTTCCAATTCTATAGAGAGGCACGCGTAACATTAATGAGAACATCTGTGCTGCACGCAGTCATGGACCTTGCACACACACCCTCCAGGCCTGGCGTACGGGGAGAGGTAAGCACGCAATGGCATTTGCCATGTGTTACACAGAATAGTGACTTGAACAGGTGAGATTTCCTACCTCAACCATCAGACCTGGCTCCTTCTGTCTTTCTCCTAAGTTGTTTGACTACATTTCTTTCCATTGAATCTCCCCAGAAGAATTATCTCTTTTTCTCATTATATATAGGCAGTCTGATTTTGTGCATGTGCACACATAACAGCACTTCATGAGCTCCCTCCTTCTTTCCCAGCGTCACTCAGTCTTGACCCGAGGCTGCTCCAAGCACCGGCCCCCTCTATGTCCACTTGTCACAGTCCTGCACTTCCATCTCCCTTTCGGGGAGTTCCCCTTGGCAGTCCCCCTACACCCTCCAACCCCCTGCGGACCACCGCTGCGCTGGCTTGTTGCTCTGCTCGTTGTGCCTTATTGTGCTACCCAGGAGGGTGTCCTTGCACCATCTACACTCCTGTTTTAGAAAAAAACACGGTGTAGGGGCTGGGCTGTACAACACCCAGCACACGGCAGTCCCAGTGTGCACCACGTGCTCTTCGGGGCACAGCTAATACAAATACACAGCGGTGGTGCTCCCAGCCCCTGTGTCTTCCCTGACCTGAAGGAAATACAGCTGTTATTGTCCAAGTGAGGCTCCCTGGCCTTACACTTTCTGACCCAATTCACCAAAGACTGCAACAAGACAAAGCAGTCCTCAATTATTACTGTAAGCCATAAATAATCTCCAAATTCCAGCCCTTGCTTCTCCTGTTAAAAGAGAAGTCTCTGGTGCAAAGCCCGGCCTCCTCAGGCCGGGGGTGTGGTCTGGGGAAGCGGAAAGACAAATTGATGGTTTGGTTCAGAGATAAATCACAAGTTAATGAGACGAGGATGTGAAACCTGCCCCCAGCAGGTGCTGCAGTCCACTATTGCCACACAGAGTTCACTTACTGCTCAAGCAAACACTCATTGTCTTCGTTAAGAGGTAGATAAAAAAGGTGATTATTTACACAACTACTGAATCCGTTAGTTGAAGATTAATTAAGTTTCTCACAAAGGCTTCAATATGGTGAAAAATCATTCGATCCTTCAGACATCTCTTGATGAAGGGCCCCTTGTCCTGGGGCTGCCCCATGCTGCTACTACTGCAAAAGGAACCTTTCGGTAGCTCAAAGTCTCGCTTCCTTGAACCTAAAGCTGCTTCGACCCTTCAGCCCAAGCTCCTCTGCTGCCCACAGCTCCTTTGGTGCACCCTGGTGAGGGTGGGAGCTGGCCAGGCAGTGTGGCTGCCAGTCCCCGAGGTCTGCCAGCTCTCAGGCTGCAGGGACCCAGCTAGGGTCAAGGAGATCCAATGGAGCAGCAGGTACATACAATAGTTTTTTGTGCTGTGCATATGGAAAAATATCTTCCAGATTAGCTGAGGATCTGTCTTGTGGCTTGGTTGTTCTTTTTTGGAGTTGTTTTTTAATTTTTTTTTTAAAGGAATTATTTGAAACTCTCTGCTGATTGGTTTTTGGCCTTTCCATGGAAATATTGCTATGCATCACAGAAGAACCTGAGGTATGGAAACCTGGGTTATATTTCTGACACTGCAGTCCAAGATCTGAGAGGACGGGCACAGCAAGGAGGGACTGTTACTTAATCCAGAGCTGCTAAAATATCAGTTGAAGTGACGCTTCAGCTCTTTGCGGGGTTGGTAGCCTAGGAAATATTCCCAGTGGGCAGCTAAGTCAAACAGGCGGTCCTTTCCTGCACCAGAGGAGGAGGCTGGGTCTGCACAGCCCCCAGAAGGGAGACAGAGCAAAGAGTGTGGGTAGAAACAAACATACTTGGTCAGTGTACGTGGAACAGCTGGTGTTTAAGGAATAAAAGGATGTTTTGTTTTTTTTTTCAATGCCAGATTCCCAATGAGAAAAGTGGAGGAGTATCAGCTCAGCTTCCCCCAACAGCTTCACCAGGGTATCCAGTGAACCTGAGAGAACATATTTCTCCCTGCATGACGGGCTAGGTCCTAAATGCACCTCTTACAGCATTAACTGTACCTTTAAATTTGATAAATGAGAGGAGAAGCGGAAATAGATAGAGATACAACAAAGAATAAGACAGGACATGCTGGGACAGCCTGTCCCTTCCAGATAGCCTCGGGATTGATACCACCAGTCATTTTGCACTGCAGCTTTCCAGACACTCCAAACCAGGATTATTCTTTTCTGCCAGGTTTGATTGCAGGACGGCCATGAGAGCCAAGATCAAGACCTGCCACTGTACCACAGCCTTTAAACCCCCAGACAACTTGCTTAATCCAGGAGGTTGCTTCCTGATCTGCAGAAGCCCCTATGCCTATGTTTGGAGAAATTAATTTGTGTGTGTTTGCTATACCTGCATGGGTATGCGCAGAGTGCAAGCCATGCTAAAGAAATAATGAAATCCATAGTGAAAATATCAATGCACAAGGTTCTGATTTAAAGGAGATGCTAGGAAAAATAGAGAACATCCCCACTGGTGGGGACAAGATTCTGGTAGAGTTCACAGGATGTGCAAGGCACGAGTTTCTTCATTTACTTTGGAGATCCAGCTGGTCCTCTGCAGAGCCGAAGTACCAACTCCAAGCAGCCAACAGCTGTTTCCCTTTGAATGGTAAGTATGAGCTGCAAACCTAAACTGGCATCAAACATCCAACCACACGATGCGATGATGTGATCTCTGTGGAATAACTGAACTTTGCTAGCTCTAAGCAGTTGCTAGAAAAAAAGAACATAAGCGTCTGGTCTCAGAATTGCAAAAATAACTAGAAAAAAATTTGAACGAAATGTCAATTGAAGCAATACTATCTTCCTGAGTCTACAAATAGTCTGAAACTATCTCTTGGAAACATGACCAACACTATTCCATCAGTCCTCTGGGTCATTAACTTCATGAAATTGAGTCACATTGTCGTGGTTAGCTATACTAATCATTTTCATTGCTTATGTTTTGGCAGAGAAATTGCGAAAGGAAAAGAGAAGTGAAGCCTAAGGAAGAAGGAAATGTAGAAGATAAAAAAGGAGAAAAGGAGAAAAATTAAGAGTCATCAAAGACAAGAGTAAGTAATCCTACAGGCTAAATTCCTCTTGAGACAATACGGTGTTTTATTGTATAGATTGGAAATACCTGTTCCTAATGGCCCTGCTCTCTTCATGTAAACCACCAGGTAAGCAGGGGGAATTCTGGTCTAGTCTAAGAGGGATGTTGCTCTGATCCGATGCCACAGCATTGGCTGTGACCAACTCTCAGACATGGTTACCTTCACAGGGCCACTCTGACATCCACCTGCTAGAAGCGCACTAAATCCAGCACGAGAGCTCTTTGGAAGTTTGAAATCTAAGGTTTGCTCAAAGAAGGAAAAGAACAAAAGAGAAAGACTGCCTACCTGTCAAATGTGCTCCTCCACACAGAAGCCATGTCACCAGTGCACACAATCAGGTTCAAGTCCCTCTTTTGCTTGAGCAAAGAATATTTTCAGAGCAGCAGCTCTCTCATCGAAATTCACACCATGACACATGGTGCAGATTAGTCTGTCTCTGCCCCTTTTTCTAACACCAAAGTGACCTGAATCCAAATAATCCCTGGCAAAAACTTCATCAAAGCTCATAACATCTCAGCAAAAATGGTTCAGTTCAAAGATTGAGAATACTTTGCTAAACTATTTTTACTAGTAAATTGTTTTGGGCAAGTTCCACTCAGCTCAGAATCTCCTAAGACACAGAAGATGAAGACAGTATAGGAAAATCAATACAGTTAGCAAGCAGAAAAGGACAAAATGAGGTAACTATGCAGTAAATAAAAGAAGGACAAACTGAAAGGTAGAGAACTGAACTAGGAAAGAGGAATAAACCAGAGCCACTCCACAAAAAGGCCATATCTATACCTAATTTAAGGTTGATGCTGAAAGAAGTTTCACTGATTAAATGTTGTTTCTTCTAATCTCTAGACTGCTACCTCCTCGGAGCCTAGTACCCTGGTGCAGAATTTAACCTAAATCACATGTAATACAGGGAGTGTGTTTTGTCTCTAGTCACTTGTTCCTCCTGCTACATACGTGTTGCCTGTCACTTCCTCCATGTTGACTCTATGTCAGAACCCCAACAGCATTTCTTTTGGCTTGTTCTTGCATGATTACATTTTCTGGATAGTTAAAAGAAAGCCCTTGGTGATTTGTGTTTTGCTGTGTTTGATGCTCAACAGATGTCCGGATAATTAAAACTACCCTATCAATGACTTAGCAATTTCTGATAATTATTCCAGTAGCACATAATTTTCGTATTTCCCTGACCTCTGTGGTCTGTAACAAGTCTTTTGCTTTTTCTTTTGTTCTTCCTTTTTCTGCATTTGCACCCACATTTTTTGTGACACTTCCAGTTGTTGTTTTACATCTTGCTACTCTCACGTTCGCTTCAGATGAAAAAGGCTGGTGTCGCAGAGGCCATTGCTGTCTGAATTTGGTTTGAGTTCCCGGGGCTATCGGGCCATGCTGCAACATTTTTTTTGCTGAAATTGCTGGGGGGTGGATGTGGGTTTGGGGATTTTTTTGTGTTTTCTTTTTCTTCCTGAAACTCCATTTTCTGGCTCATTTGTTCCAATGAGGACAATGACAAATTGCCTTCCATGACACTTTTCAAACATCCATTGCTCTTCCAGTCAAGTTTCTTGTTTTGATGCTTGAAAAACACCTGTGTCTTGTGTTTTATCTTGTAACCTCCTTAGTAATTTTCTGTCATTGCCAATAACAAACACCAGATTCCTCTTCTTGTTCCTGTCTCCTTCATTTTGCAGATTACTGCAGATGTGCAACTTTTTTTCTGACTGTTTAAGTCCTGCTCCATCACAGCTATGATGGTGTTCCCTTCCTCAGCCATGAACAGGGGTGTTTGCTTCAACTTTCCTTCTGTTTGTGTACTGGTATTCCTCCCTGGGGTCTAAATAATACTCTTGTAGCTGGCTGAAGAACTGCAAGCTCTTCTAGTCCCTGTGTTTACCACAGCTTTTGAAGATAAAATGGGTCAGAAAGGTATAGTTTTGTCCTTAAGACATTTACACCAGAATTTCTGCTGCCCTGTACTTCAGGTAAATTCCTCCAATTCTCCTTCATGAAGCTGAAGACTCTACATTTACTTAATCAAGCCCTCATGTACAGTTCACACTCCCAATTCATATCCAGCATGAGTACAGTTCCAGCCCTGCAGGAGCAAGCCGTGCTTGCTTATAGCAAGGCTGAATTCAACATAATCTCTTTAATTGCCTCAGTGATTTCTCCAGCCCTCCTTGTTTTCTGTCCTTGACTCTCCTCACAAAGCAAATTCTCCACTTTATCTATTCAATGTTCAGCCAATTTCACAGCTTTCTGGCTTTGAGCAATTTTATAATCTTTTACTGTGCTAATCCCAGAACAAACAGGAAGAAAATTTCAGCTCTGATAAACTAACATCAGGGGAAAGCACAGCACTTTTTTAAGGCAGAACTGTCCCGTCTCCATCTGCTTTATTTCTCTTGTTATTTAGACCAAGAGAAGAAAATTCAGAACACTTAACATTGGGGTTTAGCAGCAGAAAGATTTTTTCCTTAAAACACCTACAGGTAACGAATGTAACTCAACAGAAATGGCAGGTTTTGAAATCTATAATGCAAACTTTTAAGTTAATGTTTCTCTGTAAAAGGCTCTTCATTTTGAAGCAGAAAGAAAAAGAAAAGCTTGTAATTTTTCAGATGCCAGATTGTGTTTGTAATGCTGGCAGTTAGAAGTACGGTGTTTTGCCAGGTAAACAGAACAAATCTGATACGGAAATAACCAGTGCAGAAGAAGAACATGGAAAAGCAACAAATAATTTTAGTCACCTTCAGCCGTAACCCTGACACACTAACAGCCCGTGCTTGCTAACCCAAGCCACCCTGTATGAACATCAGTCCCATCCACTAAGGGTGTAACACAGCCCTGCGGTTCCCAATATGAGCCCTTCCAGCGCAACAGTAAAGTTACAGCCTTGGCCAGGACTAGGGTGGCACTGTATACACAAGGGATTCATAGATGTCGATTGTGCAAATCCAGGTAAACTTAGGGAGATCTGCTCACACCCTGAGACGCTGTTCTTCAGCATTTTGGCTACAATCTCATGAGCCAGGGCTGAAGAGATACACTGCCACAACGGTCTCAGCAGAAGCAATCCTGGTGCAGGAATATAGCAGGACTCACAGGATCGAGCCTTTGAAGGCCCATCGCTCGTATTACAATGCACACCACACACTAAAAAGGGTTTGTTTTTCTCCACTGCCAGCTACTAATGCAGTCCTGTGCATCGACAAAGAGCACTCGTGCTCCCAATGCTACCCAAAATAGCAACCAGTTGTAAATTGCCGTGTGACTGATGTTTTCATTACTTGCAGCAGCTACCCCCACCAACTCCTTTCACTGTTTGATGCAGCCCTATAAATTAACAGCATATGACTCTTAAACAGTGATGTCACTGCACTGTATGGCTAAAATGCAAATATAGCTGTCATTATTTTTTACTGTTTTGCATAAGACTCCAAGTAATAGCATTTAAAACCAAGGAAGCTTATCAACTTCCATCTCTTCCCTTTCCATTAAGGCCATCATATTTAAAACAGATTACAGTTAACAGTTGAATTCTTGTAAGATTTCTGGTGGAAAGTATATATTCTGCTAGTAACTTGAGAAGAGGATTAATGTGCACTGGGTACCAAAAGGTCTATTGCAAGAGACTCTTCGTTATCCTTGTCTTCCTTTGTAAATTGCTCCTAACACTGAATCAGAAAAGGGAAAAGAAGTTTGGTTTGGCTACAGAAATTTCCAGCAGCAATAGCACATAGAATAACATCTGTAGTTTCAAAAAAAGAGTGAGTGGTACCAGCAGTGCAACACAGAAAAGTACTCAGCAGGGCAAGGCTTGTCTGTGACTGCTATGAAGCTTTTCATTTTTAAATCTTAATCATTTGACTTAATTCACTCTCACTCTTTTAAGCAGCAACCCAGTTAAGAAACACTCCACCTTCCCCCATTACCTCCTGCAGCTTGATCTCATCTGGCTGGAGGATGCTGAGCACCCCGCTGCTCCGGATCTCAGGAAGATCCTGCCATAAGTTGAACCTGGAGTTGGAGTTCCTCAGCAAACTGATTTGTGGTGGAGCTTTGCTTTCGGTTGTACTTGTGGGTTCTGCTTCAGATGGGGTTTCTTCGCTGGGTGAACTCTCCTCAGGGTCTGTCTGTGAATCCTGCAGTCGTCGGGTTTCGATCTCCTGGCGTGTAGATTTATCTCGATATTCCTGATACAAGAGCCCTAGGAGGCAACATTAACAGGTCTGAGAGGTTACAGCTAAACACAAAAGTGGAAATGTATTGTGGGAAAGGATATTTGTTTTGCATTAGTTCACCTTAGCAAAGGTGAGAGACATCCCTTCCGTGCTGAGCGAAAAAGCTAATTACAGAATTCCTATTTCAGCCAGAAGTGGAAACTATAAATGGAAGGCCATTTCCAAATCTAAAGCGTTGTCAACAATCTGCTCTCACAAAACATTTAGTAACACAGTCAGATGAATCCATGATCAATCGGAAGATATAAAAGCAGCAGTTTGTTATTCGACAAGCTTTTAAATGTTTCTTTTAAACCTTGATTTTTTTTTCTGCAATATTATTATGTTACAAGTTATGTAGATTGATAGGTATGCATAAAATAACACTGCATACATGGAAAGTACTTTAAAGGAGCAATTTGATGGCCATGAATATCCTTAAGGAGAAAACACAGTTGCTGTTACGGCATTGGACAGGTGAAGCTTTGGGACAACAAGTTAGAGTTACTAGTTTGTTTTGGTATTGATTTAGTGGTTAGCCTTGGATATGTTGCTTAATTTCCTTCTGTTTTCCTTCTCAGTTTCTATGATGATCGAAGATAAAAAATTAACATTCAAAAGCTCCCTGAATGTCACAGCACTAAGGAAAAGGTTCTGAATTCACACCATCTTGCGGCACGTTAATCACAGAAGGTGTCTTCTGAGTTTCAGTTACTAACTTCAGGAGCAGACAAAATTACACTGAATTTGCCCCCACCCCTGATTTCAAGTGACAGCACAAAAAAGGTAGGAACTCTGAAATTCTTTGGCCATCTTTAGAAGATCTTTTGTCTCTCCCAGGGCTTTCTAACTGTCCCATTTCTCTTTCTGAACCATCTGTAGGACCCAGAATATTAATTGCTTGAATATAAAATGTAATTTAGAAAATATGAAAAGACAAGAGAGCATGAGCCTGCTCTGAGTCACTCTCCTCACTTACTCAAATTGAAGGAGTGCAATTTACATTATCTCCCTCAGTTAATACTTGAATTGCAAAGTGTAACATGAATGAATAAAGAGAAAAGTCCTCAATGTTAAAAATCCCCCAAACCCTACGTAACTTATTTTGTCTGAATCATTAGGGGTTAAAATCTGTCTGGTCACATGCATTCATGATATTGGATCTCAGAAGCAGATTCCGCATGGAATAAGGGGAGAGACAACTGGGTCGGGAGTTTGTCCAGGGAGGGCAGAAATGTCGATGTTATTGCCTATTGAATGCCTGGGCCAGTTCTCACGAGTGACTGTACCAGTCACTGTTAAAACTATATCTGAAATCTGCTGGGCAAAAGTGCAGGCACAAGGACAGCATTACCGCAGTCTGCGAGTGTATCCTGTTATCTGTTCTCCCTGGAAAGACGTTCGACACCGGATTAAAATAGCAATAAGGGTAGCTGTGCCTAGGAAACCATACAGTCTTCTGTTAGCTTCCTACACGATAACCGAAGAGAGGAGACTTCCCCTGAAGTTTTTCATGCTGCTGCTACTTATATAATTTCTCTCTGCGTCAACTGCGCTTATATGGCTTTCCTAAGCATTTCTGCCTGTTATTCAGCATCAGTAAGGGTGCTGAGGATGCGGTGGGGTGGAAAGGCTCCTTCAGGAATGGAGCGGAAAGACTGCTAAATCAAAGCTGCTTTCAGTGGTACTGGTCTGTAAGCTCAGTAGGCTTGAAGGGTCTGGTGCAGTAGGGCACTGGGTGCTTTCTGCCCCACCGAATTGCGCACCAGAGAGCAGGACAGGCTGGGAAGTACCAAGGGAAAACATGCTGGGAAACTGAAGCATAATCTATTTTACTCATACTGGAGATAATTATACCTGCAGTGTCTGATTGTACAGCCATGTTGTGCTAATAGGTCTGCCCTGCAAGTCAGAGGCAATTAAGGGTATTTTGTGTGAGGGGGATCTAGTGTCCTTTGTGCATAGCTGGAGAGAAGCCCTTTAAAAAAGACCCTCAAGACAAATTTCCCCTTTCCTTTTAAGGAAATAAAATCCAGACAACAAAACTTGATTTTGTTTCCAGGTTCCTTGTTTGACCAACCAAACAGATAAGACCTATGGAGCCTTCAGTGGCAGGCAAAGGCAAATATGGACACCGGGAGATCTGACTGACTAAAGGTACCTACCACCAGAACTCGTCCAGAAACGACAGCAAGGTAACTCATTTTAAGGAGGGAGCTGAAGAGAGACTGGCTGAAGCTCTGCCATTGACAGCAATGCGGGGAGGAAGCAGAAAGGTGATACCAGAAGAAAGACAAATGACAGGTAAATGTCTAGGCAGAAGAAGGGTAGGAAGAAACAAAGAGTTGTGCTGGCAAGGATAAAAGATATCCTTGCTGTCTTGGTGTAAAAGGTCCATCCATATGTCGGTAAAGAGGTTACAATGGGTAGAGAAAAGGCTTAGATGAGAGAAGCCATGCAAAAGCCTACTCGAGATGAAGCAGGAGATGGTCACGGCACAGGATGGGTGGTGTAACAAATGCAATGTCAGGGAACAGGGTTTTGACATGTTGAAAGGAGAGCAATGCATCTGGGGACTGACTGAATGTGTAGAAAGACGCTGAGATCAGTAGTCGAATGTGATTCAGAAGATTGATGATTTAGAAAATGCTTACATTTAGTAAGTGAACAAGTACAAAATGTCAGAGACCTGTATGAGCTCCATTCAGTGCTTAATGTCCCAACTGTCCCTGCTGTGACCTGGTTAAAGGTTAACCGTGTGGTCAGAGCATGGATTTGATGTCGCCTGTTGACTTCAGTGGTTAAGGCTGATCTTCCTAAGGGGCGTTTACGTAAGTTTGTATAGTACATAATAGACTTTTCCCTTTGTGTTTATTCCATTTAATTTTGCTGTCACAGTCTCCCTTCCCAGCTCTCTCAAAAACCGGGAGGGGAATTGAAAAACTAGTTACTAATTGTGGAAAATGCCTGCCTTAGAGAGTTTGCAGTGCTCTTAAAGTAAACGTTATTACATTGAAAGCTATGTAAAATCTCAGGAGGTCCAGAGCCGTTTTCTCTGAAATTCTCTGCTCCAGTTTCAGGCAAAAAGTCCGTTAATGCCTCAAAGGCAGGAAGGAGGGAAGGGAGCAAGTGTGCTCCAGCCATTTGAAATTACCTCTCTGCTGGGGATTAGCATAGCATCTCTGATTGCCAAAACCCTGTCTCCTCCAGCAAGGTGCAACAGACCTACTTGCAGTTACGCTGACATGTGCAGAGCTATCGCACGGCTTCCCTCTGATATACAGCGCATAAAAATATGTATGAGTATCGCAACTGGGTTGCTTTGAAGTCCTGCTGGTTTTTAGTATTTTTATCACGCACAGTCCCAGTAAACTGACAACGTACTGACACATCTGCCCTGGGAGATTAGTACCTACACAGCCAAACGCAAGTAACAGATCTAGCAACATTTATGCAAATTGTTCACCACTTTCCTCCAGAAGGCCCCGAACTTGGCTGTTTTGTCTGACAGACGCTGGCAGGCTGCTGGTTTCACACCAGCCTCTTTCCCCAGCACTGTCCCAGTGGCATCAGGCACGACAAGAATCAGTCCTGCCTGCCACGACCTGAGACCAAACTGCAGCCACTTTCCTCTCCCAGAGACACCGTGAGAAGCCTCCTCGTTCCTGCCTCCTAGAAAGGTTCGCCTTGCTGCTCATGAGAATTATCTATCTGATTTTCCCAAGCAAAGTGCTGCATTCCTGTGCTCCAGATTCAAGTACCTTGCCGTTTCATTTCCTGAAATTGAACAGAACTGTTTAAAAATGAAAACTTCTATATCCCCACCATAAAAATCCGCCTCGGGATTGGGGGTTAACTTTGCAGTCGCCCAAATCTCTCTGAGGAACGTCACAATTCGGATGTGGGAAACCAAGAAACAAGCTGTGAGGGTCCTCTCTGCATCCCACAAGAAAAAAAAAACCAACAAAAAACCGCAAGAGCAAAAGCATAACAGTCCTCTGTTCCCCAGCCACCCAGATAACCTCAACTCTGCCTTTACAAAAGAGGCCAACAATGAGAAAATAACTTATTCCTCCATTGCTCATGCTACACCAGTGGCTGCTGCAAATACACGCTGACCCCGGTGCATACAGCTAACGTCCAACAGGATAGCTGACCCAGTACTTTAGTCTTGCGCCTTTTCGAGTATGCAAAACCAGATTTCAGCACCAAGTTGGCAGCAGCCTTAACGATTAACTGCTTCATAATCACACGAAGTAATGGTTATCTCTGAATGGAAGCAAAGCTGCTCAGCGACAGCGTTAAATCGCCCGCCAGGCAGCGTGCACACCTGATGCCCCTAAAGACAGCAAAAAGCCACCGCTGAGGCCGTAGTGGTTATGTCTGACACCGAAAGGGAGAGGATTTCCCAGCAAGGACAGAGAGTTGGGTTTCCACAACACAACCCCCCCCCTCAGGCGTCCCCCAGGGGCTCTCCACCCAAATCCCCTCAGAGCATCCCCTCGGGCTCCAACAAGCCCCTCACAGCCCCTGGCCCCTCACAGCCCCTGGCCCCTCACAGCCCCTGGCCCCTCACAGCCCCTGGCCCCTCACAGCCCCTGGCCCCTCACAGCCCCTGGCCCCTCACAGCCCCTGGCCCCTCACAGCCCCTGGCCCCTCACAGCCCCTGGCCCCTCACAGCCCCTGGCCCCTCACAGCCCCTGGCCCCTCACAGCCCCTGGCCCCTCACAGCCCCTGGCCCCTCACAGCCCCTGGCCCCTCACAGCCCCTGGCCCCTCACAGCCCCTGGCCCCTCACAGCCCCTGGCCCCTCACAGCCCCTGGCCCCTCACAGCCCCTGGCCCCTCACAGCCCCTGGCCCCTCACAGCCCCTGGCCCCTCACAGCCCCTGGCCCCTCACAGCCCCTGGCCCCTCACAGCCCCTGGCCCCTCACAGCCCCTGGCCCCTCACAGCCCCTGGCCCCTCACAGCCCCTGGCCCCTCACAGCCCCTGGCCCCTCACAGCCCCTGGCCCCTCACAGCCCCTGGCCCCTCACAGCCCCTGGCCCCTCACAGCCCCTGGCCCCTCACAGCCCCTGGCCCCTCACAGCCCCTGGCCCCTCACAGCCCCTGGCCCCTCACAGCCCCTGGCCCCTCACAGCCCCTGGCCCCTCACAGCCCCTGGCCCCTCACAGCCCCTGGCCCCTCACAGCCCCTGGCCCCTCACAGCCCCTGGCCCCTCACAGCCCCTGGCCCCTCACAGCCCCTGGCCCCTCACAGCCCCTGGCCCCTCACAGCCCCTGGCCCCTCACAGCCCCTGGCCCCTCACAGCCCCTGGCCCCTCACAGCCCCTGGCCCCTCACAGCCCCTGGCCCCTCACAGCCCCTGGCCCCTCACAGCCCCTGGCCCCTCACAGCCCCTGGCCCCTCACAGCCCCTGGCCCCTCACAGCCCCTGGCCCCTCACAGCCCCTGGCCCCTCACAGCCCCTGGCCCCTCACAGCCCCTGGCCCCTCACAGCCCCTGGCCCCTCACAGCCCCTGGCCCCTCACAGCCCCTGGCCCCTCACAGCCCCTGGCCCCTCACAGCCCCTGGCCCCTCACAGCCCCTGGCCCCTCACAGCCCTCTCCATGTTCCCAGATCTCCGAGGGAGCTCTGCCAAATCCCCACCGAGCCCCCTCAGCCTTCCCCAAATCCCTCCTGAGACCCCTCAGAGCCCGCTAGAGCTCCCCAACCCCGCTCCCTCACAGCCCCTTCGGAGCCCCCCTCCAAGCTCAGCCCTCAGAGCTCCCACTTGACCCCCCGAGTCCCCCCACAGCCCCTCGGAGCCCTCCTGCAGACCCTCTCAGAGCCTCCAAAATCCTTTCTGAGCCCCCTCAGGTTCCTTCCCCCCCCACACACCCCCCCCCCTCAGGGTCCCCGACCCCCCGCAGCCCCCTCACCCCGTGCCCGGCACCCCTGCCCGCAGAGACCTCCTCAGCCCCCCAGCTCCCCTCCAGCGCTCCAACGCAGGTCCCTCCTCCGCCGGGAGGCTGACTCCCTCCTCCCCAAGGGCCCCCCCCAAAAGGCAGCAATCCCTGCCCCAGGGGCCCCCCACCTTCACAGGCACCCCTACCTCCATCCCCCCTGCTCTCCTGCAGAGAGGCTCCTTCCTCAGATGCAGGGAAGCCCCTTCTCCATCCCCTCCCTCCCTCCCTCCCCAGCCAGCCACCCTCCCACAGCAAGCACCCACACACCCCATCCCACCCCATGCAGCAGCCCAGGCCCCAGCCCCTCTCCTCCATGCACAGCGGGAGGGGGGTCCTGCCCTGGCACTGACCTCTCCTCCCTCAGACCCGGGGCGTAGCGCTGCCCCCCATCCCCTGCACCTCTCTGCCTATCTGCGGCTGGTGACGGATTTGAGGGT
>NW_009648681.1:230054-239900 GCF_000708025.1 Charadrius vociferus | reverse complement strand
TATGGTGCGTTTCTTCTCCGGGAATGAAACCCTGAGATGGAGGAACGTAACTGGGAAACTCAGCCTAATCCCTCCTGCTGGGAACTGCACCCCTGATTACCCCACAGGATTGACCGCTATCCTCCTCTCCTCCTCTGGCAGGGCTTTGCACCCGTTTGGTCATTTCCCCCGTCTCCCCTTCCTTAGCGTCGCTACTTCCATAAGGATATATTGTCTCGTTTAGGCAGTAAGTATCTCAGTACTCAATGAGCTATATCTGTCTTCGTTCAGGTGATTGTTTTTCCGCCTCAGGGATAAATCCTCTTGAGCTTCAGAGCGCGGTTACACCCTCAGATCGGTCCGAGTGCTTGCGGACAGGTTGGGTGCAGCTCCTGCCTTAAACCCTCAGCAAAAAAAAACGTCATCTGCACCACATTGCAACTGAGGAGTTAACAGTCAGAAAATGCTCAGCTATTCCTCACATTCGCTTTCTCCCTGTTGCATAAATAACCATGTTTTTTTCTGTACGTGATAACGTAATTTATGCAACAACATAAAATCCGTGTGTTGGTCTGTATGTGTAAAATGGTTTCCTTTTTATCATCTTTATATTGTTTTTGCTAAATGATAGATCAGGATAGCTTCCAATCAGCACATGACTATACATTCAGAAAAACTCCTCCGGCTTATGTGAACTAGATCTCAATCTGGCACACTGGAGAGCTCAGTCTTTTAAGTCATTAAGGGGCAGAACAGGAGAGAAAAACAGCTGGAAATATCGGTGGAGGGATTTGAGAACTCAGGGAAGATTGTCAGTCCAGTCCAGATCCAGTCCCAGACTGGGAGGCTGGAAGGACCAGACAACTGATAGGGAAAATCAGGGTGAGGGCGAGAGCTGGAGCCTGTTTTGCACTTAGAGAGGAGGAGGAGAGCCTGACAGCTGGGGCTGTACAGGGCGAGATGGTCACGGGAGAGATGGTCAGTATGGGATGAAAGTGGGTTATCAGCCATTAAACACTAGGACTAGGGGGTTTGGGGAGACAGGTGAGCGAGGGGGCAGCCAAAACCTTGTAGAAGGGATGAAGCGGCAGAGACTTATCTGAAGCTCTGGATAATGACTGACATTTTGCTGGCTTGCTGCCAGGGCAAGAATATTGTCAAGGGTTTTAGTAAGTGGGTGGGAAGCTAAAAAGCTTCTTTCTTAGAAAAGGGGAGGGAGGACATTAACTGTACTGAAACTCTTTGTTATCTGGAATTCTGGAAAAGCAGGGATGCTGTTTACTATTTTCTAAAGGGAAGGACCAAGAGCAGTGGGGAGTTCTCCCTAGTATGCAGAGGGAAGTCGGTGCATGAGCTCTTAGCTGACAGTGCTAGGGTAAATATCTAACTTTTGGGTGTATCTACTAAAAGAAACCCCAATCTTTCAGAAATATGCACTAAGAGTTTAACAGATTTTAACGCCTCACATTACTTCACTCCCAAGGGTTAAATCTGTTGCAAATTGAAATTTCTGTTTAGAAAAAGCGTCTGGGTCATGGAATGAAAAACATTCAAAAATAGCAAGCATCTTTTCGGGATCCCATAACTGGCTGGTAATTTGATCCTGTCTGTCTTCCTTTTTCCTTCAGATTTTCCAAAATAATTTCACTTCTGGTCTGAGATGAAAACCTGAAAAATGTCACTGAAAGTAACAATGATAATAAAAATGTTGGAAGCTATGAAGAGGTGAGAACACCAGCTGAGAGTGAAATGCCCCCTGTGGCCATGGGAGGCCACAGCTTGTATTTTTGTGTCTCAGAGATCTGTTCCACTGTGTAGCAATGACTAATAGTCTACTTTTCCTTCCTTTAGAACTTCTTTCTTTTTTCTTTTTTAATTGTAATTTGGTCTTTCAAAAATGTTGCTCTTTCTTCCTTTCCAGGTTTATTCTCATACTTCATGTTGACATACAGAGAACGTCCATAAACAGAACAAGTGCCCGAGAAATACTTTTTCTCCCAAGTGAAGTGACAGAGTGTTCCCAGAGCTCTGGGACCGCAGTAAAAAATGATATTTAGCGAAAAGGAGATATTTTTGTTCTGCAAAAATTGTCGGGATTTTCCAAAGCGTGCTCTTCTGTTTGGGGACAAAACAGAGAGCTTTCCAAGTTTGTCATGAAAAAGGAAGGCAAGTAAGTGATTCTCTCACAGCGGTCTGGCGGCTGGGATGTTCGTGCTGGGTGTGGGGGATCCAGGTCAGAGTCCCGGCTGTGTCACTCCCTCACATCCCACATGTTACTGCCTGTTTCAGGGCGGATCAGTCTCTCCTCCCTGAGCTACTCCATTTTCTCTGGTCACTGGGAAATGTGCTTGAACCTGGTGAATGCCTCATTCATCAGATACCGCTTTAGGTCAGTCAATACTGGACTATTTCTGCTAAGTAGAATAGCTCCAACATCGCTTCCTCTTTCTTCCTCCCTGCTTCCACAAACTGTTAGGACTTTGTGTGCAGTTTAAGCTGACCTGGCTGCTCAATTCCACTTTTCACTTGACTCCCTGAGGCAGATTTCTACCTCCATTTTCATGCCAGCATTCACGCTCGTCTCATTCTTGGTGAGCAGGTTTGGGCAGCTAAACTGGTGGAAAATGATTCATTAATTTTTTTTGTAGAAGTAGCTTTGTGTGTGTCTGGATTGTCTCACTACAGGGTGAGCTCAATGCAAGTGCCGGCACAGTGTAGGTGGCAGACATCCAGATGGATGGCAGGACCATGGCAGTGCCACCTTGGATTATTTTACGCTGCTGCGGAACTGCAGGCTCAGGCAGAAGTTCCCACTCCACCTAATCGTAACCATCTGGGTAGGAGGTTGGAGGAGGTTTTCTTTTCTCTCTCACTGTATCAACAATGAATTTGATCCAGAGCCTAAAAAGCTTCCCCCATATCATCACAATCAGTAAAATCTCAGGATGATGGAACAGTTTTCTGACCAAAATCACTGTATTTCAATCTAAAATTCCCTGTCTGGTTGTAGGGGAAAAGAAAGAATCTGACTGTTAGAATAACATACATTAAAGCAAATAGCTAAAAATCCTACCCCAGCACCACCCGAGTTGTGCTGCGTGCCCCATGCCCTTGTTGGTGACAGAGGTCATGCAATGCCATGACAGACTAAAGCCCCGTTTTCTGTCAGAAATTCTTAGGAACCCTGAGGACACAGGCACTGGAAATGATCCTCATGGCCATCATTAGATGCTCTGGTGACTTGGATCATGACCATGGTTCAGCTCCTTGGGTAAAGGAGAGCGGGTTTGAGCTTGTGTGTGTTCTGCAAAGAAGGGGTTCATGTGATTGCAGACTGTTCCCAGTTTCACTGTTACTGCTGTTGGAAAAGATTTCAAATGTTGTCTGGCCTGGTCCATGGTTGCATTAAAAATGTGATAATTGGTGTGAGTTTATAATTAGTTTATTGCAATTATCTTATTTAAGTTATGTTTGCAGGATGACTTTACAATCTTGGCCTGTGTTTTCAGGTGCTGGTAACTTTGAAAAATGATTAATCGTTGGAATTAAGATTTCTAATGTGCATCTAAACTCAAAAGCAATCCTTAGAATAAAGCTGTGCAAAGGGCTTGTTTTCAAATGACGCTGAAATGCATTTTTTTAAATGTTCTCTTATAGCAGTTTTTAGAAATTAGACCTCCTCTTCCAGAAACTAAAAAGAGAAGAGGCAGTCCGGCAGATCTTATTCATTAAAAATTCCCCAAACCCTTCCAGTCAGTGGGAGTTTCACACCAAGAAAGGCCACAAGATGAGGTAAGAAGCACTGTTTTAATCTGAGCTAACCAAATTTGTGGAGAAGTGTGAAGTTAGTAATAGATTTGAATAATGTTATACCTAGTCAAGGATATTTTCATACTTCAGGTTCATTCAGGTTCTCTCTGTTCACGTGTGGTTATTAGCAGTGTTTTTGACAATGGGTGTGTCTGTGCAATTTTTATTCCTGTTTTTTGACTTTGTAGTGGGAGATAAGTGGAACTCCTCATCCCTAATATTTTTAGATCCTCAAGGCCAAGAGCACATCTGTTTTCCTGAGCCTCATTAAGCATTCATCAAAATACCTTAATTATATCTGTTGGGGCTGGCAGCCTTACCAATAACTAAAAATACTCAGAACTTCCTATTATGAGTTCCTTACCTTTAGGTGCTTCTAAGCTTTTGATGCTCACAATCATCAGGGTTACATTTTTACTTACTGACCATCTGCCACAGATGGGTTATTTTTTATATATTAAAAACAAGTAGCAATTTCTTAGGCTTCAGAAAATATTATTGGATCCTTATTAAAGGAAATCAGAAAACCTGCTGTTCTGTCCTTTCAGAAGCTTTGGTTTACATTGAAATACAAGTTGAAATTTGGGGGTTTCAAATTTGGGCAGCACGATGAGAAAACTACTTGACTGAAAAACAGAGGGAGCAAGACTCAAGCATGGTGAGGGAGGGGTCTACCTCTGGACCGGGAGACTGCTATGAGGAGAGGAACTCGCCCATAGCTGGGTGCTTCAGGAAGCGGTGAGTTGGAAAAGGCTGTAAAATGTAGCACTGGAGCTAGGAGGAGAGGTGGGAGACTAAGACTGCATGAGGGTGAAGAGCCTGGGGAACAGCAGGACACTGAGATAAAAGCCACAGGAGGGAAGAGAGAGGAATAATATGTCCGGGAAATAGTAGGCAGAGGAAATCGTGTGGGGAATTACAAATTGAAGCTGATAGAAAAGGAATGAAACAAAGAGATTGCTTGAGGACCTGAGGCTCAGGGTATGTCCAAATGAAGCAGATCAGACTGGGAGAGCTGGAGGGCAAAGTCTAAACCTTGCCAGGTAATGAAACCATGACTGGGCTGAAAAACCTGGCAAGCAGAGAGTGGGTGGAATAGGTGGGCAGGCTGGGATGCCTGGGATCTCGATTGGCTGCATGCTGGAAGGATGCTTAATTAGAATGGTGTATGTTATTGGTTACTATTCTGTATGATCCTGTGAACTATAGATTTTGACAGTAATATTTTAATACCTACAGTGGCTATTTTTACTGAAAGTTTATTAGTTTTTAAAATTCTTCTCCCTGCAAATACTGTTGCTCTTAGACTTTTTAAGATTCAGATTGTACAGAAAAAGGGATAGGAAAAAAATTGTCTGTCATCTATCTATCTATCTGCCTAGCTCTAAAAGAGCAAAAAATTGTAGTGTGACAAAATATGAAGGTTTGCACCAGATGTTCCTCAATTCACCGCTTGCAAACTGAAGCACCATTTGCAGCATAGAGAAGAGGTGACTATAAGAAATTAATTTCATAAGAAGAAACTGCTCGAGTATAGTATAGAACCTTTTGCAATACAGGTCCCAGCCTCTCTAGAGGCTTTCCCTGCTTTTCTGGTTAAACCAGGCTATAAAAGCAGTGCCCTCTGCTGCCCAGGACAAATACTGTTGCGCTAAGAGATGCTAACCCAAATTCACACAAGCATCCTTCAGAGAGCTACGCTGTTTTACATGCATAGTGTTTCTTTCTAATACACGTGTTTGCATGAATTCAAACAAGTAAGATTCCCTCTCGCTGCTGAAGCTGACTATTTGTATTCACTGTTGCAGTACTTCTATTCTTTGAGCTCAGATCAAACGTAATCAAGTGATTTTTAGATGATGCCCATTTCTCTGAATTGGAGGTTTCATAACCAGCCTGAAGAAATAGTTTGCTCTGCACTGGTAGACCGGTGACCTTGCAGTGAGCTTTGCAACGTGAAATTTCATGTTGAGTTTCTCTTCCACTGTGTCTAGTGGCCCATAATAAAGACATATCATTTTTAGAATCTGACTCAGTGGGAAATGGCAGGTAAATAATAGTCATGCTGCTAAAACATCTGTATTGTATTAGAAATGAAGAGAAGTCAACATCTTATTAGCTGATAATATAGGGTAGACACTGATTAGTGAATCTCCTTTCTAGGGTTTGAAATGACTAATTTTCTGGTCTCTGTGGGAGCTGCTTTCAGCTGAGGCTGACAGTTGTGGATGGACACCCTGGGTGGATGTTTTTCTGTGATGCCTTTCTATGATCTCAGTCTGCGCAACTGCTGCCATTCTGAAGCTGCAAGGACTGATCGCAGTGGGAAAGAGCAGCTTTTGTTGAATTCAGTTCCCTCCAGGTCTTTGGCTCTGGTTACTCTGAAAAACAGAAGTTGTGCTAGCAGCTCAGCACTGAAATGTTCAGGGCAAGTCAGCCGAGTTGTTGGGAAGCAGCTCATCACGTGAGGAGTTTGGATCTTTGTACAATGCGGAAGCCTGGGAGGGAGCAATGTGATCTTGTGGAGGACTCTAGAGTGCTTAGGGGGAGCTGGGGATCGCATAGGAGAAACATCATGGGAAAAAATAATTTGAGACTAGTTAGGCATTAAAATGCTCTTAAGAGTATCTTATGGAGGGCGTATGGCAGATTTTGGAACACCAGCAATAATGTTTGAGATCATCTTGTTTTCAGTCATCAATGTTCTGAGATCAATTAACTACTCTGCTATTCTCAGAGCTTTGAATGACACATAGATAGATTCAAGTCACCAGTGGGTTTGAAGAAGCCTATGGTGCTTTTCCTTAATCAGAGCGCTAAAGTCCGTATCCCATCAGTAAAATGCAGATAACGATTACTTTTCCCGAGCCGTTTGCTATGTTCCCCAGCTGTTTACTTCCTGTCCTAAATTATGTAGCATGGCTATTACGTGAAGTGCCATCCCTACCAGTGAAGAACCTGTTTGTGTCAGACCTGCTGGTTGTCTTCATGCCAGGAGAAGGGATTGTGTCTGCCCAGCCCTAGCATTTATACAGTTGCTGTAGGACGCTGCTGAACGTGAAGAGATGCAGCACTGATGCCCACCTGCCCTCAGGACCGTGGTGGTTCACTCCTGAGAACCCCATGGGCCTTCCCAGTGCTGGTTAGAGGTGCCTGTACTGTCCTTTCTGCTATCTTTTGCTTTCAGAAGAACTCTTAGCTGACAGCTAGCAGTTTTGTTGTTTTGGGGAGAGATTAAATGCATTTCTTGAGACAAGTGATAATATTTTAGATGCCTTATCTACACAGTGGCCTGTTTTCCCCATAGAAGGGGGAGAACAGTGATTATTGCAAATAATGGCAGTATCCTTAGGCTCCTGCAGGCTTTTCACAGTGCAGATTTCTAGTGGTTGTCTTATAAATTACAGCTGATCTTTTGGAGAAGGGAAGAGGAGGCCATGAGCTCAGTTTGAGCTGGAACTCTGGTCTCATTCTCTGCCAAATTTCCCTGCTCAGTTGCAAGAGATGGTGCCACTCCGCAGCACTGCCTGCTTTTAGCAGACACATGACTTAGAACCTGTACTGACCTGTCAAGCTCTGTGCACAGCAGCATCTTTGATAAAACTGACTCCCAGCACAGGCTCATTGTTTCCAGCTCCAGGGAGAATCAGAATTTGCATGTTTCAGAGATGCCTAAGTGGTGGTGTCAGGATGTCAGAGACTGACAGTGATGAGTGTGCCGCAAGGAGAGGAAGACAGATGGGTTTGACATCACAGCAGACTGTAACTGTCTAGTTTCATATGCTCAGTTTAATGGCAAAGTGCAATCAATTTTAGCCAGGGCAATTAATTTATTTAAATCCAACGTCACAGTTTGGCTAAAATTTTTTTCACTGGAGTCCTTTTTGTAAGGAAAGGTGCCTGGAAAGGCAATATGCATTACACCAACACAGCTGGGCTCAGTAATTAGGACCACGCAGTGCACTATAATGCATGCACCTTTAGAGGGCAAGTATTTAGCACTTTCAGCTTGATCTTCTACAGTACAAGTAGGGACTATCTCTTGGTTATATACACAAGAGATGAGGAGCTGAAGAGGCAGTTTGGGAGAATACCTCACTCATATATTAGAAAATGTAAGGCTAGGTAGCTGCTCCTCTCCCTGCCTGGCTGCTTTGTCAAGAGAGCAGGGGTGAGGGTAAATTTATGGGATGTATGTAAATGTATGGGTTGTGGGATCAGGGCCTTTTGCTGGACCTAGATCGTTAAGGTATTTAAGCCAAAAAGGGCTACCTCACTGAAAGCCTCTGTTGCCTATCAGTTCTTCAAAGTAAACTGCAAACAGAAAGTCAGAACACTTTAGAAAGCATATTTGTAGCTACTCCTTCCGCTACAAAATCCTGTTTTCCATGTAGGGTTGTGTAACAGGCTTCAGGAGAGCCCTCTGGGAAGGCCGAGAATGAGATCACCCTTGTGTTGGGATGTTCCATAAGGAAATGCCTGCAGGCTCTCCTTATTCTCTCAACAAGCTGCTTAAGGCAGTCTGCCCCCTTTGCTTACAGCACTAGGTGATAATGCATCACGTTCCCCTTTTTTCGGTCTTCCTCACTGTCTTCTTCTTCCCCCTTCTCCTTCACTGTCTTCTCTAAACTCATACTGGTAAGACCCTCTATACCAAAGTGCTAATACTATACAATATATATCATTAGGACTGAAAACAGCACACAAGTCAGGGTGAGAAGGCATGGACCAGAGATGTAGCTTAGTTCGGCTGTCCTCCACAAAACAAGCGTTCTTGCTCTGACACCACTCTGACTATATTCTCCAGTGGAGACATGCGGAATACCTTGCATGTGCACTTCCTTACCTTTGGATCCATAGCTCGTCTAAAGTTGTCTTATCAGAGTTTACTGGGGATGGTGATCCCTTATGAGGTAAAACGTTCAGAGGTTCTTTGATAGGCTCGTTGTTTTTGAGTGAACCTGTGACATAAGAGAAAACCAAGAGAGTGTTAAAACAGTCATTTTCTTAAGGGTCATCTTTACTTTTACTGTAGGCAGTGGTTTGCTTACACCAAAGGCAACAGGAAGACCCCAGACACAAAGACGGCTACATTTTAGCTGGGATTTTCAAACAAGATTAAAGTGTCATCAGCTTGCATAGTGCAAGATTGTACAGCCTTTGTCACTGCTGCAAATGCAATCCAGAAAAGGTGAAGGTAGATATATGATATCGGTCCTTATGTATGTGAGTAGCACTGAAAACTGGGTCCCAACGTTAGTGATTTTCAGTGCAATTCTTTAAGCAGAAAAGGTTTAGCTGTGTGTGCCTGTGCATGCCAATATTTGGTTTCCCAAGTCAGGGCTTCATTACTGCTCTGCTTTCAGGCACACAGTAGATGTTCAGTTTACTGGATAAATCAAGGCTAGATTTGGGTGAGACAGGAGCTTTACTTTTAATTGCTTCTTCAATTTCCCTCAGATGAACCTCTGATCCTTTCACAGGGAGCCAAAGTTGTATTAAATCCATGGCTTACTACTGCAGTACTTGGCAGGAGAGGACGCATCACACTTTTCAAATGAAACCTCCTGTTGTTTGAGTCCTGTTGATAAATGGCCTTGTTGTTTTTTATTAGAAAAATTTTGGTCTAAGTCATAATTCTGTTTGCATTTCAAACTGGTGACAGCACAGGCAGGTCAATACTCTGACTGAAGCTGGTTTCTGACACACCCTTTTAATCAATGCTACAGATTTTCAGAGGGAAAGTGAAAAGACTTTTAAAACTCCCTAAAACGGTGCCAAGGGTTTATGAAATGCTAGTTTGAGTTATTCTCTTTGCCTTTTGAATAGTTTAAACATTTTATCCTTCTGTCAGAGGAGATTGCTTAAAAAAACAAACTCTTTTTCCAGTTAAAGGAAAGCATCTATTATGTTTTACAGCTCCTAGGCTATAAGCCAAAGCTAGGCTGGTGCAAAGGGTGCCTATATAGAAGACTTTCTCTCTGCTGGATTTACATTCTTTTACATTATTTTTCTTGTTCTCATTTCTCGAGTCTTTATTTTTTCCATTTTGTATCC
>NW_009648681.1:219746-229996 GCF_000708025.1 Charadrius vociferus | reverse complement strand
ACTAAGAAAAATGAGAACAGGTTAACATTTGAGCTTGAGTCAGACTCTTGGATAGCTGATGTTCAAATGGGTTTGAAGTCAAGATAAAAGAGCTCACCCATCCCTTGCTTCCATGCACGTCAGCAAATGCTGTCAGAAGAAGTTCCTGCTACAAATGAAGCTGGTGTAGAAGCACCCGCTGTCCAGTTTCAGGGAGAGGGGATGGAATCAGAGAAGTAGAGGGAGAGGGTAGAAGAGCTGCTTACACAATCTTAGCTGAATTTAAAAGCTGTAGCTCTGAGCTGGAATTGCTACAGTCATACCGGAGAAAGAGCTATTTCTCCTAGCCCAGGTCTTGCTGTACGGACTGGAGTAAAGAAACGTTGTTCCCAGTGTATCCTGCTGAATGCCCTGTTTGGAACAGGTCCTGTTTCAGCAGTGGTAACACAGAGAGGGAGGTGTGGGAGGGAAGTGCAGGTCAGCTTCTGTGGATGCTCTAATGAGCTGCTAAGAGAGAAGCCCTTCTTTTAGCTTGTCCTTCCTCAATGACACTGGCTAGACAGGAGGGATGTCCTCCTGTGCTGTTGTCCTGATGCCGTGATGCTGCAGATGTATAAAGAAGTGCGTCCCCCTGTGCTGGTCCTGCTGCAGTAGCACCAGCAGGTAACAGTGGAGAGGGCCTCCTCAGCAGCAGCCTGGATGCTGTGCTGCTCGGGGAGCAGGAGAGAAGGCGAGTCTCTTCTGTGCTTGCTCTGCAGCAGCGCTCTGGGAAGGCAGTGAGAGGACGGCTCTGCTCTGGTCCTGCTGCTGCACTGGCAGGGTGGAGAGCAGCTCGGCTCTGGCATAGACGGCGCTCAGTTTATCCACAGACCTCATTGACAACAGTAGCAGAATATTAAACAGGCGCTCTTTGCTCTGCTGCTGTCTGCTTGGAAACTTGGAGAAGGGAGGGAACTTTCCTTCTGTCCATGCCACAGGGTTGAATGGGCCTTTATACTGCTGAAATAGCGTGTCTCCCTTGGTGAGGCAGGCAGGAGACACCTATTTTCTCAGGGACATTTCCCAGACCTCCTTTATTTTGGGGTGGAGGATGTCTGTTCTTTGTTTTCTCAGAGAACTTGGTCTGCTTTCAGGGACTGAAGCTGTTTGCTTTACTAGAGGATAACAAAGCAGTAGCTTTCAGTGGCTTGCATAGCGCTCAACATCAGGAGTAGCGTTGTATCACTTTGGCTCATGTGGCTAGCCAAAGTTCAGAGTCCAGTGCATTGTTTCTGTTAGATTGTAATCTGAAGACAGGATAGATATCTTTGCTGCAATTCCTTTTATGTACAAGGAGTTATAAAATTCAGTTTCTCTGAACAACTGGGAGATGAAGCAAAGGGCATTTTCTGTGTTCACAGTTCCAGGTCTCTCTCATTTACCGTTTAGATTAAAACCACTTCCAGGTTTTTCTTGCAGCCCTGTTTCCAGTGCTTCTGAGTGCGTTGCGATAGCTCCTTTCCTGGCTCTCTTTTCAGCTTCTCATATCTTTATCTTGTTTCTTTCACAGGCAGCTAGCTGCTCAGCCAGGGTGCCAGCTCAGTGAAAGCCTAGCCTTGCAGTCTTGATCTGTGCTGTTCATACTTGGAGAAAGCCAACTCGTTCCATTTCTCCTGAAGCCATGCCTGAATGCATGTATGTTCTGGATGGTGTTCCTGTTATTTCAGCCTCCTAGTTCAAAGGGAGCTTAGGTGTTTCTTACAGCTGTATTCAATGCAAGGTGGCAGCAACTGCATTTTCAGACAAGTCTTGCTTCTCTCTCACAATGGTCCATTGCAATTTGCACAGGCCTGGTCCCTGTACTGCTGTTTTTTCTGACTGTTTCCTCTATACGCCACTCAGCTTGCCATACAGTTACTTGTATAGATCTCACTACTTTTGAATATGTCCTTTCCGTATGCTAAAGAAGTTCCTACTTCGTTGACAGCTTCATGTCTTTCCCTGTTTAAATTATTTTTCTCTTCGAGGGCAGTGGGGTGGCAGAGCAGAGTCCATTTGTTTAGATTCTCTCCCATGAAGCATGTTTAACCATCCAACCATTTTGCATTTCCAGGCTGAGCAAAGAAGGATGGCACCCCTCTGCCAGCTGTGCCATAGGGCAGGGGTGTTTTGTAATGTGCTGACCGCTGATGCCTCTTTCTACCTTTCCTGTCCCTTTTCTAATCTCATTGATTAGTTCCTGATCTCACCAGAAAAGGAAGCATAACGCTGTTTGGGTCAGTACTCACCTGTAGCACGCCCCATATGCATTGTCTCTCTCGAAGTCTTTCTTTTGTCTCTGCTTGGCAACCTCATGGACCGGTAGTACCTGGAATTTCTTTGAATGGCAATGTAACGTGTGTGCGAGTCACTCTCGTGGGTCACCAAGTTAGCACCTTCTGACTCTTCCTCACCTTCAGAGACTGAACCTGAATCTCTCAGTACCTGCTGAGAAAGGTCCTGCTGGAGACCACCGGCAGAGAGCCTGCCGGCCGTTTCTCTCCCATGTCCATCCATGGCTTCCAGATCTTGTCTCTATGGCAACTGAAACGATGAATCTGCATTAGAGCAGCAGAAGACAGGTAGCCTCCACAACTCCATCAGCTTTATCTGGATTAGAACTGGAGATGGACAAACCAAACACAGCAAAATAGGAAAAGAGAGGACAAAGTTCTGGTTAGTTCAGAGGCTACAGTGCATTATCTGTTTAGGATAATGGGGAATTTCCATGATTTTTTGTCTGAGATCATTCTGAGATCATCACCTTAAAAGCCTTATTCTAATGTCCCAAACATTTCTTTGACGTGCTCATGGTTGTCGTGCCATGACACATTGTAGTGCTACAGATGTTACTGGAAAAATGACTGTATTTGCTCAGTTGCTGACCACTCCCTTTTGTCACTTGTGAGCAGTAGATTACTAGTTGATTTAGAGTGGATACAGGTAATGGCCGTGTCCTTGTTTTTGAGGCTGAAAATGTTACGGAATAGAAAGTAAAAGCTGAAGAAAAAGCGCTGTTAATCTGTTTATTATGTGTGTACTTCTGCCTGCAATAGAAGAATTAATGCCTTTTACAGGGCTGGGTGCCTTCTAACACTTAATAACAACACTCACTCCTGTGGTGCAGTTAAGTGAAGAAAAATCCATAACTGTTGAGAAGTGAAGGTAGAAGAGACAAGATTATGTAGCAATGGAGTGCACGGAGACTTGGTTTTGTTTCCCAGAGTTGCCCTCGGGTGCCAATGTACCCCCTCAGTGACCCGCTGCTCTGTGTGTGGGTACATGGACTGTGCCAGTACTGCCAAGCATTTTTAGGAGGCAAATCACTAGACCAGCAAAACAGCAGTTGATCCTTCAGCCTTTGCAAGACTGGCTAAAATGTGAACTGATTACTTAAGCATTCGCTGCTGGCTTTGTCTTGTTGAATTCTTACAGCTGTCAAAGCCTTTCTAAGTACATAATATGATTCTGTGACTGATGGAGCTAACAAGAAAGAGATGCTGTATAGGAAATGTGAGTATAAAATTGACAGTTTGCTGCGAGAAGGGCATAAAATAGTGCTATGGATTAGTCATTAGATGCTGTTTTGAGAATTTATACGTATCGCTGGTTTGTTTCATTACAGTATATCCAATATACAAGATACTCTAGAAGGTGAGTGTCTCAATTTTTGTTCTGGGTCTGCTGCAATCTATAAAGCCATATGTGACACAAACCTTTTCCTTGCTTGCTCCCAGGGTCACTCCAGCTGACCCTAGGATGTCAGGGAGAGTTGGGACATCTGTGAATCCTCTGCTTTCCAAAATTTTTGAGGGCCCTATGTTTTATCCTTATAAAGGGAGGGTCACTATCTGAAATCATGTGCTGTGCCTGAGTTGTTCTGCTCCCTGGCTCTACAGATAAGAAAGTCTGCTTTCTCCTTTCATAGCCTTAACCACAGCAAGCAGCTCATACCTGTTAAATTCGGATCCTGACTTCAATTCTGCCAAGACTTCTGGACTGTTTGGAACTGGTGGTTGCTCTGGGACTGTTTCCAGTGTTACTGGAAGTTTATGAAGGACCCATTTGTTGGTTGTGGTGTTAAGTTTGGTTTGTAAATTACTCAGAGGTTTAGAGATTCACTAAGCCTGTTTCTGTTTCTGTAGCTCAGCGAAACAGCGAAATAAAAACAGCTGCTGTTGAGGACAGCTTGAAAAGAAAGAAGAGGCTGTTTCTTTTCCTGTGCCTTTCTTACTGTCCCATGACTAAAGCCCCAAAGGGTTGATCCTTGCAACTGTGATGGAAGCATTTCTGTTAACTGGACCACAAATAATATTACACCTATAATCCTGCCTAACCCTAAACTCTAACAATTGCTTATTTGACAGGCTGAGAGAGTTGGGGTGGTTCAGTCTGGAGAAGAGAAGGTTCTGGGGACACCTTGTAGTGGCCTTCCAGTATCTGAAGGAAGCTGGAGAGGGACTTTTTACAAGGGCACGTAGTGATAGAACGAGGGGGAATGGCTTCAAACTGGAAGAGGGGAGATTTAGATTAGATACCAGGAAGAAATTTTTCACTCTGAGGGTGGTGAGTCCCTGGGCCAGGTTGCCCCGAGAGGCTGTGGCTGCCCCATCCTTGGAGGTGTTCAAGGCCAGGTTGGATGGGGCTTTGAGCAACCTGGGCTGGTGGGAGGTGTCCCTGCCCATGGCAGGGGATTGGAACGAGATTACCTTTAAGGTCCCTTCCAACTCTAACCATCCTGTGATTCTATGATTTTTTTATTTATTTCTCTTCTATAAACTGTTTTATGACTTGCTGTCGGAGGAGATGAACCTGTCACAATCTCCTCTATGTTAAAGTTCCTACGTGCTTGGAGTGGCCGCCCCTTGTCTGCGTTACTCATGCTGGGGCAGAGACCAGTCTCTCTTTTGTGGCCTTTGCAATGCCAGCATAGTATGCAATATTTAGCAAATTGCTGCTGGTGTTTTCTTGAAAACGGTGTTAAAGTTTTCACAGGAGCTGCTCAACAGTCAGGAGTAATTCCAAAACCATATAAATCTCCAAAGGAATCATTGGCCAAATAGATGGTGTGCACATGTGTGTGTGTATGTGACTGCATGCATGCATGGAAAAGGTTATTTTCCCCTTTCACTTACCTGGTGAATATGAAAGTACATGGATGTCATTGTTGGGCTTTTACAAAGATACTTGGTAGAGAAGGAGCCTTCTGGGTGGCTAAGTGAAACACACTCAGCTGGGATGCCCAAAGATGTAACTATGTGTTCAGTAGCCCTGTCGAACCAGCGTAGTCGTCTTTACCAGATACACTTTTTTGGTCCATCAGAGGATCAAAAGCTGTCCATCCTGAACGGTTAGCTTTCTGTCAGGCTACCAAACAATCCCTAACAAACAAGATGTTTGACTAGAATGAGTATAGCAGTGGGTTAGAGAAAGACTTCCATATTTTATAGGAGAGGCAGGGGTAACGGGGCACTTGTTTATTGTGATGGCTATAAACAATACATATTTTTTACTTTCTTCAATGAAGAGTTCAATAATAGACTGTATTTCTGAAGGCAATGCTTCCAATTCCGAAATTTATACTCTAAAAAATTATTGAGAAACCCTTTACTGATATGTCAATCAAATAGCCCTGGCTTTTGCAGTAGCTTTAGGTGCATTAAAAACTAGGGATGAGTTTAAAGGATACATTCCAATTTAGTATTACATTATTCTGGTAGCAGTCGAGCTATTCAGTGACAGAAATGAATGATTCAAGTGGGTGTGGACCATAACTATCCCTGTCTGAGTGATTGTAGTGAATTTTTGAAGAAGGTATTCACCTTTGATAGTCACAGGTACGTGAGTGTCAGGTCTTGCATCAGGGGTAACCCATCCCAAGAACATTCATATGCCGTCTTGAGATCACATGTTTTGCTGCAGCATCACCACCTACCTAAATGTGCGTTGCAGGCAAACATACTTCCCCGTAGTTCAAGACGACCAAAGAAGATGACAACAGTAAAACCAGCAAGTGATACACACACAGCAACAGTAGAGATATGCATTTTGACTCACACATAATTCAGCCTCCAGGAACTTGACTGTATAGAAATTTTACTTGCCAAGGTAAAAAAATGTCATTTACCAGCAAATGCCATTGATTTGTACAAGAGCAGCTGAACTGGGGATGTTAGGTAAAATGCTAATAAAAATTGTAAAAGAGACTGAGGTTCCTCAAGCCTTGTGGACCTGGACACGTCAATGTGTGTGGGAAACAGCGATTGCTGCTGCTTCTGGAAGGGTGGGACTGGATGTGTTTGCAAGGCATGGTCTGGCTGTGGATGCCAACTGCTGGTCCCTACTGTACAAAGAGAGTGGGCTGATAGGGATTCAAAGGGTATCAGGTGTATCAAAAGAGCAGCTCCTGTTAATCAGTTAGATCTAATCAAAGATAGAAATGTTTTTAGCATCAGAAGGTGCAGCCTGAAAGCTGGGATTGCAGCTGCGTAGACCTGCAGGTATTTAAAACGTGTTTAGTCTGGGCAGAGTTTGATCCAGGGGTCTGGAGCAGGAGGTAGCACCGGTTGATCATCTCTCCCTTTTTGCACATCTTGCGACATGCCAGGCAGGCGCAGCTGCAGGAGCCGCAGTAGAGGCAGACTGTGTGGTCTGTCGCTGGTGGCAGCCCTGGTGGGTACCGGTAGGGAGGGAGCTGCCGGGAGCTGGCACCCCCGGAAAGTCAGGCTGGCTGCCTCAGCTCTTGCTGAAACAGGAGGGGTGCAAGCGGTGCCTTCGCTGCTGGGAAGAGCCACCTCCCTTCCCACTGAACCTGCTGCTCCACGCGCCCTGACCCCTCTCTCAAGCCGCAGTTTTCCAGGGCTGCAGCACCAGCAGAGCAGGCAGCTGGATCATGGCTGCTGTGCTGCCCCTGGTAATTTGCCGCACTATGTAACAGGCTATTTTGTTATGCCTGGTGCTGGCCCTGAGCTGACAGCCTCTGCCTCTGGGAGGATTTCTTCCGCACGCTCCCTTCCACTGCCATGAGAAAATTGTTTGGGTTGGACTTAGCTGGCTCCCTGCACTCAGCCTTCCCTGCAATAGAAGGGGTGCAGCAGGATGAGACTAGTGGCTCTGCTTGCTGGGGGATCCAGTACTTCATTAGCTTCCTAATTCCCCTTTAAAATGGGGAAGTGTATTGTCTGACTGAGAAGTGTTAAGTGCTGCAGTATGAAAGTATATACTTAAAGAATGCTTAATGATTTTGAAATGAAAAAAAGCTCAATTTGCCAATGTTATACAACGCTGTTGTCTAGTCTGGAAGGGTAGTGAAGATTGCTTAATTAATATTAGAGACAGGCTGAAATCTCCAGCCGTGCAACTCAGGGATGTTTCAAAGCAGGAAATAATAGGTATGAATACAACTTGACTGTATGGTTTTTCTGTATAGGGGCACACAGTCACTGAAGATGAATTACCCTTGTCTGGCTGTATAACGTCTCCCTGCCACCACCAGGTACAAGGTAACAGTATTGATGTGCCTGAGCGGCCACACAAAATACGCCAAGATTGTGTCCCGCCAGCAGGCAGGCAGGGGCTTTCAGCACAGAGGGCAGTGAACCCCTGCACTGAGTTATCTAGTGGTGTGTTAGTTTTGCCATCACCTTATGTCCATCCCTGACTGGATGCCCCTTTAAATTATGTGTAGCTCAATGGAAAGCTTTGGAGCTCAATGCAGAAATTGCTGTCTTGGCTGTAGGGTTTTTATGCTGTAGAAAGGCAGAAGGTCATGTAATCTTTTCTTTCTTTTTATGTGTTGAAGTTCTTTCAAGTATAAGCCCTATTAATGACTCATCTGGAAGGTTTTGCACACTGAATGTAGGGATGCACCTTTCATGTATATTTGATGAACCAGATGGAGCTCTTTCAAGAAAAGATTTTGTCTTCAAGCCCTCATAGTTAACATGGTTCCTTTAATATATCGTCTTTAAATACAATCTGAATGCACATGCAAACCCCAATTTTGCTGCATCTTGTCAGTTTCTTTCTAAAATGCTTTAATTATTTTGAAAGTCTTGTGCAAACTGAAAACAAACCTCTGCCTCCCACCGCCATCAGTCCCCCTTTACATCCCTGCTCACGTATTAGGCATTGATTTTTTTCCCCCTCTTCCTCGGTTTAAAGTGGAGCGGAATGTCATCTATAAACTCTTTCACTGTGCATCATAATGAGATGAAAACAGCTCTATAGGGATGGGGCGCAGTCCAAAATCCAGCAGCAGGCCTTACTCATCGACTGCCATTCTTGCTCACGTGGGTGCCAATCCCTTAAGGAGTGCCACGCGCGGGTGGGCCCCGCAGAAGGCACTGGGGCTCCACACAGGCTCGGGCCTGCATTTGCATCGGGAGATATTTCTGTCTGAGTCAGGGGAATAGTAACACCCACAGACTCAGCCCTAGGCTCTGGCAGATTTAGCTCTCAGCAGATGTAGCTATGAATTCATTTAGCCTCATCGCTGGTTTAAGCTAATGCACAGACTTTAAGCTGGTCTAAGTGAGGCACTCTCATGTGTCCTGTTAAGCCACCCCTGCAACAGGGGGACTAACTTCCAGCAGAGGATGCACAGGCATCCTTTAGCCTATAGGCAACCTTAACCTATAGCCCTCAGGGCCCTGAGCTGCCTGACTATACCTATATTTATGTTTACATTGTTACTGGTTGGGGTAACCCTCCTTGGAAGTGTTAACAATCGTCATCCTTTCTTTTAGGTGGTGGCAAGAGACAGTTAAGCACATGTCCCTGTCCAAAGCAAGGTAGGTGACATTTCACAAAGGAATTTGAACTATTTAGGTGCAAGGCCAAGGTATTATTTGATTAAGGCACAGGGGTGGAGAAAAACAGGAGGAGCATGAGAACAGAGTGACCAGAAAGTGAGACACAGACCAAAGAGGTTCATAGCAGACGCCAGAGAAAAGTAGACAATACGTTTGGGAAATGCTGGCTGAAAGAATATCAAATTGTTTGGCCCCACGTGCTTCGAGAAAACAAGCATTTTGTATTTATTTTGTTAATAAGACTGAATTTTATCACCAGTCCTAACAGAATCAAACTACAACCACTCCAATTTTGAGATAGTCTTTCAGGTGAGAAAAGTAACGGAATGGTTTTATTGCCATGATTTAGTGATGGTACCTTATTTATAGCAAGCAAAACCAAGAGAGAATTATGCAGTTCATTACACTCTTGTGACAATAAAACCTTTATGTCTTGCACATATGTTACAGAGAACCTGTTTTAGAAACACTTCAGAGACTAAAAAGAAATACATTGGATCTGTTTAACATAGCCTCTACAGCCATGCGCTTTAGACACCATGAGACCAAGTGAATGGGGCTTGGAGAGAGAAACCAGTACATTTAAAACAGCTAAAATTGACTCAAATAGCCTTGCTAGATCTAAAAATGTTTCCAGAATTAAGTCTGGCATCGTGGGACCTTCTATGGGTAGAGGTAAGTATACATATGTAAACAGACACAAAATAAATGTGTCCTATAAATGGTTACTTACACATAACAGAAACGGATACATACCTTCACACAATTCCCTCTGCATGAAACATGAAGTATTTATAGCACCTACTTTGTGTTAATTAACTAATATATATCAATATATACTTAATCAATAACAGTAAATAACGGCATATTTTTCTGCTGCCAGCATGAGCTATCTTTTTGACCATTTGCTGATTCTTTATGATTCAAAAAGAATTATTAAAAAGATGTGCTTTCTTGCATGCCATTAATAATTGTCCTTTCTGCTCAATCCATGCATCTCAGAGTAGTCCTGCTCTATCCCATTGCATTCCATACTTCATCCCCTGGGTCTCATGTAGTAGGCATAGCTATGGGCTATAGCTAACATGTTAAAGAATTCCCCCTCTGGAGCTATTCTACATATGTGTGTATGTACACACACACATATATATGCATATATAAACAAACACGTGCTCTCTAGCTGTGTAGGAGGAGTCAACCCAATTTTTAAAGGCTACAGAAGAGCAGAAGTGGAAATCTACAAGCCCTTCTGATTTTCTTTATAAGCTCTTAAAACTAATTAAACAAAAACCTGACCTTATTTTTATTCCTTTCCTTAAATTTGTGCACATGTAATGGTGAAGGTACACCCTTGCTTGAAGATTTTGAGAGTCCTGAGAAGTAAAATGTATAAAACTCATATTGTTCCTCTGACATCACTGACATAGCTCTCTATACTAA
>NW_009648681.1:183294-219702 GCF_000708025.1 Charadrius vociferus | reverse complement strand
AAATGTTGTTGCCCCTGATGCCATCCCATTCCTTATTTCTGCTTAGAAGATACTAGTGAAATTGTTGCTAAGTAGCTGTGGTCTAAAACTCACGAGGTTTTCCAGGCTTATCCCTGGAAAGTAAGTCACTAATTAAAAATCAAATCACTGCATCTCCTAGGCTGGGGGGAGTACACAACTATCAGCTCAAGGCTAGGTGTAAATCAGAGGATATAGCCTCAAAGCATAAGATACCAATGTACTATACAAGTACACAAGAAGGCCCTCAGCAGTCTGCCTGGTGATCTCTCCTGTTTTACTGGGTTGCACACGGGAGTTGTGAGTCCTTGTCCCTTTTTGATGGTTCGGTTCTGTTTGGACCACGTAAAGCATTCTAGCCATGGAAAGAATAGGCAACATAAAGCTTACTCTTGAAAAAATTAAAGGAATTGGGTATAGAAAGTTTAGTCTGCAATTAAATGGTTTAGTCAAGAATACAGTACGAGAAATAATATCCTGGGCACAATGGCTTGCTGAAGAGAGGTTTAGTAACACCAGGATACTTAGAAAAGGAGGTTAACAGATGTCTTGGGTTGAAGCTTTTCAAGACAGACGCGTTAGTAAGCAGGCAGGCCCAGTGTCCCTAGGGCAGACAACACCTGTGCTGCTCTTGGGGAAAAATATAATGATACCCACTTCTATTTCTAGATTTGCTGGTTGCGTATGAGACACTTGTTATGGAAGAAATGAGCATGGGTGGTTATTTGAACTGCAGAGAGGTAAGAAACTCAAAGGGGTTTTGATTTGAAAGCTTTCATGCAGAAGCAGGGAAAGAAGGAGGCTGATTTTGTTGACCAAGGAATAGTAAACTCTCAGCTTTTCCTCCCTCAGTGGTTATTGGGTGGAGGGTCCAAGGAGTGCCTGTTTGGTGAATCTGCTTGCAAATTTGTAGCTGCAAGGGAGTCAGAAATCAGTAAGACAGCAGAATCCTGTTAGACTAGTTTCTACTGGTTTGAAATGCCAGGCAGGGTTGGAGTGCTGCTGTGCCACGCTATCCTTGTCAGCTGCATCAAGCTAATTTCAGCTAATTTCAAACCTGACATAAGCTGGTATTATTCTTATAGCCTGTTACACTGATCGCACGTGTCTTTAGTAACTCAGGAAGAATATTTGACAGACAACTCTGGAAACTACACAGCAAACAGCATCAGTCATGCAAACTTCCCCCCTTCAGAAGGGCTCTTTTTAGCCCCAGGGGAGGACCCTGGCAGGAAGGGAAGATTGCAGGACTGCAGCTCCCAGTGCAGAGCAGTCGCTTCTGTCCCAGGGTTGAGGCACCAGCTCAGGGCTTAGGCAATCACATCCAGAAGCCCCCCACACTTGCCTCCAGTTTGCCAGCTGCAGCACTAGACAGTGTTGCATTGTAGAAAGACAGGCACACGTGCAGTGCTCTCTGGCTGCATGTGCATCCACAGTTAAATCTCCATTTTTTTTGGTCAATCAAATAACCTGATCTCTTCAACCATAACTCTGTAGCTCACTCTACCCAAGTGCTGTGAAAGACTGGCAAACCTTTCCCTTTCAGACCTTTCCTTCTAACAGCAGTTGTTACCATCCTCTTCATCCCCAGGTTTTAAGCACAGAAGGAGGAAGGCTGGGATGCGGGTAGTGAATCTCATGGCTGTGGCACTGAATTGGGTCCTGTTGTTACCTGTAAACACTGTGAGAGCAGATTTAATTTCTCAGCTCTGCTGCAGTTCCCTGGGCACATCTTGAGCACATCAGGGATTTTCCTGGCTCTTAGTTCTCCATCTCTAGACTGGAAGTGGTATATTATAGTTTATGAATACTCCTGTATTTCTCCTATAGTTTTTATTCTGAGTTACTTGAACAGGAACTCAATGTAAGTACAAGAGCATGGCATGAGATAGCCTGACAGGTTCAAAAGAGCCCTGGACAATGCTGTAATTAAAGAAAAAATGAACCAGCTTGGGTATTCTCTTCTTTGGTTATTTTTCATTTGGTATTTTCTACATTTCTGTCCCCAAGTGAAAAGCAGGCATTTTGTCTAGATTTCTTGTTCCTCAGTGTCCCTGTTACTCATCTTAAGTTTTATTTGAGCTGGTTGCAATTTCTCCTAAGAAGGGGTCATTGTTTCAGGAATTTCTCCCTTTTGGAACAGCCAAGTCCAAGTTTTGGGGATTGAGTAACCTGCTAGACCTGTTTTTTCATAGACATCCGTTTCACAGATGAGTTTGGCTAGGAAAGGAAGGCAGGGAGGAGACTAGGTTTCTAGATTGTTTTAGGTTTTACTGAGTCTTGTTGGTTTTTCTTATTTTAGATCTAATGGGGCTGCTTCCATGGCATGCTGCTTGGAAACATGAAATATTGCCTGTAGGCACCATTGTGGGAAAAATGTTAATTGCCTGTAGAAATCATAGAACAAGCTACTTCTAAAAGGAGAATTTGAGTGAAACCCAAGGCATTGGCCACATACTCAGATACTGGTAATTATATAGTTAAAGCATTTTACATTGTCTTGCAAATGTCCTTTTCAAATTACGGCAGTGTGGGACAATGGATTCTTTGTCTCTGGGCTCTTCTGTTCTGGCAATTATTATGGTGTTTCACACATGCTCCTATATTTACAGTTGATCTTGAAATATATTGGACTTATCAGTCCCAATTTGAGTCTGACGAAAATTAGACCTGAATAAAACGTCTGTCCATCTCTCAAAATGAATGTCATCCAATTAGTTATTTTTGCAGGTTCAGCGAAATGTTTTAAATTTTTTTTGTTATTTTAGTCCAATTTCCTCCTTTCAACTAGATCTGGAAGTGGGAGCTCCACTGTAACGGTTGAATCCGTCGATACTTTAATATCTCAAGAGCTAGCTTGTTCTTATGAAATTTGAGTCCCTGTTTATGTTGTGCGTTTAAAAATATACATAATTGCTGGGACAGAGTTCACAGCTACACTGGATATACAGCAATTGGTCTCCTGAGAGTGAAAGGAAAGATCGGCTAAGGGGAAGGATCAGCCTGGCGTTAGGAGGAAAACAGGCTGTTTGTCATATTTCCTGTCTTTATTTTATTTATATATATTTTTTAAAGCAAGATCACACATAAACATTTGCCAGGAAAAATCACAACTTGTCCTGCCCTTGGAAAAAGACACACAGTCTGGTTGGTTGGTTTTGGGGATGTTTGCTGTTTAGTTTGTCACATTAATGCCCGTTCTGTGCGGGCTGGGTCTCCTCTCTGCCTGGGCTTCCTCCCTGCGGTGGTTTTCATGCCTGTCAAGCTGTGCCAGTGGTGCCTCTCCTCCCCATCAGCCAGTATTTCAACAGTCTCATGGCTGTGCTATGTCTGGGTTGCACAGGACTCTTTCAGTGTGACTTCGCTTGTAGAGCAAAGTCAGTTCTTTGTCGGGCACTGGATTTGTGCCTTTGTTTGTGGCCTGAGGTTTCTTCCTCAGACCGTTCCAGCATCCCCCCAGAATAGGATTTTACTCACCTGACAGTCTGGGGCTGAACCAGTCTCTCATTTGCCATCGGGATGAGGTACATCCAAGTCTGGACTAAAGTCCCCCAGATTGTTAAAGATTTGCAATGCAGTTGTGAATCCTGAGGCAGGTATGTCCTACTGAAGATCCCTGTCCTTCGGTCCTCCTACCTTCTGTCAGTTCTGCTTGAGAGTGAAGTTTCCCTCAGACTTTGTTTGCTTAGTTTCCAGAGTCACAGCAAACATAATTTAAAGGAACAGCTTTCCCTTTACCTAGATAAGTTAGTATAAACATGCCCTGAATGTCCTTTGCACTGCTTGTGCCAAAGGCTTAATCACAGGGCATTGTTAAACCTACCGTATAAATCTTTAACAAGTGGGTGAAACTTTGGTCCAAATCTGCAAACTCAAATAAGTGGAAACAGTAAATGGTATTTGCTTACACTTTTAAGGCCCACTGGCTGAGCAACTGCTCTTGCTTTACGTTATTTACAGCCACTTGAGATGAAAAGACATAAATGTTTATGACTATTTTTAGGTTGCCATTTTTAATTTCCTGTGAGTTCACATACCTGGGCACTGGGGTGGATATAGCAGAGCCAGCCTGGTTTTATTTTAAGGCCCTTTGGATCTGTTCATCCAAATGCCTGTTACAATTTTCTCCCTTGAAGTACTTCGATTTCTTATTCAGGTTCCGCTTACATTTGCTGTTCTCTCCACTGGCTTGCTTGCTACTATTTGAATGTCCCTCTTCTGCGGACAGCTTAGGGCCGAATGCTTCAAAGGAAGCCAAATAAAATCCTTGTAGATGCCCATGCAGTGCTATACTTAGGAGACAAGTTTTCCCTCGTCCTTCGATAACTCACTTGGTATTTTTAAGCCTGCGGTTTGAAAGTTTCTTACAAAAAGCATCATATTGCCACTGAATTTGATGCTAGTATTTCCTTTGATTTTTTTTTTTTTTTTGAAGTTCACCGAACTTGCCAAGTGCCTTATTCATCGCATAATATTTTAATTGGTCACGACATTACCCTATTCCTTAAAAAATGCAGCTGTATCCCCAGCCTACTCTGTGGAAGGCCAAACGTTCATTGAGTAAAGCTTTGGTTAGTCTGAGGTCAGTCGTAATAGCTTCATGGTCACCAGTGTCAGTGTCCCCTTACATCAGCTGAGGGCCTGGCCTGGGCATAGAGAGCTGTCAGCTATTAATCCGGTAATGATTAATCAAGGTCACCATCAGACCTGTGCACTCCTGGTCTGTGAACTAGCAGGACACGGGAGTGAGGGATGCACTGGAATTTGGGCTCCTCTCTGTCGCAAGAGTCACTCCAGGGTGAATCTAGCTAGCCTTGTGCTTCAAACTCGCTTATCTGAGTGTCCCAGCACTGGCAGAGCACATGAAGCAAGGGACTCTGGTTTTATTGCATTTTCCAGTCGTTAAATTGCTCCAGTGACTCCTTCCCAGTGTTGCTATTTTGAGGGCTAAATAAATCCTGCTTCTACAATCCCCTTTTCGCATGTAAATCTCACCACCTCTCTTCTTTTGCTTCCCATAGATTACTGCATTGGTTTTGTTACAAAAATAAAGTATATTTAATTTTTTTCTGTTCCAAATGGGCAAAGTAAATGGAAAAATAGTGTGATGTGTATCATTGGCAGGTTGTTTATTGGATGTTGTCTGTCACAGAGTAAGGAAGCTTCTCTGTGACAAACCCACAACTCGCTGTGGAGTGTCACAAAGCTTACAGGTCCGCTATGGGGTGCCGGTGTTGCCCTTTGGATTGAGGGAGTGGTTTTTTGATTTTGCCCAATTCTTTCCACAAGGAGAGGAAATAAGTTGTAAAAGGCTATTATTTACTGGGAAAGAAACACTGGCAGCACAATTCTTTGCTTACTCCTCCTGATGGAAATCAAAAGTAACTTAACTGGAGTCAGTGGAGTGAGAAATGGAAACCCAGAGAGTACCTGCTCCTCATACCTGTTGCTCCTGCAGCTGATAAGGAGAGTGAGGTGCTAGTTTCAAATGTGCACAAAGGCTCATTTCCTTAACTAGAATTGGAATTAAAAGAAAATGGCAGATGTTTCCTTGTCCAGTGAACCCCGTTTCCCAAAGACCTCTGCCATTAGCATTTGCATGTTACATTCTTTACTATAATTACTTTGGCTTTTTCTTGGTTGTTTGGGTTTTTTTCCCCCTGACAGAGCAAACTTTCATTCAGACCCCGGGTCTATAGGATTTATGTTCTGCACAAATGATACCGCATTCCTTCGTGGCTGGAGAACAGCCCATAGTGTTTTAACTGAAAATTTGGAAAGCGGTGTAATTGCTTTCTCGCATGGCCTGACTCCATAGGGGACCTCTTGATTTTAACTCCAGCTGCCTGACGACAGCTGCCACACCGTATAGCAGAGCAAAAATACTGAACCACCTGAGCTGGGCTTGCCTTGCTAATAGTTTAAGGAATCAATGGATTCGGGTTTGAACATTTTTCAAGGGAAATACGCCATTGATCATTTTTAATGGACTAGGTATCACTCATTAAATGTAACCTCTCTTGTTTTCCTACTGATTTCTTTTCAGATATGCTCACGCGCATTAGCTTCTGAATTCTTTTTCCTAGCCTTCATTTGCAGCTATTGCTATATCTTTCCTAAGAGGTGGCACCCGAAATTGAACATGGTCCTCCAAATGCAAATGCTCCATTGTTCAGTATTCTGTCGTTATATTATCTTCTGCATTATTTTTATATCCTCTTATTAATGCACCCACACACCCCATTTGCATTTTTTAACCTTTTTAAAAACGTTTTCATTACAACAATCAGATACAAGGGCAATGAAGTAAGCGTGGAACAATAGAAGTGAAGAACTTGATTCTCCTCAGACCTATACCCATTTTAAACTTCAGTGGTGACACTGATTTTGATTTATGCCACAAGGAAGGGTGTGTGTGTGTGTGTGTGTGTCAAACCTAGCATGTCTACACTGGGACATCCAATTTTTTATAGTTAGCAAGGAACGGTTTTATAAAATAGTTGCAGCACACAACCTGTTTGGAAAACCCACTTTTTCTTTTATGGGGAAGAAAGCTGTTTTGCAGACAGAGGACTGTGGTATGGGCTAGTGTCCGAGGAGCCGCGCTGGAGGCCTGGATGCTGGCAGCGCTTGGCAGTGGCCATGCAGGGGAAGTACCGCGGGGTGCCCGTGTGTTGACTGTGTGGTTGTCCTGCACAGGCCCTGGGGTTCAGCGGGGTTAACCTCACAACAGGACTAGGACTGCGTTCTTCATTTTGGGAGTAGTTTTAGCCATCTTAGGCTGTTACTCCTTGCACAGCTATGTCTGATACCTGCCCTGGGGCGTGGGTTGGCAGCAGGGCACCCCAGTTGGCTGCAGAAGAAGGTGGGAGCCTTGCTTGGGGAGGAAGGGAGGGTAAGAGCAGGTAGGGAAGGGGAGCTGGGTGATGGGAGGTGGCCAGAGGCACAGCTGCAGTGCCACCTGCATGCTGCCAAGGTAGAGCAGGGAACCATTGCCACCATAGGAAGCCACATTTGGGACTTCCCACTCTAAGAAGAGATGGACAACCAGTTTTAAGCTGCAGCTGGGCAAGGTGATTTCTGTTAAACATAGAACATTTATTGGTTGTCTGGCTGCAGAAGCAAAGTGTGTGACTCAGAACATCACCTGAGTAACAGCGCTGTTAGCCAGGGAGCAGAAAAAAGGTGAAGAAATCCACAAAGCAATCGTTCGCGTCTGGCTTTCTGGCAGACTGCGCCTTAGCAGCCTCTTCAGTGTCGCTCTTCCTTCCTTAATTGCTTCTGTTTTCTTGACTCTGGATTTTCTCCAGGAGTCACTGTTAAAAGCTATATCTGGTGGATATCGATGTCATTGTCTCTGGAGGGACTTTTCCTCACGTTGACTGTTGTTTGGTTCCAGGTAAAGCAGTGAGATACAAATGCCCTCAGGCTTCTCTTGTGTGTCTCAGTTAAAGCAATGCTTTACTTGCCCAGGTAGGCAGGGTTCGTAAACACGGGGTGTGGTTTTACAATACAGCTAATGTGACCTAATGGCCAGATGCCAGTCCGAGAAGTGAGTCTGCTCCTCCTGTCAACAGCTTCATGCTCCTACTGCAGATCCTGCTGCTTGTCTGACTTTTCCTGACGCAGTCCAGGACAGTGACCTAGCAGAAAGCTGTTCACTTTTTTTTTTTTGTGTGTGTGTGTGGATTAGTTTTCTGCCAGACTGACATCCTCTGATGGCTCGCCAAGGTAAGATGAGCATCAGTGATGGCACAAGAAGAGATACAGGGTTGCTCAAGAGAGAGGAAAGATAGTAATACAGAAGCATTCCATTAATTCGGTTGGTTGGTTGATTGGTTGTAAATCCACACCTTTGCAACTCCCTATTTGGCTTGCACAGATCAACCACAGCTGCCATCAAATGAGGAGACTTTTCTTCCTCCTTTTTCATTACTAGCAAGATCTGTTTGCAGGATTGTTACTTGCATTTTTTCAGATCACCTCAAAGACAAGAAGCATTAATGGCAGCAATGGAAACACAGCAGAGAAGAGGGGAAAGCGGGAGGAACAGCAAGGAATGGCATAGGAAAAGTCATCTCTGACAGCAGCAGCACAACATTAGATCGGTAGCACAAGATCATTGTGAAATCATTTGCTTGGGTACTCCCAGCAGCTGCAGGTGCTGCTTCTAAGTCAGCCAGGGCACAGCTGGGAGAAGGCTGATGCCATCCTCTTCTTCCTCAGCTGGGACTCTAGGCTCATACTCCCCTCTATTCCTCTGTCTGACTCTTCCCTCCTAGCTCATTGACTGCAGCTGCTGGGATGATTTGGCCCTGGTAACACCTCCGCAGAGGCTGCTGAGAGCTGCATTTGCGTGCACCGGCATGTTATTCCTGTACCACTGCCTAGTGATTCCTGTGTTAACCCATTTTTTTGTCCAGAAACAGCATGCTGATGGATTGGAGGTTGGTGGAGCCAGCGGAGGAATATGTCAGATTATCCCAGCACCATCACCTGCTGGCTATAACCATTTTCTGGGTTCTTCTGGCAAACTTTCCCAGAGCTCAGGAGCACTCTGAGAGGAGGCGCTGGGAATCTGTGTGCTGGGACCAGAGGAACTTTCTTCTCCTCAGCACAAGGGGATAAGAAGACCGAGAAATAAGACGGCATGGTGAACTGTACAACTATTAGAAACAGCAGCTGTTCCACAGTGCTGTCAATCCATGCAGGTAGAAATATGCTGTTTAATTACTATGATAATTTAAAAGTCTTTTCCTAGCACTTGTCCAGCTCATATGGGACCTCCCCTTATATGCAAAACAGGTTTGCTATTTAAATGTCAGCTTGTGTATACATACCAGCTGCTAGCTTTCCTTGGGGATCCGAGGCAGTTGACGTTGCTGCCAATATAAATAATTTTGCAGGTTGGAGAGTAGTTGGTAAGAGTGTGGTAAGCCTCCCTCTTATCTAATCCAATAGGAGTGCTTTTTGGTTTGTTGTTTTGTTGTTTGGTTTTGTTTGGGTTTTTTTGACGTGATTTCCAGGAAACACAGAGTGAAAAAGGTATTTCTTTTTCTTATTTTTTTCTTTCTTTCTTTTTTTTTTTTTTAAACCAACTTTTGCATAACAGCGGCTATTGCTAGGAACTAAAAAGGTAAATACAACATTTTGTAGGTTCAAGTAGGAATGCAGTTTGTGTATTCCTCCACTAAACATATGCTAAGAAAAATACTGCTGTTTCATGTAATTCCTCTCTGTGCAGAAAACCTGCACTTTAAGGCACGGGAGCTACTGCAAGGCTGAGCCACGACATTTTAAAAGCAGAACTTGATTGATTCTTTAGGAAAGCATGTACTGGGGAGGATGAAAATTCCCTTTTAAGTGTGGTATGAAGTTCTTACCACAAGAGAAAACTTTCTATCGTGGTTAAAAAGTTTAATCCAATTGGCTGCTGGAGTAAAGTAATTCCAGTTTTGCGCGTTTTTGGTTTTGAATTCTGAATGTTTTAGTTTGTTTGAAGTTTATTCTTTGACAGGTCTCGCTGATAACTCTCCAACTTCACATTATTTGACTAATAAAGGGTGCTGCCTGGCTCACTAAGAAATCCTATAGCCTAGATTTAGTGTAGGATCTGGTCTAGAGATGGAGATGGAGCGCTCTGATGCTGGGCTTTGGCAGAAATAGGCAGTGTCACACTGTTTAGCTTGGAGGAAAGGCTTGCACATAGGAATACACTGTGTAGCAAGTATTCTAGAAGCAAACGGTCTCCTATTTCTTAGCCCTATACAACCGGAACGTGACTACTCCTGGCCCCCCTCTATGGAATATCCCAATGGAAATGTCTTATTTTCTTTAAGTGAAACAAGAAATATATTTCAGCATAGCACTTAGTTGACTTTTATAAGTTTGGAAAACACTGCAAGTCCAGATCTGACGTTGAGTGGAGAACAACTGGACCTGGATTCTTGTGCTTGCCTTGAAAAGCAGAATTTTAGTTGGGTTTTGCACTTGACTCTCTCAGCTGGTTTTGTTTGTGTTTCCCCACTAAACCTCCCTGAATGGGTTGGTTTGGTTTTTTGGGATCAATCTGAATTCCTTCAAGAGCAAGCTGCCTCCTGCACAGAGTGCAGAGCACTCTGACAGGGACCAAGGGGTAGAGTACAGCATATTACCTCATTTCTGCTGGTTTGTTTTTAAAGGCATACTGTCATTTCAGCTTGGATTTGAACATGTCAAGGACGGGTTTTTACAGAAGCTGAGGCCAGTGGAAATGTTATCCTTTTTAGTCACTTTTCTTGGAGAGGTTAAAGCAAATAAACATGCAAGGGCTCATCCTGCTATATGGACAAGTCCATGTGAGCTGCCTTGAAGGATAGAAGTGGAAGGAACAAGTATCCTCTCCTGGTGCTTTCCGGCACCTATCTCTTACTGCAACTTGGGCTCCTTCCAGGCATCAAATCCATCGTAGATTCATTTGTTGACAACTGTTATTTCTTTTGACTCTTCCGGTGTGCTGGAAAGAGTCTCTGCTTTGGAAATCATTACAGCTGTGTAACTTGCAAACTATGAGTAATGGTTTCCTCCGATTTAACACCCCCCCCCACCCCCTCTTATGTGTTTCCACTGTGACCGTCTTTCTCCCTGTCTGCCTAGTTCTGCCTGGAGGTGAGTACTGGATATCAGTGCAGCAGCTTCCCTGGTGCCTTGGAGAGGAATTGCAGGTAAACGTCAGTCTCTCTAAACAGGACCCTTTGCAAGGATAAGCCTGGGAAATAAATTCAAAACTCCAGTAAATACCAAAATGCGGAAGGGAATACTGGCTTAATGGCGACATGATGAATTTCCCTTCTCCTCACTAACATCTCTGTCATCTGGAAAGAGGTTACCAGCTACCTCTTTTTCTCCTAGGAAAAAATTGCCACATCAGTGCCACTTCCCCTTTCTCACCCTTTTACCTCACAAAACTACAGCTAACTTTTCTCTCCAAGGTGACTGAATTGATGCAGGTCTGAGCAACTGCTGTCGGTCTGTGTACAGCTCTCCAGTCTCCTGCTTGTATTTCAGGCCTTTGTATTCCCAGAAGTTTGTCTTTTTTCCTATTATAGCTCTTGGTCTTTCAAAAGATATTGCCATGGTCTACAAACTTTGTCTTGCCAATGTCCTTAGATCATGCTGGCTGCAACACTGCCACCTTCTTCGTCCCTGCAGGCCAGCCAGTGCTGTTTCCATAGGGTTTGGGAATAAAGCATCATGGACATATGCATCCCTTGGCAATTTAATCTCAGAGGGACTGGCATGTATGATTTGAATTCCTGCAGTGCTAGAGTATGAGCTTTTGAGCACTCTTTGTGTGGCTGTCCTGTTGATGATTTGCTGTCCTGTCAATGATTTGCTAATTTTACTTCTCTTTTATTCATGAGGGTGTAGCTAGTGTTTTTGCCTTTGAAAATGGGTAAAGATCAAGAGAAAAATCAATTCCTTTCAATTGGCTGGGGAAGTAACTAAAGCAGCACTATTTTTTTTATATATTAAGATCTGTAAGCTCATTTAAAGATTCTGCATTTTCAATTCTGTGTGAAACTCAAACTGTTGTGACTCAATCTCTGCTTGGGGACCCACGAGGGACAAGGTAGAAGCAGCTGAATATTGACTTTAAGTGTGTTTAAAAAAGGATGGAAGAGTTTCTCTGCAGATGGATACATAGTGTGTATGTGTATATATATGCAAACAGACATAATACCCACACTGTGTGTAGGGAGTATATATACAAATGTGTGTATTTGTGTATACACACACACTCGCACATAGCCCTGTTTAGTCTCTGAATAGATGGAAGAGTCACTTGGTTCTAATATTTTCCTCGATTATAGTCACGGGTGCTGTGTCCAGGAACCTCAGGCTTGTTTCTATGGCAGCTATTCCCTGCCTTTTAACATCCCACTTTCCCTCAATCCCCATGTGGCAATAAGAGGAAAAGAGGAGTGCTGTGACACCCACACTGAGCATCTGACGAAGGGGCTAAGAGCATGGGCAGAGATGTCTGCGGATGACAGCCCCATACAGGAGGGACTCGGGTGCAGTAGGCTGCAGTACAGTCTCCTGTGGCACTGATCTCTTGGCTTTGCATCGGAGGCTTTGTGGGGCAGCCCAGATCTCTCTCTCCCTTTCTTTTCTTTTCTTTTTTTTTTCTTTTCTTTGTTTGTTTGGTTTGGTTGAGGTTTGTTTTGGTTTTGGCCTCCTCCTTGCCCTGCCCTAGAGCAGGATTGCAATATCAGAATGGCATCATGAGCAGGAATTCTGGAGAACCTGTGCTGCACTAGCCAGGCTGACTAATCCCCCTTTAAATAATCTCCCTTTAAATAGACTGGAAGCATTCTAGTGAGCTTCTGTTTCAGGAGCTATGAGAACACAGCCACGACTGTGGTCTGTATAAATAGCCAGATCCATGCTGGTAAGCAGTGAACAGCACAGTTACTTGTTCTAGGAAGGTCTTTCTATTTTCTTCGTGTTGTTGCATGGGTAGCCGCGATCAAATTCTGGTAACGTTTCTGTATAGTAGCAGTTCTGTTGCCTTTTCCCAGATTGCTGTATTGTCAGTGACAGCGAGGAGCAAGCAGCTACCCTTTGGCAGTAGACTTGTATCTTCAGTGGCTTTGCATCTGAGTGGCAACGGGGCTGCGACTTGCTGGGGTCTGTACAGCTGGCTTTAACTAAAATAGTGCAGTTCAGGCCCTTTTGATCAGACCCTGTGTGTTCAAAAATCTTGCTGATATTTATAGCATCTGGAAGGTGAAAGCAAGGAATATTTGAATACTTGCTGCCTAGCTATGGATCCGGATAGAGCATAATGTCATGGTGCTGTCTGAGGAGGATTAACTTAGCTTATCTGTGCTGTCCTAATTCAGTAATCAACACTGAGCGGAAAAAAAAAAATAATAATTTTTAGCTGGGTCTATGTTAGTTATGCTGGCTAATATATCTTTTCTCTTGTGATATGGAAGAGTGGAAACTATTCTCCAGGTAGGTACTTGCAGCTGCATAAGCAATCCTCAGTTTGCCCCCATCTGGTCCTGAATTATCAAGACAGTCTTCAAAAACATAAGGATCTGATACATGGCCAATAGCCACTCTAGCGCTTTCCAAGATTTAGGTAAATAGGAGAATCTTCAACGAAGAGCGCAGCGAGACTTGCCTCAGCCGAGGTAGGAGGCATTTGAATTTCTTACTCATAGTGTATTGTCATCTTCTCCCTGCCATTCCTACCCACTCAATGCGTCAGAGATCTAAGGCTTGATTTTTATTTTTTTATTTATCCCCCCTCCTTGCTGAGCAGAGGATATTCAGGCCTTCGGTTTCTGGTGCATCATGTCAGAGATCCTTTTTCTTTCTCCTCCCCCCTCCCCGCCTCCTTTTGCTCAGACGTAATTCCCCTGAGCCAGTGGGTTTTTACCAGGCTAAATGAGTTCACGGGAGAGGCTTGGTGCAGGAGGACAGTGGGCTGAGTGGGGCTGAGGAGAGGAAGAGAGACTATGTGGGGGCATAGCACAGACCAGTTAAGTAGAGGCAGCTTCCCCATATGCCCCCTCATGTTTGCCTTCCTAATGTGGCTTTTAAGTCACTGTACAGCTGACAAGACTTTTGGCTGGCCAGAAGTCCCACCCGACGTGGTGGGACACCATTCAGACTGTTCTTTAATCTTATGGGGGGAGGGATGTTCTCTTTCTTTCTCTTTTTGTGCTCAGTGCTTACTGTCCTCAAACAGGGCACAGCTGGGGTGAGGGATCGTCTCAGTGTGTCGTTTATGTGGGATTTGAAGTCCTGTTTGGCAAAGCAGAAGTTCTGTGCTGGGTTTTTGAAACGCCGTCAACAAAGATAGTAATGGTCTTCTGAGGGAAAATACTATAATGTTTGATTATCAACAATCTTCTGAATTACAAAGCAAACCCACAAAAATCCCAGCCTGTGAATTTAATTAAAAAGAAAAAACAAACCACAGACAGCTTTTTCATTAATTGTATTTAGTGTACTTACCTTACGTCACTCCAGTAAGATCAACCAGGCTGTTCCTGGGCTAAGTCTGCTCTGTGTTGCCAGCTAGCATGCAACACGTGGGTTCTCTTTGGAAAAGCACAAGAAAAAGACAAAGCTGAAAGTAGCAGAAATTATGTTTCAATGAAGGACGGGTCCCACTGAGTGGGGAGGGCAAAAAGCCATGGAATCTGCCCCGTCACGTTTTTCTGGGCTGAGGGTGGGTCAAAATGCAATGCATTTTGTCTTCTTCTCCCTAGCACAATGGCTTCGTTTCCTGTCTTGAAGCAAGAGACGTTGTTCCGGAACGGTACCTGGAGCTACCGAATTCCAGCCCTGCTCTACCTGCCGCGTTTCAGCATCATCCTGGCATTCGCTGAGGAACGTGAGGATGTGGTAGATGAACATGCCAAGCTAATAGCGATGCGCAGAGGCATGTATGACCCAACCACGCACCACGTTCAGGTACTGGTGTGGGGAGAAAACGGGGGAGACTGCTCACCTGTACCCAAATGAGATGAATGTGGGGAGAGGGCAGCTTCTCCTTCTCCCCAGTTATAGAAGACAAATCTGCTTATAAATAATGCGTGTGTCATTAAAACTGCTGGGATTCAACCCCATCCTTGGGTAGCTGTTAAGGGGGACTAAAGCAGGCAGGTGCAGCAGATTTTCTGGGGATGGCATTGACCTATCATCACAGAGCTGGGGAAGCAGAGAGATGGGACAAAGTCCTGTTGTGATAGCAAAGATGTGGAGGAGAGGCAGAAATGGGGAGTGCCACAGGGAGGGGGAGCAGTGAATTAGCAATCAGTGAGGGTTTTTTTAATTCATCTTCTTAGGACTAATTTCAGGTTTAGAAAACAATTGAGAACAGCTAGTCTCCCCACGCAAAAGAGTGTCGTCTGGTTTGTCTGTGCCAGTGAATTGGCTACCTTATTAATCTACCAGTTATTATTAACAGTTATCTTGCTGGGTGACTGGGGGAGGTGGATACTCTATTTATAATAATTTTTTTTTGCATTTGCAAATGAATTAATGTCTTTGGAAGAAAAAAAAGTCAGTATATTTTTCTATTCCAATCCTTCATTGGTGACTGGTTGCCTTAGATTATAGACTTTTAAGAGCTGGAGTCTGCCTAGCAGAAGCAGCCTCTGAGTGCACCTGCAGTGTCATACCGATCAGGTAACTTCTTGTGTAACCCCCCTGTAATTCAGTTAAGTAGGGCTCAGTTGGTCATAAACTTAGTAATTTGTGTTCACATGCTAGAGTTTCTTAAAATGGAAATGTTAAATATTCCCAAAAAGTTAATACTGGTTGAATAGACAGAGATAAGACATGACCAAAAAGGCTAATCAGCAAGTCAGGGTAGAAAAACTAATTAGTATAATCTTACTGGAAAATACTGCTTCTTTTACCAAACCAGTAACACTATGTAGGAATAGTTTTCTAATTGCAATGTTAGTGTTAGAGGTGTGATCGTGTCATTATGTGCTAGTCATTAAAGAAAGACAGGGCTTGGAGGGTAGTTATACCTGCTCTGCGACCTATTTTCTGTGTTGGAGAACTCAGGGTCCAGATTTCCACACCACATTGTGTAAAGCCATGCAATCAACTCTAGCAAGGTGCCTCAGTGAAGGCTGGGAGGCACATCCACACACGGATCGAAATGAGGAATAGGATTCTGAATGGAATTTGTCAGCATCCAGGGTACTTGAAAAGGGCTTAGTTATCTATCTGAATTCCTAAGAAACACTGACACAGCACAGTGTCTGTACCAGCACACCTTGACCACTGGGCATGTCTGTGTCTCTCATATATATATATTTGTGAAAATTTCTGAAAATTTAGCTACTGTAGTTTTTTAAACAGTGTCATCAGACACTAGCTGCATTGAGATACAGAGCTACCAGCTCCTTGGTGAGTAGTAACTAAAAAGGACACAACCCACCTGTTTGGTGAAGTGCATGTGCATTGTGTCATCCAAATAATTTTCACTTATGTTTGGCGATGCCAGTATAGTGTCTTCCCGCTTCTTGCTCTATCTGCTAACTTGCTTCTTTTCTGTTCTTCTCATGCTCTTCTGTAGCTTTTATCCAGGCATCCTTACGCTGTAACGTGGACCTCTTTGTAATGGTGTGTTTCATTCTTGTCTCCCTTCACACGGGCCTGGCAGTGGAATAGCATGGAGACCATTGTCAGTGCGCAGCTGAAAGACCATCGATCTATGAACCCCTGTCCCGTTTACGATGAGGTCTCGGGGAAACTGATCCTGTTCTTCATAGCTGTCCCAGGAAAGATCTCTGAGCAGCATCAGCTCAGGACAAAGATCAACCTGGTACGTCTCTGCTACGTCACTAGCATGGACCAAGGACGCACCTGGAGCACTGCCCAGGATGTCACCGATGGTACCATTAGCACAGAGTATAAGAACTGGGCCACTTTTGCAGTAGGGCCGGGTCATGGATTACAATTGCTCAACGAGGCCCGGAGCCTTGTGATTCCTGCCTATGCCTATCGTATCTTGGACCCTAAGCAACACCCCACCCCTCACGCCTTCTGCTTCATCAGCTCTGACCATGGGACAACGTGGGAGATGGGGAACTTTGTGGGGGAGGAGAGTGCGGTGGAGTGCCAGGTAGCGGAGGTGCACACCTGCGGCAGGAAGGTCCTCTACTGCAATGCGAGGAGCAGCAGGGGAGCCAGAATCCAGGCTGTCAGCTACAACCATGGGGTGGACTTTGAGGGAGGCCAGCGGGTTGAAATGCTTGTAGAACCTCCCTCTGGATGTCATGGAAGTGTTACTGCCTTCCCTCCTCCTCGTGACGCCAGGTGCCAAGATAGCTGGTTGCTCTACACTCATCCTACAGACCCAAAGGGCCGAAGAGATTTAGGAATTTACCTCAACAAAAGCCCTTTAAATCCTGCACACTGGACAAAACCAAGCATCCTCTTCAAGGGCCTGTGTGCTTACTCGGATCTGCAGTACATGGGGGTTGGGCCAGATGGCTCACCCTTGTTCTCCTGCCTCTTTGAATATGGGACCCACCAACAATGTGAAGAGATGATCTTTGTAATGTTCACTTTGAAGCAAGCCTTTCCATTAGAGTGCTGAGTCTCGAGCCTTTCCATCAGCATCCCTCTGAAAACCACCTTTGCTGATACTTCTTTTCACTGTCACTTCTCATCTTTCAGCAAAAGGGTGTTTTTTGTACTCCTCCTGCACCCTTAGTTTGGCGTGGCTTGTGGCATCTGTAGATTACAAGGTCTATTAAACATAATAAACAGAACATGTGTTTGGTTTTGTTTTCTGTTACCTGTTCTCCCTTCTCGCCTTTCCATTTGGCTGCCGTCTTAAACATCACGTGCTCAAGAGAAGCATGACCTTTGTATAGGGCCTCTTGACTTGAGGCCTCCGATAGACTCGATCAGGGACGTGCATGCTGCCAGTGTAGGGACTGCACAGGAACAGAAGGAAGCAATTTTATGCTGAGCTGTATTTAGCAAGTTGTGGAGAAATTGCGAGAGAGGACGCTGGGCTTGCTGCCTTATGTCTGCAGTTACCTTCTTCAGAAAACTGCTTTGGCTCTGGTTAGGTGCACTGCTTCTTGCACTCAGGATAGCACTTGCTGGCAACTCTAGCTTTCGGGTCTTGCCGCTTTTCTCATTTCAGCGAGGCCATGGGACACCTTGCTCTTGGGATATTCCTTGCTTACTTTTGCAGTGGATTTGGGGTTGCCTTGCTGAGTTCCCAGGCCCCCCAGGGACTTGTGTCTAACTTAGCCTTTTCCTTACTTCCCATGCCGCATGTTCTTGCTTACTTGCCCTTTTGCTTACGCTGCACTGAGAAGCTGCAGTTTGTCATGTGTAAGAAAACCACAGCCTCGTGTGTTCCAGCTGTTCCCTCTCCCTGGGCTGTGATAGCAGGACCCATGCAGGATGCCAGGACCCCCCTCCCTGTTTGGGGACAGGGCAAGTGCTGCCTGTACTGAAACTGCAGGATCAGGACAGGTCTGCAGAGGGAGCTCCCAATTTATAGTCAGGAGGGGAAGTACTTGCTGGTCTTTCTAATACAAGTGCTAAGCTATGATCCACACAACAACTGCTCTTATTGCTGACAACCCAATGTCTTGCAAACATGGCTGTTATTATTTCAGAGTATTACTGGCGTATGAGGCAGCGTGTCAAACAAATAACATCGACCCACTTCCAGCAAACTGCAAAGGCACAGGTGCCAGAGGAAGGGGACCTCACCAAGCCCAGAGCAGCACGAGAGTGCTTAAGCTGGAAGGCTTTCCAACATAGACAGATTTTCAGCAGGTTTCTGAAGGAAACGGCCCCAGTTTTGGTGAGAGAAAGACTATTCTGAGGCTACGGTGTGATTCAAAAGGAGCCGTTACTGTGAGTAGACGAGGGGAGTGACCAGAAATGAAAGGGTACCAAGGGAGACACGTCAGAGCAGATGGAGCTAGGAAAGCCTCTGGACAAAATTCTGCTTTTTGAACCAGTCTGTGCTTGTTTGCTGTGTGCTGTATTCTGTATGTGTGCACGTGTGGAACGGCTCCAAGGAAAATATGTTTGTTTGCTCTATTGGTGAAGAAAAATACTTGCTTTTCAGAGTGCTCTCATAACACATCCCCTTTGGGGCACGCTAGCAGAGCCCATAGGATTCTTTGCACTGTGACTGTTCAGGTCTGCAAGACTCTGCTCAGTGTCCCCACCCTTGCCTTTTATTGCTCATAGCTTTCAGGGGCAATGGGAGAAGGGGCCCTGATTTTTCTCACTATCTAGGTTTGTTTCAGGGCACCTGGAGGCTGCAAGTACCAAGGGAGTGAAGAGATTTCATGGCCTTCACAAATACACCTGTAATTTGCCGAACCTTTCCTAAGCAGCAGGTCAGTAACATGCTGGGCTGGAGTAGCACAGAGTGGCTCAACTAACCAGTAATTTGTGGGTATTACTCATGTGTTCTTTAGACGTAGGGCAGAGTCCAAGTAGACCTTTGTGGCCAAGAGCCTGTTACTGATGCCTAATGAGGGAATGTTAAATTTAGACTTCAGCGAAGCTAAGTGCTGTCCTATAGTCTTAGCTTCCCTCATCAGCCATACTATGAAATATTTTGGTTTCATGACATGGAAACGCATATTTGAGAACTTTTCATCTGACCAAGCCTGGAAATGCCCTCGCTGATGCACTGCACAGGCTGGATATCTGTGGGGTTTTGGGTGACCGATTATGCATCTTGAATGGTGTCTCAGACAGTATTTATCCACTGGTCCTGGACAGGCTGATGAGTTCACAGCAGGCTGGTACAATGCTACCTGACATCTGTAGCAAACCCAGTTTACATAAAGTGTTTATTACAATGTCTGAGCCATGGCTTGGAATAATACCCTGATGTGGGGAAAAATTATGTTTGCTTTGTCCGTAGACTGCCAGGGCTGCAATTTTTTATTATCCAACACCAAAATGTGTCCCCGTTCTTTGTGGCCTCATTCTCTCAAGTAAGTTTAAATGAAGTACTGCTGCTTCTGCAGTTATCCAAAAGCTTCTACTGAGTCTGGGTTGGATTCATCTGACAGATGTACCCATTATTCTTCTGTTTTACAAGGGCAGCTTTTATACAGTGCTTTGTCCTGACGGTGGGATAATGGTGTAGACTATTCAAAGCACATCCTATTCCTTGAGGAAACCTTAAGGCTATGCTGGCTACATTGGTAGTGTCACCTGGCATGTAACTGGTGCAGGCTGATCACTATGCTCCCCCTCTGTGGCAAGCACTCTAGCTTCCCTCTAGATAACTTCTCTAATCTCTTCTTCCTCAGGTCTACTCATCGGCCTTCTCTGACATAGGCATGAATGGAAAGAAAATGAATGGTATAAGTATCTGCTGCAGAACAGCCTCTTGTCTTTGTGTGGGACAGAAGAAGTTACCACCGTCCTTTGGCAATCAGGTAGTTCAGGATATGCACACGCTTGCGTGCCGACCGTGCAGGGATCGGTCTTTCTCCAGCGCTACAGAGTTCGCATGCCAGTGCCACGAGAAGTAAAACAGACACCATTTCCTCTTCAGGCTGTGTTGTGAATGGGCCATTAGGGATCGCAGAGCTGTTTATTTTAGGGGATTGGGAGTCACCTTTTGAGCAGCTGGAGTTGTACTGTGCTTTCTTTTAGAACCAAGAAATACTCACAGAAACCAGCCCGTACATATTATTGCCACAATCGTTGCACATGTCTGAATCCCATCACATTGCCTATGTCTTCAAGTCAAGGAGTTGAGTGTGGCTGGACAGGGGGTTCACGCTTGAAGGAAATAGCAGCAACTTGCTAAAAACTGAAGTTGGTGGCGGGATAGATAGGAGTTAAGTGTTAAGTATTCAGCTAATCAGTCTTTGAGATGTCTTACCGGGGCTTGCACCTCTCTATTACCTTGTGTTAGCTTGCCGTAGATCAGGAGAAGCTCTCCACAGTTTCATTCCAGTAAAACTCAGGTTGTGCAGCAGCTCTGTCCACTCTGCATCCATATATGGATCCATGGCATGGAGAGCACCATGAGGTCAAGCAGAGGTTTGACATTCGGAGTTGTTCTGCCTGCTGCTGCAGCTGTGCTCCAGACAACCTACTGTAAGTATCAGACATCCCAAGGAGCTGGTACAGGTGAGACTGGCAGCACACTAGCCAGGCAGGACTGTCAAAGGAGCTGCACAGTCCCTTTGCCATATGCAGATACTCTCCTCGGTGGGGAAAATAGGGTTTTAGCCACTCTGTAGCTTACAAGAGCTTACAGCTACTGTCTGTGCAGACCTACTTCATGGCATTCAGCATCTAACTCCATTTAGGTACCTGAATCCATGGGACTTACGCTCCTAAGGCCCTAGGTGGATCTGGGTGAAGCTGAAAGGCGGTCCAGCTGAGCTAATTTTGGTCTATAGACAGCGCTTGCTCAGCGTGGACAGGAAACCCTGCACATTGCAGTTCTGCCCATTTAGCAGGGTCCTATGCTGGCCGCACAATTTTGAATTGCTGGTGCCACAAATTTAATCTCAACAGCAGAGATTAAGCTGGTCACTGCAGAGCAGATGTCTGGGTAACTGAAAGCACCAGGAAGGCAGGCAGGGATGAATGCTGGGCTGTACTGGTTCACTGTCCCTCTTTGTACCCACAAATTCTAGTCTCTCCCAATTTGGTGATAGGCTGCTGTCTCCTGCCTTGCTGTCCGTGCTGTGTACAGGGGCAGTGCTCCATACATGATCCAGGTACTGTGGTTCCAGCACTTCTCCTGGCTCTGGGAGGTGAGGGTGAGCAGTGCCTGTGCCACTCCTGGGGACTCTCCCTCTGTGCTCTGAGTCCCAGGCAGAGTTCCAGCTCTGCTGCTGCTTTTAGTTATAGTTCAAATGTGGATATATGGAAGTGCTGCTTTCAGAGACAGAGTGTGGTTGGAGGTACAGGACAGGCAACCAAATTTGCCATGCAGGCAGTGCCCCTGTAGCAATGCCCTTGCTTGCTGCAAACATGCCCCTTGTTGCTCTGCCTTGGAGATGCAGCACAGAGCATGCCACGCAGCACAGACAAGGGGCAGATGTACAGACAAAGAAAAGGGAAGTGAAAGCTCCAGTTCTCCCCTCTCTGACGCAGGTTGCCAGAAATGGCTTTGCTCCATCCCACCTTTGGGGATTTAGAGTAGGAAAGGTCTTTGAATCCATCTCACAGTACCTGACAGGGAGCTTTGGTCACAAATCCCCAGAGCAAATCAGCCTCTAAGTCTGCTTGTGTGCATGGAGACATGCAGGGGCAATTTATTTATTTTTTTTTTTATTTCTTTAAAGTCTCGTTCTCACACCTAGCTAGATGTGAGGACTAGACAAGGCAGGAGTGGGGCAGTCAGTGTTAAGTATCCTAATGCACAGTGTGTTTCTGATCAGTGTGGGATTTATTTATTCCCCGTGCAGACCTGCAGTGGGTAGGACAGACAGGAAGAAAGTGGAAACTCAACGGGTCTGGCAAGTGATCGGAAATGGGATGGCAGGCCACCAGAGCCTGGGGGACTGAATCGGTGGGGGAGCAGAAGGGATCCCCAGCTGGGACGTTTTGGTAGAGTATTAGGACATGAAGGGGGAGGGAAAGGCAGGGAACATGGGCTTGCTAGTCACTTCAGCTGCAGCATGAAGAGGGAGAGCGGGGGCTGCAGGAACATGTCACGCTCACTCTCTGAGCTGTTTGAGTTGAGGAAGTTGTCCGCGGCTGAGTTTCCTTTCCCTCTCTGTACTATTGAAACAGGAAGCTGGTGAGCTGAAGCTGCCTGATCGTTACACACAGACACACAGGCAGCTCTGGCAGCTCCTGTATTGGCATTCAGGTTTCCTCCAGCTCCAGCGATGGATCAGTGCTGGTACCACGGCAACATCACTCGCTCCAGAGCCGAAGACCTCCTCTCCAAAGTAGGCAAGGATGGCAGCTTCCTTGTGCGGGCCAGTGAGTCAATTGCTTCGGCATATGCACTCTGCGTGCTGTAAGTACAGCTTTCAACCTCGCGCTTCACGCGGACACTTTTCTCCCAGCTTGCGCAGGGTGTTACCCCCTGCATCCTCTCCAGCACAGAGGCAAACAGCCACTGTACCCACTGGGAAGGTGCAGCCCACATCAGAGCATGGCTGGTTTCACCTGACTGGGCCACGGGGTAGGGAAGGGTTGGGAGCAGGGCCAGGTTGAGCAAACTCATGTTCTTTTTTTACTGCTACTACTCGTGCCCCTGATTCAAAAGGAGAGAATCATCAAAGATACTGCAGCTGTGCTCTGAGGAAAAAAAACCCACAAACCCTCTTGACCTCTTTGAGCCTGTTAACAACTTGGGTCAGGTATTTATGTTTAACAACTCAAATACTGGGCTTGGTACCCTCCCAGGCACTTTTCTTGCGCTGGTTCAGTGTGTGTTTGACCCACCTGCTTGTACAGTGCCATGTCCCATTCAGCAAAAGGCTTGAAATAGTTCCTGGAGCTGTGCATGATACACCTGGCACAGCGGTGATTCTGCCGATATCATTAATGTGGCTCACAGGGTAAATATTTCGTGTGGGAAACAGGGAGAGGAAAGAAGTGCTGGCAGCCCTGACCCCCCTGTTCTGGGTTGGCGCTGGGGACCAGAAAGCAAGGCCTCCTGCCCCGGGTTTGCGAGGGGCAGGTGTCATTCCTGGAGGCAGAAGTGCAGGGACAAGAGGAGATTGAAGTCAGTAGGTGAAGTCTGAGGCATTTGACTTTGCATTACAGAGAGATAAGACAGTTGCTATCTGCTTAGGAGAGATCAAGAGAGCCTCTGTGGGACCCTGTTCTGCCTGTCAGATCCTCTTTGCTGCCATTGTGAAAGGAGATTAATAAATCGTGTTTCACCCTTACCCCCCATGAAATTACAAGCAAGTTTCTCAGTGTAGTTTGTTTCTGAAAGTAGATTTCTTGCAGTGGTAACGGTGGTGCTGCTGTTTACAGGTCTGGTCTAACAGCTTGTCTCTGAGGTCAGACTTCTGGTGACAGCACAGTCTGCTGCAGAGGATTCATCCGCAGAAGAGCGTGGGGCTGGGTAACTGCCCTGTAAGCGTAGGTGTCGGACTGTCAGAGATCGGTGGCTGGGTAATGGGGGTGTTCACAAAGTGCAGAGCGCCTCTGTACCCGCCTGTTAAGATGTCTGTAATAACACGGGGAAGAGTTTTTTGTCTTTCTGGAGGGAGCAGAGAGAGAAGGGCAGCTGCAGATGAATAGCCAGGACAAGCAGGAGGAAGGAGGGGCAATCATGTAGCACTGCCTGAGGGCCCAAGTTGCAAGTCAGGGAACATTTTACTAGAACAGACTGTTGCTTCCATTGAGTGTTTTCAGTTCAGACCCCTTTGATTTGCCTTGTAATGAGTACGTACACAAAATATTTTTACGGCACGATGGGAGGTATTATAGAAAGGAAAGGTGCTGTAAAAATGTCTACTAACGTGCATTTGCATAAGTTTTTCCATTGTAAATGTTTACGCAGCCAACTTTGAAAGCCTTTTGTGACTTGAGAGACATGGGATCAGGAAATAGAAACAATATCATGACCAGGATTTTCTGAACCGGGAGCCAAAGGTTATGTTCTTAAATCCATTCTGAGGTGGCTAACATGAATGGCTTGATTAAAGAAATGGGGAGCACCCAGCCTTGTCAGCCAAGAGCAGCCGGATCTGTGGTGTGAAGGGCTGGCTTTAATTACAGTCTGAGAAATGTCACACAAACTTCAGTTGAAGTACCTAACAAGCTTTCAGCTTATGCTGGTTTGCATTGAGTTTGTGAAGAGAAAGGGTTAAAGGTGGTGAATAAGTCTTTCCCTCTGAATGTCATCTTGCCAAAATGGGCAGCTTTGCTGAAGCTGAAAACTTCCTTAGAGATGTATCAGTTTCGGCTGTGTTATTGACTGGAAGGTGTTTGAAGTTTGAGCCCTTCAGTCACTCCTGTTTAAAAAACAGAGGGGCTGGAGACAAAGAATGAGAGAGACATGGGGGAATAATGAAAGCCTGGCTGCGAAAGGTTTTCACAAAAAGAGAATTACGCTGAAAGTGAGAAAGTGTCAACTGCGTATAGATAAGGAAAACAAAAAACCCATGAAATTTGCTCTGAAAAAGAAGTGTCATATTCTACAAAGCTCTAATATTTATTGGGCAGATCAGTCAGAATTCAGCAAAAGCACTTATCATATCATAGAATGAAATAGTGATTTCGTTGAAGAGCTGCTTTAGGAAAATAGGGTTTATATAAATATAGACAAGTAAAGGAGGTGTATTTGCAGAGCCTTTTAAGAGTGTCTCCCCTTCTTTTCTGAAACTTAAAGCAGCAGCATTGAACTTAGCAGAGAGCTGAAACAGCAAATGCAGAGGGAACGCTCCTCCCCCCTGCACTGCTGTCCTCTGCTCTACTGGTCACACTGCCCCATAAAAGGCAAGAAACAAAACCATTTTCCTCCTCCTTTCTCTGTGCCTGGATCATTTGATCTGCCAGTTTATTGACAAGAAATGGGCTCTCTAACTTACTTGGAGGTGAATGCCTGGATCCTGAAATCCAAAAGAGCCTGCTTAGCATTCACAGCTTGCTGCACCTGAACTGGTATCATTCCTCCAGGGGATCTTCTGTTTGGCAGTTCTCTGGTGAATGGCTGCAGGATTAACTACACTTCTAGAGATGACCCTCAAAGGCTGGCTGCAGCTTTGGGGTGCTTCTCAGAGGACACTGCCTGCGAGATGCCATTTCCAACCTCCCGGGGGAACAGCCTCTCTCACGGTGCACTGAGCACCATGCCTAGCATGGCAGTCCTGTTTAGGATTTCCAAGTGCTCCCAATATGCACATCATCACCTGTGCATAAAAACATGTACAGCAGGAGAGGAAAGAGAAAATACAAGACTTGTCCCCTTTCCTCCTCTGGTTGGTTGAGAGGACAGAGAGATGACAAAGTACTTGGAGACATCTTTAAGCCGAAGCTGATGTTATATTTATACCACCTCCCCCCCTTAGACAGCCTGAACAGTGGTTGAGCAATTCTGAACTCACCCCAGTTTTTAGGGAGGACCTGGAATGTGACAGTAATTGGGACCACATAACTTGACAGTCAGGACGATGAAGAGAGAAAGCCTAAGGGCAGAAATGGAGTAAGAGTCCCAGTCTTCTCCGTCCACACGCACTAAATTAAGGGACTGCTAAAAAGGATTCCTGCTTTTGATCCTAGGAAGTGCTCCTCCCTGCTCTAGTCTCACCCAACAGCCATTCTTTCCTTGCTCTTCCACTGATCTTACCTGTCCTCAGCTTAAACCTCTGTATAAGTATTATGACAGCAGCCTCGTAAGGCCTGTATGATGGGGTACTTTCTGTGGAGGTAACAAGGAGGGTCCCCTCGTGACGCAAGAGCCATTGAGCTGGTTTGTGTATCAGTTTCATAATCTCCACACAGACAAATTTTCTCTCATCAGCTGCATGAGCAGTTCTGCTTAGCCCTGTTTGCATATCAGCAGGAGGAAATGGTGTAAGAGAACTGCATTGACAGATAAAAACAAAACCCGTACCCTTCCTTGGGGCATATCCTCATCTGGCGTTGATTGCCCTGGGCTTGGTGAAATGAGCAGTGTTATGGCAATCCAAAGCAGTTGGGGATCATGTCTGTGACTTCCAGCTCTGTACCAGATCCTCAGATGTGTGAATGAATAGGTGCCTTTGAAATGGTCTTACATTGCTTAGTGAAGCGGTAGTGAGCTCTGGGAGCAGTCCTAATTCTTCTGTGTCCTTTGCATTAATGCGATCAAAAGATACAGGTTCATGTGGTCACATGACAAAATCCTCCAAACACCCTAGAAAAACTCAACTATGATTTGTGCATAATTTCTTTTCATTTCCAGTTGCTCTTTATGACTCCTTCTATAAGGCTGCCTAAAATCCCGGTGATCTCTCTCCCACATGGAGTGATTCTGAAAGGCATATGATGAATAGACTCACAATATAATTGTAAAAGAGATGAGGATGTTTTATTGATCTGCCTGATCTCCCCAGCTGGGGAGCTGACCTCAGCCCACATTTCATGATGATTCCACAGGTAACGCGGTGCTTCTGTTACAGCCAAGGAAGCTCTGAAAGTGCATTCCATTTTTTCCTTTGAGAGGAAGGGGTTGAAACCAGCATCATTTTCTGGCTTAAAGCCATATTGTATGTTTTAACAGAGTGCTTTGCAGGTGACTTAAAAAATTTGATCAATCTGTTGTTCACTTGGGAAAAAGGTAAAAATATAATTTTTAGTCAACACTTCCTGGGCAAGCTCCACAAAGCTCAGCAGCTGCTGAGGAAGGTCATGCTTACCGCATTACAGTACTGCTCGGGCTTCCCTTGGGCTCTTGCGCACTAATGTGGCCATCCACTGGGCAAAAGACTCCTCCATCCCCTCTTAAATAATAATCTAAATGAATTTAGCTGGTATAAAATGTTCATTATGGCTGAGTTACAGACACGCATGTACAGTGTGCATCTGCACCAGGATAGTGAGATGGGCTTTCATTTAGGCTGTTCTTTAGGAATTGTGCATGAAAATGTGCCTAGCGATCAGCTGTCTTACTGTGACTTAGCTGAAATCTATTATTTGTTTTTTCCAATACAAGTCAATGCACATACTAGCCCTTCAATATACTCATTCATTGCTGATTTTGGCCCTGTGTCTTTTTGATTTCTGCTTTTTCATTCCTTCCTGAGACGCCCACTCTACTGACAACTAGAGCCATTTGGTGTTTTCTTTCTTTCCGGCCAGAAGAAGTTGAATAACTCACTCTGAGGCTGATGCTGATAACGCTTTCTGCAGTGACATCTGCAAACATGTCTTAGTGACCAGGAGCACTTCAGGTTTGTGTCAGTTCACAGACTCCAGGGAAAGAAATAAAGAGAAATGTTTAAAACCCTTGTGCATGAAGCCATCTATGTGTCTGGGGATCTTCCAATATCTTTTCTTATGGGGAGGGGTGCCATGGTGTGATTCCGTTCTGGAGATGGTCTAACCATATCTCCTCTGATCTGTTCCAGGTTCCGAAACTGCGTTTATACCTACCGAATTCTCCCTGATAAAGAAAATAAGCTAATTGTCCAGGTAAGCCATGCTATATACCATTCGGTTCCACAAAGATGCACCTAAGACCGATGTTTTTAAACAAAGTAGTTCTAACACCAAAGAGAAAAAGGATATAAGGAGTTACACTAATGCCCCTGGCCAGCACAGCACTAGTCTCCAGTCTGCTGCTATGGAGATGTTAGTCTCCAACCCGCTGCTTTGGCCATCAGAACGCTCTTTAACATGTGTGCCTTCAATTCAGTGGCACTGCCATGTTTTGTGTAACTGAGAACCTCTGTTTCTGAGGAGGAACTGGCAGCAGGGCACTATGCCAGACTTGTCCTGGGTCTGTATGCGTTACTGTGGCATGTCACCAGAGCTAATCCATCTTCCCAGAGCACCGGGCAACACTGTGGAGGAACTTGTGCAGTCTCTGCAGGCTGCCAGTGTGGGGCCAGCACTCAGCTGGAACGAATAACCTGTCATTCTGATCGGGCTCCACACAGTATGCCGCAGGCTGTTTGTAGTAATACTCGATTTTTCCCCATTGTCTGATATATGTCAGCCTCGTTGTCCTAAATAATGTCTTTTGGCATATTGTGCTGATGTGCTGATGTGTTGTGATGGTAAGATGGGTGTCCAGCAGGTGATATGGTGTTTATCATTATTTACAGTACCTAGAGCAGCTGCAGAGATCGGGATCTCATTGTGCCAGATAGCTCATGAGTGAAGGGAGGGCAGGGAGGGTGTTGGGGAGACCTGAGGCCCAGGGGATGGGGACAACCCTCCAAGCCCCACAGCAGCTCTGTGCCAGAGCCAGGATGGGAGCCTGATGCTGCTAATGATGTCCTCGCTCTTTGCAGTGGCACCGCGATGAGGAAGGGAACTTGTGGAACCCTAACTCTGAATGGGTTTGGGCTACGAGTTTGGCAGCTGCTTTGTCTTTTAGGAAACAAGCACAAAAATGGTCATATGTTGGCTTTTCACCTGAGGGGGAGGAAGAAGGGAAGGCCAGAGGTTACCTGCAAAGGCATCAACACAACCCCGCGCTTTGCCCTTATGTGCCCTGGATGGGTCTCAGCACCCTGGGCAAGCCCTGGCCCCCTCCTCACACCCCAGCTGCCCTGCTGGCCTGTCGTGAGAGTGATGCTGAACGCGCAGCCCGGCCTGCAGCCTTTTCTAGCAGGGCACAGAGACCACAGGTTACGCGAGGGTTTGAAATCTGTGTTCAGAGCAATGTGCCTGTGTGCAGGCAGCTCTCCAGAGTGCGCTGGGCTGCAGGCTCCTCCCAGGACCTGCCAGCTCAGGTACGGTGCAGACTTGGCATGTTCCGTGCGTTACAACCCAGGAAGATGCGAGTTACATTTCCCAGTTGGTACTGGATTTGTAATTGTTTCTGCCATGACAAAGGGCCTGGTTTTGTGCACAACTATTCCATTTGTCCACCGATCGGAGCACTGCAGCCATAAGAAATCAGTATTTCTCTCTGCTGTAGCAATTGGCAGCTCTCACGCCAGATCAAGGCTTATGAACAAGCAGAAAGTGTGACTGGTGTCCGTCAGCTCAGGCTTTCCCCACCACACACCCCCGCCTTTATCTCCTCGCCTTCTAGTTCTCTGTAGAGAATTCTGCAGAATATTATTTACAAATATGTCCTCATCCTCTCTGGGGAGGGATTATTGGACTACCGCTGGCTCCCAACAGTGTTATCAGGATTCCAGGGGATCTTTCTGAATTAAACCTTTTGAAATCTACTAGATCTGTTAAGGAAATATAATCTACTAGAAGTACACCCAAACCGATTTGTAAGATTCTCTTGGGATCCGTGCTGTGGTTCTGAGGGATTTCTCTTGTTCATACGTTGTGGGATACAGAGGGACTGTGGTGGAATACCTTTGTATGCTGGGTTGCCACGAGCTGTAGGAGGAATATCAGGACTAGGCTAAATAAAGTGTGTTGTTAACTCGTGTTTTGAAGACACAACACCTCCCGTTTTGTGCTGCATTATTCCAGTTCTGTGGGAGAGGGAGAAGGGGGCTGGCTGCTTCTGGCAAGAGAGAGACGCAGCGAGAGTTGTAATTGAGGCTCAGAGCAAAACAGTCTCATGTTGTTGGCTGCTGTTCTTGGTATGTTGTTCCAGCTGGGCCAGACATTTTTGGTTGCTTGTCTCTTGACTTTTGGATGAAACAAGAACTACTTCACGTGTATTAAAAGATCAGATTTTTGAAAAGAATAGCTCTCCTGTGCAAGGGCATAAAAGCTGTTGAATAGGATGGAGTTTTGACATTTAAAAAAAAAAATCCTATTAAAAAGAAAAGAGTCTCCTAAGCCTGTCAAATTAGATCAGGTGTTAAATTAATACAGCAATCAGTGGATGCTTCTCATTCCTGGGTTTATATTAAAAAGAAAAAAAAAGACATAGGAAAGATTCAATACTAAATCCCGAGATTAGCCTATATTAGTTACAAATACGGGCCCTGATCGTACAATGTGACCTTTTTTGCCTGCACAGTGCTCCTTCCTGAAGCTATCAAAGTTGTCTTCGTGCCCAGATCTGGGCCATTGTCTGTCAGGCATTTTTCATCATGACAGCAGGTTCAGAAGATGTGTAATATCACAGCTACATACACAGCACTTGTGACATGACAGTTCTCCCTCTGCCACTCTGTGGAGTTTTTTCACCTTTAAAGCTGCAAGTTGCTTCACATTTTTTGAGTCTTGGGGAGCAGATTTGATTTTCTTTTTTTTAATTAGAGCCTGGTCTGGCACTAGTGGAATGATACTCAGGGTCATTTTTTGCATGGTTAAATTAACTGTTCAAGTACAGGTGGCAGAAGAGGAGGTGCATGTTTTTGCATTCAGGCTGAAGAAAAAAGTATTTGCATATGTCCTTCCAGCATTTTGTGGCATGCTATGTGATCTGCCATTGGGTTTCTGCATCTGCAGCGGCTCTTACAGCAGTTAGCATCGTCAGGAACCCCTCTCGCCTGCTGTATCTGCAATCATCAACTGCTGTCCCCCAAAACATACCAGGCCATAGTGGTTACAGTCATAGACTTTTTTCTTTAAACACAAATATAAATTCTTTCCCTTCTCTTCTAGAACTGATGAATTTTCTCATTCCGTTTTCTCTTCTACTTGAGGCTTCAAAACGTAGGCAAAGAACTCCATGGCTTGGATGAATCAAACTCGCATCCTGCTGATGAAAACATATTTAAAGAAGGAGGGGAGGAGTAAGAAAAACCCTTCAAACACAGAGTCTGTAACAGCAAGTAGAGATCTTTGTCCTAGGGCTGAGAACAATTAGTCACCAAGATATCTCTGTTAGCCTGCAGACTCTCACTGTAGTAAAACACTGAGAACTGAGAAGCTGAGACAGGAAGAGGGCGAAAAACATACAGTTACACAGAGATCCTGGAGCAAGGGCACAAGGCTGGAAATAACTGCCCCCAAGGTAGCTTGGCTGCTGCCTGCCTGTCGGGCAGGTCACAGCTGGGGCACTTCAGCTTTCTTCTCTGTAAAAACAAACGTGGTTTTTCCCTTGCTCAAATGGAGAGGCATAAGTAATGCAGAGTTGTTGAAAGTTTGGGGACTAGCTGAGTGTAACCATGTTTGTGCAAAGAGGGGTGGAGCAGCAAAGGAGTCCTTGGGAATCACAAGATCAAACTAAACACTAGAGACGAACTAAAGACACGAAAACTGTCTTTCTAAGCCAGGCATCTATAGTCAGTTCTTGCCATCCAGATTCATAGAAGATAAAACTTTCCTATGGTGTCACTTAAGCATCTCATTTATACAACTAATTGAGGTGTCAGTATGAAACTCATCACTGCACAATCTGAATTCCTTGTGATCTTAGCATCTTCACAATGAGGGGAAGCGGTCTTGTTCCCATTTTACAAACGGGGAACTCAGTCCCAGTCTGTTAAGGAGGATTGGGTTCCCAAAAATCATTTTAAATAGCTGTCCCTTGCTGACTTTCCCAGGATCAGATGTGTGCGATACATCGGTATTCATCACCCCTCATATTAGATGTGCAGTCAAAGCTGTCACATCGTCAAAGCTGAGGTGTATCTCTGTAGTCAGCAGGGAAGAAACACGTTTCTGACCTGGGTGGGCTAAAATGTCCTTGGCAGCTCTTGTCTCTCTCTGTTGCCTGAAGAGCCCAGAGAACCCCCTTAGACTGCCAGACTTGGCAGGCTGAAATCGGGTAAAGAAATTCCCATTATAGCTGACCCTTGTTCAGCGTGAGAAGACGCTGAGGTCAAAAGCTGTTGTTGAAAAACCGTGGTACTGCCTTTGCCTAATGCTTTACCCTGTATTGCCCTTATGTGCTGCAATTTAAAAGCTTACTGTCAAGAGTGTAACCCACCCTCCTGAGTGAGGATGCTTGAAAGAGGTGGTGAGAAGGAAGAAGACATTGAAGTTGGCTGGTCAGCGAACATGGATTGGAATAGGGTAGTGTGGTAGCATCTCTAAAACCCTGTGGAGTTTGATCTCTCTAGATTTCTGGCTCATCTGATATAGGAGTTCACAGCTTGTGTTATCTGATGGATGTTCAGCAATCTAGCTGCTGCGCAATCAGTCACTTCTCAGTGGCAGCTCGATTGCATCTTAGTTTATGCTCGTAGTCTATCAGATAACACTTCACGGGCCGTTTGCATGATCAAGGACTTACCTCCTGTCACTCTGTGTGAAGGCTGAGGGGAGATATCCTGATGGACTCATGTCAACATTGCACAAACAGGGCTGTCACCACAAATGCTACTGAGAGAGAGTCAGCCTCGTAGTTCTGGGAACAGCTTTAGCTTGTTGCTAAAGATGGAGCCTCCTTAAGAAACTGGGGCATCTGCAGAACAGGCTTCTGGTTGCTTAGTGCCATGGGTAGATTTTATAATCGTGTGCTGTATCCTCCTGTGCTGTGCGGCACAGTCTGGTCTCCAAGACTGAGGAAGGCACAACCTCCTAGTGCTCTCCTGTGGGCACGACCTGATGCTTTAACTCAGTCATGTAACCTTCCCCTTCTGCAACCCAGAACTTGAACCAGACACCGCCTCAGGGCTCAGGCCTCACGCCTCACGAACCACTGCTGCTTCCTTCTGGCAAGGATGCGCTTTCCTTTTCCTTCTTGCAAGCCTGGTCGGTTTGTTTTCTTCCTTGTATTACCCTTAATCCTGCTTTTCCATTCATGCCACTATCAGAGCTCTTGCCTCAAGTTGGGTACCTGCCTTGAGATGTTGTGGGCTGCTAAAGATCGAGGCTTCCAGTCACCCACAACACCTTGAATAGTGTTTTTGTCTGCAGGAGAGGGCAGAAATAGAGCATGGCTTGAGCAGGAGTAGGAAACACTTTACATTTTCAAGCAAACTGGAAAATTTAAAAAAAATGCATTCAGGTGAAGCATTTTATTTTGATTTTTTGAGCTTTTCAGAAGTTATGACAGTGTTGCCAGGATGTTGAAGCGAAATGTTATTGCAGATGGAAAAAATGGATCATTCTTTTGAAAAAGTCCAGACAAGCAATTTTGAACTTTTCACTTTTTTTTTTTTTTCAAATTAGTGGGGGAGAGGGGAGTTGAATGAAGACCATGCTTTGCATAGCGCATGCTCCAACCACCTCCTTTTTTTTTTTTTTTAGTAAACTGGGTTGTGTTTTTTTTGTTTTTTTTTGCTTTGAGCAAAACTGACCAGCTCCAGAGTTTGGCAATTTCTGTGGATTCCTTTGTTGTGAGAAGGAATCGTCAAAAGCTACTGCCTTCTCACGCTGCGTAAGAGACTACATTACGCTATGGAAAATATTAGTATTTTTAAAGTTACTGCCTGCCTTCTTCTTTTCACTTCACCTCTTTGGGCTGTCCTAGCTGCCCGTCTCCTTGACAGAAAGCAGCAGTGTGTGTGTGCATCTTCCAGTGCTCTGCGCCGTGGGTAAATGTAGGAGATGTTCATTTTGCGGTTGTGGTGCCAGATCATCATTTCTGTGAGCGTAAGCACTGCCTGCGTTTGTGCTGAAACTCACCATTGCTGCAAGGGGCTAATTAAAAATGACTTACATTTATACTAATTGTTTGTTGCAGGGGGTGGGGGTGTCTGACCCTATTTACTTGTAGGTTTTGCTGACTTCAGTGAAAATTATAGATGCCCTGGCAGTGCTGTTTTACATTGAGTGATCATCTAGCTGTCTTTTTTTTTTTTTCTGGTAAAATTTTCTAGTCTGGTACGAGGCTGTGTGCAACAGGAAACAAATGGTGCTATGTGAGCAGTTAGAAAGCAGGCCAGCAGCTGTGACTCACTGTATCAACTGACACTGAAGCTGTAGGTTACCAGTGTACTTGCAGCACTGGCTCCCAGAAGGTAGGAGAGCCGATAAATACTGTATATAGGGTTTCCTGCTTTTCCTGCTGAAACCCTCCCTTGCCAGCGCACTTCTAGAAACACATTTTGGGGGAAACATCTAGATTTGTACTCTGTCTGCATACAGGTTGGCTAAATAGGCCAGAAAGACCAATCCTCTGTCCTGGTACGGGCAAGACATACAATGAGAGGGCTGCCTGTTCGCGTCACCCAGTCGGCAGGATTGTCCCTGCCTTCAGGCAGAATTTGTTCTGGCTTCTGTTTATGAGTCCTCCAGGGTGGAGCTCAGCGTAAAAGCTTTATCTGGCCCACTAACCTGCTCTCAGAGTGCAGACGTATAGCTGCCCATCCTGCCAGCATGATCTGATAAGAGCATGAGTTTAGGTCAGTTCCTGCATTCCTGGTGTCACTGCTGTTGTCACCAATGTCAGAGGCAGTGTCTGGCTGTGGTACGTGCAGTACCAAGTCCTTTGTGAGCCCTTTGCAGAGAGATGCAAATTTTTTGTCCTTCTCTTTGATGCTGCACTGTAATCTCTATTTGCTGTGCTGCTCTCATATACGTGGCCAAGAAAAGGTTTTCTGTAGTAAGGATTTTGTGTTTTGCCTTGGATCCATCTATAGCTGATCAAAACCTTTCTACTAGGAAATTGCACTTGAGCTGGGTTCAGTGGGAGATAATGCAAAGCAAAATCCTTTGGGTGACGCTCACCCATTCACAATGTTGCAGCCACTTAACAGCTTGTCAGACAGCTGTGTAAGGATTATTGTACTTGCTCAAATTGATGTCAAAACCTCACGGCCTCCAGTGGGGACAGGGCAGGCGCAGGCCTGCCCAAAATATCCCTTGCAGGCTGCATGGAGATTGTAAGTCGTCCACGGTCTGCTTGGAGCCGAGAGGCATCGGGCGCTGTTAAACTCCCTCTGCGTTGAAAGGCAGGAGGAGACCAAGAGTCCCACCAAGGAGGATGCCTGGTGGGCTGGGAGGCACCGGCTGGACAGGCAGCCCCTCCAGGCACAGATATAGCGGTGGGCAGGGGTGCAGGTATTTGGGCTGGTGTGCTGCCAAGGTGAGAGGTGTGCCAGCACCACACGTCCCTGGGAGTTAGAGGGGGACAATCAGCACCTGCGTTGCTGCAGGGGAGGGGAAGGGACAGTGTTGTGGTTTAGTCCCAGCTGGTAACTAGGACCATGCCACCGCTCACTCACTTCCCCCGGTTGGGATGAGGATGAGAATCCGAAGAGTAAAAGTGAGGAAAACACCTCATGCGTTGAGATAAAGATAGTTTAATAGGTAGAGCAAAAGTCGTGCACACACGCAAAGCAAAAGAAGAAATTAAATCACTGCTTCCCATCGGCAGGCAGATGTTCAGCCATCTCCGGGAAAGCAGGGCTCCATCACGCCTAATGACTACTTGGGCAGACAAAAGCCATCACTCCAAACATCCCCCCCTTCCTTCTTCTTCCCCCAGTTTTATATGCTGGGCATGACGTCACGCGGCATGGAATAGCCCTTTGGTCCGTTGGGGTCAGCTGTCCCCGCTGTGTCTCCTCCCATCTTCTTGTGCACCCCAAGCCTGCTCGCTGGTGGGGTGGTGTGAGGGGCAGAAACGGCTTTGACTGCTCAGTAAGAATTAAAAACATCACTGCACTATCCACATAGCTTTCATCCCAAATCCAATCCACAGCACTATACTAGCTGCTAGTAAGAAAGTTAACTCTATCCCAGCTGAAACAATGACAGACAGCGGTGTTGCCTGAAGGACAGAGAGGGGCAGGGGGGCTTGGAGGGAGTATTCAATAGGATGCAGAGAGGGGGTCACCAAGGGGAAGGGAACGAGCCAGAAGGTGCAGCACAGTGTTAAGGTGAAACTGAGTGGTCCTAGCAAACCTTGGAGTTGGGGACCCCACTGAAGAGTCGAGAGCTCATCGGTGTGCAGAGCTTCTGTGGGAAAGTGCGATTTTATGCTTTGCATAACAGTGAATTTCAACAAAAGTTAATGCTGAGGATGGAATTGATTTTGCCCAAGTTAGTTATTACCACAAAAAACTTGCCACGTTTCTGGTACTCTGTTGGCACTGAAGGGCTGAGGAAGAATTAGGGTGATTTCTTGGGTAGACATGAGGGACAAGCGGACAACCAGATACTAATAAGGTGCAATGTCTTGAAACATGGTTAAGGAAACACATTTCTAGTATGCTCAAATACATAATTTAATTATATTAAGCTTCATTTTATTACTGAAAATGGTAGGTATTCCAATTTGCAGTCAGGGCTTAGCAAAATCTGTGTACTTCATGTTTCTGCAAACTATCCAAATCTGTTTATACAAGGAAAATGTTTTTTCCACTATTGCATCTGAGGTAGGAATAAACATAATGCATTTCACAGGTTTTGAAAAACTGAAAGGAGCAGCATTTAATAAGAGAACTAAGTATTTCCTGAAAC
>NW_009648681.1:155224-183277 GCF_000708025.1 Charadrius vociferus | reverse complement strand
TACTGAATCTCTCAGAAAACAAAATTCTTCATACAAACAAACCATATCCAGCTTTTGTCTAGTTTGAACCCTTCCAGAATGTTTCCAGTTTCCTGAAAATATAAAAAAACCCACATTCAGAGAAGATGGTTTAAATCAGGATAAAGTTATATTATTATTTTGGGTTTTAAGCTTCAAAAAATGAGGTCAGGCATTTGAAAGCTAATGCATGCCATGAAGTGAAATCTCTTTTTCTTTTATCTGAATGTGGTTTCAGATAAAATTTCACTCCAAAGAGTGAAATGCCAAAGAATGTCATCAATTTTTGTTACAGGTTGCCCTCCAAAAAAATGTGTTATGTCATAAAGCTTAAACAATTGAAAATTGCAAATCCTCACTGAATGTACAAAAGCAACTTCCAGGCACTGCAAAATACTTTAAGATTCAGAAGATAAAGATTAGGGCTGTTAAACAGCAACCAGTTCAACAATTATTGTTTTAGAAGAATAATTGTTTCACCGTATTATCCTTTTGAAAGGCTTTGACCACCCACAACCACATACCCAGCGGCTCTTTCCTACCCCGCTGGATCTTTCAGTTCCCTCTATGAGAGCTCAAGTGCACAAACAATCGAGTTTGCTCTTGGCACAAAAGTGGGGCAGAGCCTTCGGCTGGGGGACGGGAACGCGTGGTTGGGAGGTGGTGGGAGCCTCAGCCTCCAAAAGCACAGAAATTCTCTCCAGCAGCAAATACACTTTAGGAAGTTCTTGCTCTCCCCTCACCGCCACCCCCACGACATTTCCATCCTGCATCAACCATTTCTGTGGGCACATTTTAAAAGAAGGGCTGATAACTTGTGCCCAACGACTGAGAACTATAAAAAGGGGTTGGTTTGTTGTTTTTTTTTTTTTAAATATACTTATCAAATTAGCTAGAGTCTGTACTTGAGAGGCTAAATGTGCAATCATAACTGTGATGAGCACCTTGGGGACACACACCTCAACATCTCCAGAAGTAGCAAAATGAAAATTGTCCTGAAATTCTAAACCTTTTCTGGCTAATGAGGAAAAATAATTGAAAACTTATACAACCAACATTATCAACAAGAAAATACTCTCTCTTTTCCAGTAATTTGATGGATGCTAGCTTTAATATTATCAGTCACATAGCGTTTAAACCATATGATTGTCTTGTCCTTGTTATATTTCCAAAAGTCTCTGATGAAGATTCATAACTGAATTTAAAGTATCCAGGGAGACAGCAGATTATTCCCCCTTCAGCAGTGTGGTAACGAAGGACTGTGTTTTATTGCTTCTGTGCTTTGAGGCACGATGGGTCACAGAGAAAAGTACTTTCAGGCAAGTCTTGAGTTGTTTTCTCAAAGAAAGAGAAGCTAATATGTTGTTGGTGCTATATGAGGCTTTTTGTCCTGATCATTTAGGATAGAAATGAGTCTTGGAAAACATTGCTATTGCATTTGTATACAATGAGTCTTACGGCAAATGTTGCCGTCTATACAAAATTGTTTCTGCACTTGCTACTGACAGGGTGATGCCCTTTCTTCTTTAGAGATGTATCTTGATTTGCTGATAAGATCTATCATTGCAGGCTGTCCCCCACGCAGAGATGTAACTCACCCAGCAGGTGACAAGTCATACTTGGGCTCCAGTTAGATCTTGCTCACTCAATCTGCTCTGCAGCCTCGGGGAATGGAACCAAGAGACCCTACATGTGCTGCAGCTTATTGCTGATTTTAATGTAAAACATGAAGATGCAATCACCTTTAAATAACAGCACGTTCAATTTAAAGTATTGCCCTGGTTGCACTTGTTTTAGGTAAACGAGGTCTGCTCCACCAGTACTTTTCAAATTTACCCTTTGGTGGTTAAAGCTATTTCTGTTTAAAGTTTTAAAAGAAGTATAGAATCCTGTAGGTTTACAATTGCTGCGTAAACGCAAAGCACACAGGACTTGATTTCAAATGACAAAATGGTTTAGGGAATCGAAACAGACTGTAGCAAAGATAGCTCAGATTCAGTCATTTCAGAGTCCCTCTGAGAGAATGAAGTCACAACGCAGCTTTCAGTTGTTCCCAGGTCTTTGCCCCGCTGTCTGACTTTTTTTGTCTTCAATTTGTAACTTCTGACAGAGTTTTCCATCTTGGTTCTCCTCTGAAAGTCTAAGTCGGTTCCCTTCTCCTATTCCAGGGCTCTAAAGCTCTCCTTTCCCAGTGTTTTCAAAGATAACACCCAGCACAGCTGGGTCCAGCAAACGCTGTGGTTGGAGTATAGCAGAGCTCTCTGTGGGCTGGGGTTGCCCTCTGTTAGCAGGCTTTTAAGCCCGAATTAAAATTTCCAGGTAACTCTGGATTAGACCTCATTCTCCAAAACCTAACAGGGATGTAGCGACCTGCGTTGTTTAAAAGTGTTAGTGTAACATATTCTCTGGGATTCAGCATGGTAGAACCCCCGTGCAGCAAGCACTGGTTGTTCACAGAGGCGCTAGGTAGCCTTTCCAGAAATTTGTCTTCATTGTATGCCACATGCAAAACCAGACACCTTGGGTTGGGTCCAATTGCAGGGGGCAAAGTTGAACAAAAAATTTGGAACACCACATCCGCTAGTTTTATGCCAGGGGTTCAGTTCAGGGGAGAACGTAAAAGGAGAGGGCTTGAAGGATGTTTTCTGTTTGGTTTTAGTTTTGGGGTTAGTTTTGTTCAATGACAGTGCTTCTTCAGGCTGGATTTGGTATCTGTTCAATTAGCAGGTATGGCTCAGTGCTTGCTTCTAATTGAGTAAGGGTTTGTCTTACTCACGCAGTAAATGAATGAAATAAGGGACAGTCCCTTGAAAGACAGGACAAGTGGTCACCCTTAGTGTCACAAAAATAGAAAACAGTTGCTGTAGCTTAAAGCCTGAGAAATTTTGCAGGCTGAAGACAGGAAATTGTAACACTAAGGTGCTCACCCTTATCTGTGCATTGCGTATGGTTTTTAATTATGCAATCCCAGAAAGTTATGCAGTTCTACCTGCACTTCCTGCCTGCTTTGCTTTGCTTCAATGAGTGTGACTTCTTTAATCTTACATTTTCTCTTTTCCACTAGATATTTTTACGTAACTCATGCATATTTGGTGCCTGGTGTCTGTGGAAACTGGGATCCATTCAGCACTGAAGATGATAGGGAAGGCAGAGAGCTGATTATGGATCCTCCACTGTGCAGGCAGCTGCGCAGGTTAGAGGAAAACTCCAGAAATGTCGTGTAGAGCTGCGCTGAGGGCTCCTGCCCCGCGCTGCAGGCAGAGCCAGTGTAGGCACGCCTTCACCTGTCTCGGGGAACAGTTCTTTCTCGTAGGACTTCAAACCCCACACACTGTTGCCTGATGTATCTGTTGCCTTCTGTAGAGGGAAAAGCTGAAGGGCGCTTGGGAATTTCCACTGAGAAGCAAGTATCAGTGTCCTGCAAGAGTTTCTCAGCTCAGTTACTGTCAGCAGTGAGCACTGACAAAATCAGAACGATGACCTACACAAACTGCCTTCAGAAATGATGACTATGTTACATTTGCTGCTTTGGTTGCCTTGAGAACTTTTGAGAACCTGTCTTTTTAAGCTTCTCTTGGTAATTGCTAGTGCTAGATACTTTGTGAAGAAATAAAAATGGAAATTTTTCTTTGACTCCAAGCAGTGAAGCTTTTCAGCGGAAAACTGAAAAGCACAAGGCTTGTGATAAAATTACAAAAGTTGCCAGAAGTAGCGTACTCCAAACCTTTTACTTAAATTCTACCCACATGCTACAGAAGTGCTAAAAAAAATGCATCAGATCCCCATGGACCTGCAGTCCTTGCTCATTCATCATCAACTCATCTGACTTGCACCCTGTAGCTAAATTTAACACCAGTGCCTCATGTTCTGTCATGGAACCGTACTGTTGTTTGCTTGTTGTTGATGTAAATCTTATTTATTATAACACAGAGAAATGCTGAAAGGCCCAGTTGCTGAGGCGGTTTCTCTTGGTGCCATGAGTTGGATCATTATGTGCTGAGTTGATAAAATCTTTTTGATGAGTAGAGTTTGAATGGTTTATTTAGTGTGAAGGACTACGTCAAGTATGCGGTATTGGTGCTTTCTGTAGTTGCTTGATGTTCTTCCTGCCTTCTGTCTAACTATATTAGTTAGATATTTGGCAATTAGCCAACTTTTTGTGTGATTTGTAGGGTGCGGGCGCAGAGTTGAACGGAGTCCTTAAGGAGGATCCCAGTACATTGTTTTTGTGACCTATGTCTTTATCTTGTGTGGAGGAATGCAGGTTCAAAAAACTTCTGTAGGTCCTTTATCTTTCAGAACTTCTAATATGTTTTTCTTTAGGATGTAGAATTTTAAGAAGGAACTTGAGATAAAAATTTGGCAGCCAGCTATACTCTACTGAAAGCTCCTTTCAAGTTTTTTCTTTGCTTCAACAGACTCTTTTAATTTGCAAGAGTCCCAGTTCTGCCACAGGAGCACTTGTGAACATGACCAATCTTCGGGCTGCCAGAACGAAGCCTGAGTGGGATCATGTAGAGGAAAACTCTTGCAGGCACAGAAGAGATCAGAAGTGGCAGATATGACAGCCAGGATCTTTTTAAGATTAACTCAAACCGGGCTCACATTCCACGCGTAGAACGTGTTCAGCATTTGAAACTGAGCATAAACAAAATGCATGGTGCTTTCCAAGTCTTTTTCATGACATTACAGATAGGAAAAACGTGAGATGGCCATTTTGACCAAAATTGGTTCAGGAGGGAGTTCAGGTTTCAATCTAGATTTGCACTGTACCAGACAATTTGGAAGTGAAGTCATGATGTACCTTCCTGCCCAGTTAGCAACAGAGGCAAGAACGCTTATTTGCACCTGGTTTCCACCTAGCAGCAGTAGGATTCATATTTCATGCACATACTGCAAGCAGGCAAGGATGTAGGTGCTGAACTTTAACATATGTTCTGTGCAAACCAGTGGAGAGTGAAAATTATTTAGCATTCCCATTTTTAATATGTATAATAAGAATTGTGATGCAGTGCCAGTAAGTCATATAGTGTCTCTTAAGTCAGTAATATGCACAAAGAAATGGAGCTTGTGGTAGAGGCAGTATATAATGGTGGCCTTCAGTTGCATTTAAGGAACAGAGAGAATTTTATAGGATTCACAACACAGTAATTTTCTTTGGTTTTTTCCTCTTTCTTTTCACGTAGGTTTTCTTGTTTGGATGTCTGATTTTCAGCCAGGAACACAAGCTAGAAGTCATACATACTTAGTTGTTATTAAATTGCAAATCCTTGTTTCCTTCCGTGAATAATCTCTTTCAGAAATTCTGAAGCTTTCTTTCCCAGAGCGCTCCGATTTCAATGATTTTCACCCAAAGGCAAAACGTCAAAGGCCACTGTAGCAAAAGTGACATGAATAAGCAAACTTGAGCATGAGGACCAAACCATATGCAGAATGAGCCAAGAAAGCCTTCATCATCTCTTGTCTCAGAGGCAACAGGGACTATTCACCTTCCATTCTCTCCAACATTATTCAAATTATATATTTTACAGCTGCATTTACGCTGTGCCATTCTCCCAAAAATTCATTTGATTTTTTTCCAGGCGAGGGAGCACTGCTTCAGCCACCCGCCGGCATCCTCTCTCCAGGTTCCCTGGATTCCTCCTCTTGCCTCTTCTCTCATGCTGGTTCCCCTGCCAGGGACCCTCTTGCTGAGCTTTACTCACCATCCAAGCTCCCCTGCCAGCTTGCAGGTTCCCACCACCAATTAAAGTCCCTTCCTTTACTGACCCTCCACGTCACAGGATCCCCCTCTTCCTCAGCCATGCACTTGCTCCTCTCCCTTTGTACTCCCTACTCAGCTCCATGTTCTTCCCAGCCCTGGGTGTTGCGTTCAAAATAGGGTATGTTTCTGGGTGGCTTGTATTTTGGGAAGTAGCTGTTTCTGCCAGCTGTGATTCCCGTCTATGATCCCATTCCTGTGAAATGCTCCTGAAATTTCTTAGCACAAGATTTGATCTAAAAATAAGAAATGTTTTCTAACAAAACAAAACTGAAATGCAACCAGGTTGCTTCAAAATGCTCTCAAAAATAAATTGCCAAGAATTTCTTAGTTATTAGGTTCAGCTCTTTTGTGAAATACAAAAGCTTGCCTACATGAGAGCCAAAAGTAAATTTAAAAATGCCACCTAGACTTCCTAGCTAACAGACAGTCTTGAAGACAACTTTTTTTCCAAACCAAGAAGCCTAAGAATTTTTTTTTCCAAATCTAAAAGGAAGAAAGTTCCTGCCAGCCTTTCGCACCAAAGTAGAAGTGACCTGATTTTCAGCTTCCGTTCAAGTCGGTGGGTATTGCAAGAATTTTATAACTTTGAAAAACTTATTGACTGCTACTGAAATGCCTATGTATGGGTTTAAATACCTGTTTTAAGGCACTCTGGTTAGAAAAGATTGCCCTTAAGCAATATACCCAGATGACCAGTTTCCTAGTTCCTCCTTGCGCCTTGGCTCAGGAAAGGAAAACACTTCCTCTTCCTTCTGAGGGCCCCAGACTTCCTGTGCCATCTATTTATACAATTGTTGTAATGAACCCCAAGTTAACCACTTCCTTGCCCTGCTTAGCATAGGCTTTACATCTTTTAATTCTCTTTTCACTTTGTCTTTATACTGTCCTTGCAACTTCTCTTCAAGGTGCTTTCAGAGGTGCTTCTCAGCAAACCCGTATTTGGAGTATCTTTGCCAAGGTGTTCTGTTGGCCAGATGGCATTGCTTGGAGATAATGAAGAAGAGGAGAGTTAGGTTGGGTGCTGGTGGCCTCTTTACACCCGACAGAAACAAAGATTAGATGATCTCAGCCATACAAAAAGCTGTTGAAAAGTTTAGGTGGATGAATTTGGAACGGGAATCACAAGATTTAGCCAAAGACCAGTGATTAAAGGCTTTGGTCATACCTGTTTTCATGAAACAAAGAACCCAGAAGCCTATTCAGCATGAAAGCAAGAACCAGTTGTAGCTAGTTGGTTTAAACCATTGTACAGTGAGTGTTGAGAAGATGGAAGGGAAATTGGTAACTGGAAGGACCTGCAGAATTGAGGGCAGATTCTGGAGGACAGGAAAACACCAACACAACCTGTGGGAAAGGAGGTTTCCAGCCAAAAGGGCTGGAGTCAGAAGGACATGTGGAAGATCTGAGAGTCCATGGTTTGGGATGCAGTTGAAATGGCTGGGCTGGTCATGACAAGCATGGACACGTTCAGTTTTACCAGTGTCCTTCAAGGATATAGCAGGATGTGGACAAAGAGGCAGCAGGCAGATTTGGAGAGGGCTTCCTGCAGTCACAGAATTAGGGGTGACAGGAGACCTTGCAAGGTCTCTGAGCCCGGTGTCTGCCCTGTTTTCAGGCTGAATCAGGATTAGGTGCTCACTAGCCAGCTGTGAGGAATGCCTGGGTACTCTGCCCTGCAACGCTTCCAGAGACGTGGACACACACTGTCCTCCTCTTCACTGTCTCTGCTTGGCGAGGTTCCCCGAGATCTAATCTAAACCTCCTCTTCTGCAAGGCAAGCCAGCCACATCTGCTGTCCTTGGGGGACTTGCAGCACAGCTGGTTGCCATCTTCTTTATAAGAGAATTTAAAACTTGTAAGACGGCAGCTGTGATGTCTCCAGGCTATCCCTTCGGCAGACCGTACCAGTCCCTTTCTTCTGAGCTTTCCTTGTAAATCACATTTTCCAACTCTTCAGCCATCCTCACGATTTTGCCTTGGGACTCTCTATGGTATTTTTACACGTTCTGTAAAAAGTGGTGCCCCAGGCTGGATACAGCAGTCCAGCTAAGGCTTTACGGTACCAAGTACAGTAGAAGAGTTTCTTCCTGCATCTCATGACACTCCCATTAATAGATCTTAAAAATACAAGCTTTTTCTGGTGCAGTTTCCCACTGTAAAATTGCCACACGGCCTCGGATTCACTATTATCCAGATTCCTTTGTGCAATTCTGCTTTTTTTATGGGCTGTTCCTTATATTGCATACGTTCACTAGGTGTTTCCTTTCCATATGTTACGGCTACTGTCAGCACAAGGCAGAGGCACCAGTGGTGATGCTGGAGGAATGGCCGTGGAGGCAGAGCCTACCCTCCGCACTGCTCCGGTGTCCTATAAGCTGTGTGAGCACGTTTCTGGGGATGTGATGTGTTGCCGTGGAGATGACACTTGCCATCCACGTTTCTAATGACTTGAAACAATTCACTTTGCAATTAAAACAAGATCTATCCTGTGATAACCCCGAGGAAATAGTTACTTACTAAACGAAGGCGGGGGGGGCGGGAAGTGGATTTTATTGTTGGGCTCAGCTCGGGTGGTTCCAGCTTGCTCTGCGCTGCCCCATCCTGCTTGGTTTTGTTTGTCGTGCCCCGTTCCGCGTCTGCTCCCTGTCTCAAAAACCAGGGCAAGTTTGCATAAAGTTTGGGCTCCATTATGCCTCGCTCCCATCGTCCAGCGCGGTTGTCTCAAGGACATTTATTCAGAGTGCACCATCAGTCCGATTTGTGCTAATGCACTCCGCAGCCAGATGCGGACCAACTCAACGCCAGTATTTTACTATCCACCACTGCTTTTCCTTCCCAACCAATACACCTTTGCCACAAGTTCAAGTGTGAAGAAAGCATACGTCCCAGCTACATGCTGCTGTCCTTGCTCGCTGGTGGTGAAAATTGTTTGACCAGCCTTCAGGTAGGTCATCCAGCAACCCGAGCGCTAGCTGCAACGTTAGTGAACTAAGTTTTCTGTGTTAAACTGATGCTACGCAGGCATTGTCCCTGCAGTCCCCGGCACTGCTGGGCTGGGAACGTCCCATGGCCAGGGGGATGGTCCTATTGCCCTGCGGCCAGTAGCAAAGCTACCAGCTGGTGGATTTGGGGGGGGTTCACATGGCACTCGTCACCAGTAGTATCTGAGCGACTTGCAGTTGTGTGTTGAACAACGTGACTAACATCTGTCACGCAGGCTTTGTTCTCATCCTTTACCCAAGGGGAGAAGCAAGCGTAGCGAGGTCTTGCTTTTACTGATTTTTCTCCCAATTCAAACAACATACGGTTTTTGCTCTGCCTCCGTGCAGAGGGAAGCAGCGCAAAGCAGCATGCCCTGCTCTCTCCAGGGGGAGTGGGGAAATTTGGGGGGTACCTTCAACAGAGAGCTCATTTCATAACGCAGGCAAGCAGGCAGAGAGGGTTGTTGGGCACTGCTTTGTGCTGGAGCGGCACAGCCCTTCCCGCACGCTTCCTCTGTTGAGATCCTTGCAAATAATAACAATTATAATATGAAAAAAAAAAAAAAAAAGAGTGGGAATAATCCAGCGATCTTTGCTTTCAGGCTGTCATGATGGCAAAGCTGCTGTGCAGCAAGGCGGTGCTGCCGCTGCGGCTTTCGTGGTGTGGTGGAGGGCCCTCGAGCTCCCCCGCTGTGAATGGGTGCTGAGCAGGTTTGAGGTTCCCCAATCCTTCCCTCCGTGCTTGGCCACTGCTGGTCGGAGCTCTCGGCCCCACTGGTTCCCCGTTCCTTATTGCAGCACTCGCTGTCTGTGCAGCTGCGTGGGACACATGCTCAGCTCCCTGCTGAATTCTGTCTTAAAATACAAAAGTACCGTCCTTTATTTTTACTGTGTGCTGTGGGGAGCTGGTCCTTTTTCTCCTGAACGGGTTGGGGAAGGAGGGCTGTCAGAGCAGCCAGCATGGCTGGGATGGAGATTGCCTCTCTGTGGGAACGAGCGGCTGGATCCGGATGCGTGCAAAGCCCAGCTCCTCCACATGGCCACAAATACCAGTTATCCTTGAGAGAGGAGATGGAGGGTTTCATGGAGAAAGGTGTTTGGAGGTGGTGGGCTGGCTGCCTGGCCAGGATAGAAGGGAGGCATAATGGTGGGGCCTCTCTGTGCATGCATCCCGCTGGCCTGCGTGTGAGCCGGAGCTGATGGCCACTCCGGGGAATTTGAGCTGGACCACAGGCTTCAGTCCACTCTTGAAATGCAGTGCAACGAGTTAGAGGAAGGAGGCCTGTTACAAAATGCTGCTGCTTCTGGTTACCACAGAGACCAGCACGGTTTCAGGGACTGAACTATCCTTGGCAGCAAAAAGTGCTAATTCAGCCTTTCCTCCCACTTAGATCAAGGCTCCGTTTGGCCTGAAAAGAGCTGTGCAGGGCAGTCCGTCTTCTTGCAGGCGCCCTGGGAGAGCAGGAGCTGAGAGGCAAAACAAGGCTGAGAAGAGAGTGTTTGGGTGCTGGGGGAGGGAGGGATGCTGTGCGGGAGTGGGATGGAGGGTTGCGGGGACAGTCATCAGTCAGGGGGTCCTGGGGAAGCGGGCAGACAGCGACGTCTTTGGAAAGTGAAGTAGGAGTGTGAAGACAACTTTGGAAAGAGGAGGAGGGGGGTAGGCTGCAGTAATTCAAGAGGTGGGGGAGAGCAGTGATGGCAAAGCTTTCCTCCTCCAAAGATACAGATGGCAAACCCTGACCGTCCTGTTTACCCTCCATGTGTTTTAGGGCCTGAGTGTGCACTATGATGGGGCTGATGCCTTTTTCCAGGTGCCCTTTGGGGGGTAGCTTAGGGCAAAGCAAACCATCACAAGCCTTGTCTCTCATGAGCTCCAGCCCACCTATGGGTGCTGTGACAGGCAGAAGGCGGTCCGGGCAGATTAAATCCAAAGGAGAAACACTGCCATGGGCTGGGCATGAGGGCTGTGTGCTGCCATCCTGCAGTGAGTGCTGCTAACAGTGCACTCTGGGCTGCCGGGGGGCTGCAGGTCACAGCTGATAAATAATCGGAAAAACGGGGATTTTGGAGCAGAGAAGGTGCTGCAGGGAAGATGAACAGAGAAACATAGAAGCAACTGGCTGAACTATTCCAGGTCTGTCCCAGTGCAGCACTGTGACTTCAGGATCCTTTCATATGATGGATTAGAGCTGAGTGCTTTTCTTCCCCAACGGTTTTCCCTGATTCCCAACCTTTACAGTTGGCATCAAGAAGCAGAAGAGTCTGGGAGGACCAAGACGCTATTTGTATTAATTGGTGTAAATCAGAAGTCATTCTGATTATGCTGAGTTTGTGCTGCTCTAGCAGAGCGGGGTCTTGCGGAGTTTTAACCAGCAATTTGTTTCAACACCTCTGGCCTCACAAAAACATAATCCAGTGTTTGCCCAAGCACCGCTTTCACGCTGAATGCGACGTTTTCCAGTGTACAAGAATAATACATCTTGATAAATGCAGGAACACCTGGGAGACAGAAAAGGAGGCTGTACAGCCAGAGCTCTCAGCAACGCCGTACATGTTTGTTATGAAAATGTGTCTTGCTGTGCCTTTAAAGACATGCAGGTGTAGTTAAAAATGAAAGGTATTTTTGATGGCAGGCCTGAGGGCACTGAAGGCTTCAAATGTGGTTCAGTATTGAAAGCGCTGTCCTAATTTCTGGCCTGAGATTTTATTCTTTAGGAAAATTAAAAAGAAATCTTGTTGCTGCTGGGACTCACTGAAGACATTTTTCTGTGTTCTGCTCACTGTGGTTTATACTAGCATTTCTCCTGTTTAATCTCTTGATTTTGCTACATTTGCATTTTAAACAAAAAAGGTCACAGATAATAAGAAACAGGGCAAGCACAAATGGCAGGTAAATAAGCTTGTTCAAACTGGTACTAAAACTTTGTGTGTGTGTGTTAATTTTTACAGCCAATAATTCCAATCCAAAAAGAAATTAAAATGTCCTGCCTGTTAGTCAGAGGCAGAATGTCTGAAGTATGGCTGCATAACAAGTTATTTTAAATTGGAAGCAAAGCTTTTATTTGTTATAACTAATCGTCTTTCCTGTGCAAAACCTAGCTTTGTGCATGTAAAATAGTGCCAATCAAGCCTGCCATTAGGGTGATCAGCTCTTCCTTTTGATTGCCTACTGCTGCTGTATCCCCACATATGCACAGTTCCCAGTGTTGCTCTTTTTAAGTCAAGACCAACAAACTTGTGGGGCTGGAAAACGTCTAGTCTGCACTGTCCTGCCCCGTGCCTTGATGTTTTGCTGCATGTATAGACAGGGCCTTCTTGGGTTGGTTTCTCTGGTTTGCTGTTGTCTTGGGTTTGGATGGTACGTAAGCGCAGTTCTGGAGGTAATGCAGAGCTCTTCCTTTGGGTCAGGAGGACTGTGCTGAGCCGTGACAAACCATTTCTCTCTCCTTGGTAGGGCCCTCGGTTGAAGCAACGGGGCAGAGCTGCAGGGGTGGCAGCTGTTCCTGCTTGGTGAATCCAGCAGATTTACCGTTCATGCCGATGCGTAGATATAATTGCTCTGAAGCTTTGCCTCTGAAGACCTCTAAAATCTTATCCCTGTGTTTGCCCTCCGCAAGTATCCATTTCCTGAGATCAGTGGCCAGGGCTGTGCTGGAAAGAGGTTTAGTCACAGTTAAAATTCAGCTGGCAAGCTCGGCGTCATGCCTGATGCATTCACAGTCCTAGCTGTGTCCTGAGCCTCAGCTTTCTAAATCTTCATCTGAGCATTTTTTTTTACGTAACGGTACCTTGCTAGCTTATTTCATTTGAACCTAGTTCTGAGCCTGTGAATCCTGGAAGGGATGCTAACGTCTAGATTTAGACATGTTTATCTTGCAATTTCACAGAAAAATTCTTCCTGGATACCACGAAATTTAACATAGTCCAGGGGTTTTGTGCTCAGTAACAGAGGGAATGCAAAAACTAATCCGGAAGAATTCTTTGTTTTTAAAGTCTTCCTTTGCTTTGAAGCCAAACACACTGAATCAAATGAGAGAGCTCTTCCATTTGGCTTCAGTGAATCTTTGAGGTTGCCATTTTTGCTGACACTGGCTGGAACGTGTGTGCATATCTGTTTGTGTTTGTAGTGCGGGAGTCGTTCTGCACAGAGCCTGTGGTCAGATGGGCAGTGAGAGCTGGGCTGGCTTTCTCTGGACAGCAACGTAGTGGGTTTTTCCTCTCTCTATGACTTTGTTTTTCCTTCTCTGAGGAGCAACGTTTCTGTGGTAGGAAATCCCAGACCGTGACAGCCTCTGTGTTTTGTTTCAGGCATCAGAGGGTGTTCCTGTTAAGTACTTCGAGAACTTAGAGGAACTGATAGAATTTTACAAGAAGGAGAACATGGGTCTGGTATGGCACCTCAAATATCCAGTGCCGCGGGAAGAAGAGGAGGCTGCAGATGAACCAGAGGAGGATGCTGGTAAGAACCCCATGATGTGACTTGGTGATGCAGACCCTTGACACTTACTCTGAACTGGGGATATGCAGTGCAGGCAGGGGGATTAGAGCGTGTCACGCAATAAAATGGAGCAGGGCATGGAGAGACCTGAGCTGGCAAGACCTTGAGGCAGTGAGTCGCCATGGCTCTGGGGCAGTACCGCATCTGGAGCGCCGTTATAGCTCACCTGTGGGAATACATTGAGACTCTCTGCAGAAGTATACTATATCAGGTGCAGGGCTGACTAATCTGTTGTCCTTCATCTGGACTCAAGCTGGTTTATGTCCAGCCATCTCGCATGTCTCTGCACCCCTCTCCCTGCTCTGCATCTCTACTGTCTCAGTAGCAGAGATGTTCCCCTAGAGACCTGGAGCACATCTCTCTGCAGTGCCACACACCTGCAGCTGCTGTGGGTCTTGGGTCATCTGAAACTCAGGCCCCCTTATCTGCTGTGATCTAGAAGATCTTTCTAACAGTCGTAACCAGAAGGCACAGATCCCGCAGTGGCAGACAATCTGACTCTATGCATAGAGGCAGATGTATGATGAAGAGATGCGATTGGCATCGTCGCAGCTATTTTATATGAAACGTCACTGTGGGTTCCTGACACTCACTGGTCTTGGATCGTTCCTTGGATTTTTCCTGGATCATCCCTTGGATCTGTCATTGTTCTCCTGAATCCCAGGGGAAGGTCATACCCACAGAGCCGTCCTTCCTGTCCTTCCTGACGTCTGTCCGGAAATGATGAGCATTACAATAAAACTTGTCTGAAGGACATAGTCCTGTGATAGACAGACAGGCATGTGCATTAAGTCAGATTGATGTGCCTGTGTACATTTATGCAGTCCAATGGATGTCTAATAGGGGCTGGAAGATTTTGGTATGCAATTTTCATGAAGAAACAGAACAAAATTTTGCAAAGCTACTCAGGAAAGATGTTCCTGCTTTTTGGCCAGCTGCTCTGAGTCTCCAGCTCTCAGGGCGGGGGAGGGAACTACAGCAAAAATAATACACAGAGAGGCGAGCAGCAGGGAATGAAGTTCTAGCCAAGACTAAGAGCCTTTAGATGAAGAGATATTAGCACTGGGGTTGGGCTGTTCACATACAGAATTTATTTTTGTTAAGGCACTTTGGAGCCATGTAGGGCCTATAGATGCCTGGCCATCTTACAGGTAGAATTGCAGAGGTGGAAGATGAGGACTCAGATACCCTGCAGATGCACCACCCAACTGTGCCATTGCTCTGTGCTGCAGTGGCTCTGTGAATCACAGCTTCTGCCCAGGAGCAATAGATTGGTTTTGGGTATCTTTTTGTAATGAATATTCCGCCATTAGGAAATAACCAAACAAAACCTCACAACTCAACCAGCTACATATGACAGGTGTAACAAAGTGTTGGAGCAATTGGTATAAACAGAAGGGCAACCACGGTTGGGATAAATGGAAGTGAACCCACTCTTCTGCCAGGAGAGGGAGGTATATTGAGCAGCAGGATGACAGAGCAGGAAAACCCTTTGTGCTTCCAATTTGATGCCCAAAAGACAAGGCAGGATACTCAGCCCTCCTGTGTTGGATTATGGGGTCTGTTTTCTCCATGTTTACGTACTTTAGCCGTCCGCTTCTTTCCATTAGCAGCTTCTGGTGCTCTTTCCATCACGCCCCTCCATCCATTCTGCCTCCCTAGCAGATCTCCTTGATAATGGTAATGATATGGATGAGGTACAGCTACGGTCCTTAAGCGTTATATTCAAAGTAACTCATTAACCTTCATAGCTACTGTGCAGATGAGACAGTCAAACTGACTTGGATGAGGTTACACTGCCAGGCAGAGGCATACACTGCTTGCACGTGAGGTCCAAGCCTGGCAGCTCAGTCCGCTGGTCTCACACCACTGACAACCCTGAGAACAGGGCTGGGTCAGTATCAAGCCCTGAGCTTTCCAGCTCTGAAATCAGAGGCCTTTCAGAAGGGATGGTTTCTGCAGTGACTGCCACTGTGGTGCAGACTCTGCCCTGCCTGTGGGTGAGGGGGAGGAGGTGAAGTTACTGTGCTGGGATGACTGTGCCTTTCCCTTCCTCCTTGCCAGACCTGGTACCCACGCCTCCTGTCCTGCCCCCACGCAACATCCTCATGGCATTGCCGAGCAGCGAGACGAAGGAGGTATCTTCTCTCCCTGAAAACTCCAGGGTGGCCGACATTAATAAACTGTCCCTTTCTGAGACACTACTCCAGCGACTGCAGTACCAGGACACAAGCAGGTGAGGACGGCAAGTCACAGGGCTGCAGAATCAGCCTTCAGCCCAGCTCTGAGCTTTCTGGGGTGCTCTGTTTTGAAACAGCTGAGGACCTGTTTGATTCAGCGAAACCACTCCTTATTTATACTACCAAATGAAGAACAGAATGAGATCTACAGTGTGTTGGCTACTCTTTACAGTCCAGCTGTCATCTAGAAAAATATACTTTTCTGAAGTATTAAAATCACCAATAGGCTTTCTCCACTGAGGTATAGTTTTCTAATATAATGGATGGTAATATCTGAGCAAACTTGGTGTATTAGCCGTGTGCCTAAACTACAGATTGTATCAGAAAGCACCAGGCAGTCCTCAAAAAGAATAAACTTGTGTGTGGATTTCCAGGTACTCATACTTATGTGCTCGCTGTGTCAAATCTGGACATTCACTGAAGCCTTAGAGGAAGCCGCATGACATTTAATGGCCAGATCTGCAAAGTTTAAATATAAAATAAAAAAAAAAATATCAGAAGGCATGCCTGTTGGCAGGGCGGTGGGAGGCTGTGAGCAAACAGTGGTCATGCGTGGCAGCACAGGTCCTGTTGTGGTGGCCCGGTAGCAGCTGGCTGACTGGGAGAAACCCAGTTTTCTTCAGCTGCCTACACTATTTCATCTGCTAAGCAGCCAGCTGGGGCTTCCTGCATTTGTCAGGGCGCAAGGCAGCACATACAGTCTGCCTGGTTCATCCTTCCATGTGGTGCTGGAGTCCGGGCACCACAGAGACAGGGAAGAAGACAGCATCCTGTGCAGCTCTGTGGTTTCAGCTCCCCTTGTTTGGAATAAAACCTTCAAAGTGGGACTCGAAGAGGTGAAAGGGAGTCTCCATCTCCCCAGAGCCCCTGCGCTGCTATTAGCAACCTCACAGCAGCCTGGCTTTACCTGCCGAGGCTGATGATCCCACCATGGCTTTGGCAAAGCCAGGCGTCACAAGCCTTCCCCTGGCACGGTAGCTCAGCAGTCACGGAGGAGAGGATTTGGGGTGGGGGAGGAGGAGGAGGAGAAGGTGTCAGCAGTGTGGTGGGGTATCCATGGTCCAATTCTGAGAACTGCATATTTACACTGAAATCTAAGGCAAACTGCCCCCCATCTGTCCATGCTGGCAGTAGGAGTTTCAGAAAGGTAATAAAGCTGTCTGATGTTTGGGCGCAGAGAGAAGAGCTGGCTTTTGACTTGCCTGTTTCTTTCACAGTGTCTCTGACGAGCATCTTAAACTCATCCAGGATTACCTGCGAGTTCACATCATCAGTGACTTTGAGATGGTACAGACTGGCTCGAGCAATCTTCCTCAACTGAAGAAACTACTTACACTGCTTTGCAAAGGACTCTTCAGGTAACTAGAGGCTGGTTTTCAGAGATCGCAGTGTAATGCTGTAACACTGTAGTCTAACATAGCTTCCACGTGCATGCATTCAGAACCTGTATTTCTGGCATAGGAAATTGGCTTATCCTCAAAAACATTATATTTAGATTTCATGACCTGTGATTCTGGTCCAAAGATGTGAAATCTATATAAAAGACAGAGTTCTGACAGTGAAATTTCCCTGTAGGCGGTTTCAGTCAGTGAAGTATTATTTTTTATGCTTTGTTTAGAAAGAAACAAAACAAAAAAATCCACTAACCGATTAACTGCATAATTTGGTAATGTATAAATGACACCCACAGAATTGTCAAGCACAAGTCGTTTATGGAAACAAGCACATATTGGTGTTTAGCTATGTTTTAAATGCTGATTTTCCTTCCCACTAATGCACTGTGGACCTGGAGTGATTCCACTGTTGTCAGTGAAGTCCAGCTCAAATGAAAAGAGAAACAAGCCAAGACTACAAATTTTACCTTTCCTATTTATAGACCTTCCAGGTCCCAAATGGAAAAACTCTGACACAGAACTAAAACCTTGCAGAGCTCCCTGTTTCTCCGGTGGAAGGATGCGATTTCCCCCCCCCCTTGCTGCTTGTAAGCAAACGGGAGATTAGCCCACACTTCTGCAGAGATCTTCCAGAACTCTATGGCAGAGGGCACATACTTCCACGCTCGTACCTGTGGCTTGCAATATCCTTCTTTCTCGTGTATTTAGAAGTGAAGCTGGTGGTGCTACTGGCCTGCTCTTGTACCCTAGAGCTCCCCAAGGCAGAAGAAAGGGCTAAAATGAGGGGTGGATACTGCTGATTTGCTTAGCTTTAACTTACAGAAGGAAGGCAGGGAGCGAGTGAGGTGCTTGGGACCACGATTACTCCTCTGAAGCAGTGGGCACTGTGCACGTTTTGCCAGGCAAACAGGGAGGAATATGCAGCCGTGCTCCTTCTCCGGGAAGTCAGCCGCTCACAGCCGCTGCAGGACTGAGCATGGCTGTGCAAAGAGCTGCCCTTCTTCCTCTGCACCCTGCTTGAGGGTTTTGCTTCTCTGCGCCTACAGAGGGGGGACCCAGGTGGCTAGCTAAGAATAGACTTGAACAATGGAAACAAAAATCTAGTGAAATCACAAGTGAGAGTTTTGTGTTACTAAAATATCTCCAGTACTGCTGTTCTGATGATGGCTGGCTTTTTCCATTTCCAACTTGTTGTTCTACTTCACCTTATCTGGGTTTCACAACCCAAGTCCTCATAAATGTACATGGGATGACAAGAAAGGAGATGCAACAGGTCCACAGTCCTCTCAGGAGCCAGGACACCTTTTACTTTTCCAGATTTTCTGTAGGTTTTTTTGGTGACTGGACTTTGCAAAGTGTCATCCTAGAAGAGAGCTGGGTGAGTTGCTCTGCTGGTGGAAGGCTGCTGCTGAGCAGAGGGGCACTGCACTGCTGCCAGCACAGCGAAGGGCAAGCTGCCCACCCTCTGCCCCTCTAGTTGGCATGTAGCTATGGAAGTCTATGTCCCCATGCAGTTCTTCCCACTGCTTCCCCAGCATTTTCTCCCCACACCTGCATTATTTCAGTTAGATGGAGCTGCATTCTCAATTTTTTCGTGAAGGTCCAGAGCTGTAGGCTGTTTTCAGTCGCAGTCAGATCTCTTTGAGGAACCTCTCCCCTGCTATTTGGATCGTCCTGTGAATTTCTACTATTCAACCAAACTATTTGCTTAGCTTCGGCTGGCTAATGGCTCGGATGTCTTATTGTTTTCTGCAGTCTTAATCTCTGAGGTTTTCGGGGGTTTTAGCTCACTTCCCTTATCAGACTTCTGAACTCAAATTTAATCAGTGGCATTACCTAAATTTAGTTTTTATTTACCTCGGCTTTCTTCAGCAGCACAGGGATTCCAGCCGACTGCACGGGTAATTCCTAGGCTGCTTCTCAGTGGCTATGTCCTCTTTTTCTTAATAATGTTCAATTCGATTATTTTCACCATATTTGAGAATAGATTAAAAGAACAAACAGGCAAACAACAAGGAGAAAAGTTAATTGGCACAACTTGAGCTCTTTCACTGGAGTTGAAGCTCCTTTGAACCTCCTGGCACTGCTGAGGATTAAGAGTGTGCAGGCAGACACTGGCTGTGGCTGAGCTGACCTCGGCTGCTTGTGAGCCACGCTGATTTGCTGCGAATCTGAGGTTTTTGCAATGCCGTATTCCGGCTTCTTCCAACCTCCCAGAACCCGTCTGTGCCATCTTTCAGGGTCACTCTCAGACACACTGCCATCGCTGTGAGAAATGGGCATTCTGGTGCTCTTCGGCTGACTCACTTCTCTGTTTTGATACTGGGCTGTGGGCAAGCAGTGACTGCCAGCGTCAGCAAGGTAGAGGGGATGTGTACTGGAGCTGCTCAGTGCTTAGGAGAAGGAAAGAGCTTATAGTGAACCACGGGGTTGGGAGAGGAATTGGGCCAACTGTTTGTGAACAGTCTGTGCCTTTTGCAGTTTGTGTATTATCCATGGACAGGTGCAGGATTCACTTCTAACCGAGGAGCTCAAGCACAGCTGGGCCACAGCAGAGCGGGAGCGCAGGGTCTGTAATCTTGCCCTCACCCTCCTCACCACTGATCCTTGATTAATTCAGCAAGGACCAGACTCCCAGCGTGCATTAGAGACGTTGAAAGCTGGTTTTAACTCCGCTGGAAGCTGCTCCTACCTTCTGGGGCTAGCTGTGGCCAAGGGGGTCAGGACAGCCATGGTACATCTTATCAGAGCCTGGGGGACAACGGGGCAACCCCTCGGGAGAGGCTGTTCACTCTGGCAGCTCATATACTGAAAATGAAACAAAACAGAGACTTGTAAGGCTGATGAGTGCTTTTGTGAAGCATTCAATGCTAAAAGAAATTGGCATTCAAGAGTTTCCCTAGACAGGGGAATCCTCCAGGGGCTGGAAAGCTGACTCATGGAGAGCTTGGTGCTAGTGAAGCAAAGAGTGGGGACTACCCGTGCAAGTGGACTTTATTCAGAGTTTCCTACCAGCTTTAGGTGAAAAACACTAACAGTGGCCTATTCAGGCTGCTACTGTGTGAAGCCACTGTTTGGTCATCGATGACTGCTCTGCGTGCTCCTGTTTATTCTCCCTCACCGGATAATTTGCACATAGAGCTTTTAAGGTAGCTTTTCAAGCACTTGTGGTACCAGCACTTGTGCAATCGTATGGGGACACACAGACTTCTGACACTTCAATGAAGACCGCTACATATATTTCCTTTATACTAGCAAGAGAAGAAAACAAAAGGAGTTATAAGTGCAATTAAAACCACTTTGTGGTTTTGTTGAGTTTGAACGGCTGCAGATGCTCGTTCCCTATCCTTACATGCATGCTGCACTTTACACTAAACAAAGGGCAGTTTTCCCATGAGAAATAATTTCTGAACTGTTTCAAGCAGCTGCCGCTGTGTGTTTTCAAGAGATGGCCTACACGTCCTGCACTCTTGGGCACAGTAAATATCCTTTCATTCTTTTCAAACTGAACTTCACCCAATGCTCCTGTTACTGCCTGCAGCCTCCTGGGGCCTGACTTCATGGCTGCAAAAATCAATGGGAGTCCTGGGTTTGGGGCCAGGCCCGTTTGCAGTGACACTGGCCCTAGGTGATCCAAAGCTGAATAGTGGTGTTGGAGGACTAAGTTTAGCAGATCCAGATTCCTACAAGTGTCTCGTACTTCTGTGTGCCCCATGGTAAGTCTTTCACGCTGAAATTCCAAACATGAGTGCTTAATTTAGGTAATTAATCATCTATGGTTCAGTACCTAGACAAATATCTAATCTTCAGACAGGCATACTTTCGCTTTGGAGCACTTTCCCCAACAAACAGGGAGTAAAATCCGGTTCGTTCAGACTTGGGAAAGTGAGGGAAATCATTAATATCCACTGTTGACTAGGCACAATGTGAGCATCCTAGCACTGCTCCCCACCATCACCTTCCTTTTGACCTGCGCTCCCTGGCTGCTCTTTCCGTGATAAGTCTCGTCATTATCGGAGCACAGCTTCTGTGCCAAATTCATACAACAGCGTTTTGACAAATGAGCATCCTGTGGAATCTAATTGGGAAATGCTGAAGGAATGTCATTGTAACCCATGAACGGTTCCCGTTCAAGAGATTAAAGGCTGGCTCTTCCACTCCCTCGCAGCGCTTGGCCCCTCTTGTCATGTGAACTGAAAAATCTAAAAATTAGTTTCCTTTTCGCCCAGTGTCCTCAGCATCCTGCGTCAGCCTCAGCAGCCGCGTCTGGACTGTGCAAAGCCGAGCTGCTCCTGCCGCTGGGGCATTCGCAGGCACCAAGCTTCACTGGGCTTTGAGATTTTTGGCTGCACCGTAATCTATGAGTTGGCATGCTTGGGCTGCTGCTGGTTTTACACAGCGTCCTCTGGTTTGGCTCAGACAGGAACATCTTTCTAGGGAGATTTAAGAAGTTACCCCCTCCAAATCAAAACCTGAGGAACAGCCAGTCCACTGCCTAACTGCAAGCTGCCTTCGTTGGCAGTGTCACTCAGGCAGCTGAGAAACGCTCTCATCACACATCCCACCACCTCAGAGGGCAGGAAGCAGCAGAGGACAAGAGCATGACGCATGGCAAGAGCAGGCCTAGTGTGAATGCGTGCCCACAGTCTCTGCCGTATGGCTTTGTCCAAAGAGACCAAGTGCTAACCTACCCGGGGACCCGACCGCAGCCTTAGACCTCTGCTGTGTCTCTGTTCCCAGTGAAGCCTCTCGGACTCTCCCGTCTCTGGAATCCATCCAGAAGGTGTTTGAGCAGCAGCTGCACCCTGGTATCCATCAGCGCTCACAAGTAAGTCGGCTGGAAGGTGGGAAGAGGAGAAGAGTGAGGAGCGCGGGTGGCTGTCAGCGCCAGGGGAGGGAAGGGTTCTGGTTGCACAGCAATGACCGGTGGGATTCGGGTGATCAGTTACCCCTTCTGTTCTCTCTAGCCTCTTTCTGGCTGCAGTGCAGAGGGCACACAGTGAGTCATATCCCCACAGTTTCACTTATCCCATAGTCCACTCTGCCTGCTCTCCCTGCCTGCCCCAGAGGAAAGTGCAGCAAACTGCCTGAGGACTTCCACCTCCCCATCCTCCCTCAGCCTGCAGGCTAGGACTGTGCATTTCACTTTCCATAAACTTCACTCCAGGATGTTCCAGTGCCAAATCCTTCCTTCCCCCAGCCTACTTACATCCCATGACCTTCTGCTCCCTGCCAGTAGCCCAGAGAACCAAAAGCCTAGGACTTCTGTATGTTAAGCCCCAGACCTGGTTATGCAAACCTGTCCCCCAGCAGCAAGCTGACTCCCTCGCATGCCCAGCTGCCTCTAACCTATGGACAAGGTTTGCAAATTTGTCCTTCCACCCTGCCACACTTCTGCATGTTCAGCCAAACTCTGTGCTCTTGTGCTGCCCGTTACAGATTAGAGCAGCAGAGACACAAGTGCTGCTCCTTGCTCTGTGTGCGAGGTGTTCCTGGGGCACGACTGCTGGGCTTCCAGGCCATGCTCTGCGGGTTTGGTAATTATGCATATCTCTCTCTCTCTTTTTGTTTCTACGCTGCGGTTATCAGATGATCGGTGAAGCTAGTCCAGTCAATATTGTAATGAAACTCAATCAGCTGATCTCTTTGCTGTCTTCCATTGAAGAAAAGGTAGAGTTTTAAACCTATTTTATATTATCTTCTCGTCATCTTTTGCCTCTAGTTATTATTCTTGTTCATCATCAGTGCAGTCCTCTGCTACGGTGAGATTTCTTTGCTCTGACTTTGTTACTCTCAATGTAGTGCAGAATCACCCAATGCAATTTGGTACACAAATTCTTTTACAGGTGAAAACACTGTTGATTGAAGGTCCTGATTCAACACACCGACGCTCCCTTATCCCCCCTGTCACTTTTGAGGTAAATAAATTTCTTTAACAATGCTGATCACAATGTGAAAGGACAGTAATGCAGAAGGACAGCAATTTGTGTCAGTATCTCAGTTTCTGGGATCTTTGCTGTGCTGCCACATAGGTAACAGCTATTCCTGGTTGCTGTTTAGCACCATGCAAATGCTTAAGAGACGTCTAGTGGGACTGGCATAACAACGACATGTGTCCATGAATTCAGGCAAGCGTTGCGTTTGTAGTACACGTGACTGAAGTGTAGAAGATCGCTTATGAGAAATATCTGTGTTTTCCAATAGGTGAAAGCTGACTCCCTAGGAATTTTCTCAAAAATACATCTCAAGGTTGATGTGGAAATGGGAAAACTGATTATCAAGAGAGCTAAGGATGGCCCAGAAGACAAGTTTTATACCCACAAGAAAAGTAAGATGCTTAAGGTCACACATGCTGGACTAGACTCTCGGTCCCTTGGGTGATAGGGAGGGGTTGCTTTTGGCCCCACTGAGGGCAAGGTTTGGCCCAGAGCGCAGGTCCGGGGTGGTGTCTCGGCTCTGGTCAGTCTAGACTGCCTATCCCCAAAGCGCCCTGCAGAGAGCAGGGAGTCATTACTGGGGTAACCAACTTTCACAGATTGTTTTAGACCTGGACTCCTGATCTCAATGAAGATAGCGGTAGCAGGACTGCAAAGGAGCACGTTTTGATAGAAGATTCCCCATAGAGCTGGTTGCAATAGAGCCATTTTCTACTGAAAACCAATGTTACTTGACAAACAAATACTCTGCGGAAACATATTGACTTCTGTGATGATTTTTGATGGTAAAAAGCCAGATACTCAGTTTCAGTAACATTTTTCAGTGAATTTTTCCTTGATTTTTTTTTTTGCATGTGAATCAATATCTCTGCTGATGAGCAATGCCAGTTTGGTCTGTGAAGGCCCAATTCAAACAACTTCCTTTTTTTTTTTTTTTTCTGGTAGTTTCTGGACAGGCAGCTTGCTGAGATTGAGCCAATCAGGGTAGAATTTATCAGAGAGTAAACGATGCCCTTGGGCTCTCTCCTGCTAGAAAATCAACCTGTTGCTGGCAGTGATTGAAAAGATTAGCTTTCATATATGGCTTTCTCCAGCTGGTGTTCATAATTACTTAGCTGCTATTTTAGATGGGGAGGAATCACCTTTACCACCAAATGAGGTCTTACCTCCTCTTTCACAGATGGGGAAGGAATATATGTAGGCTGACTCAGGATACAGAGAGATTGCCTGCAGGAAGCCAAGGCTTCACTTCAGACTGCAGGGCTTGGTATGGACGAGAACTCCAGGCAGAATGAGTTTTGGGAGTCCTCTTCACCTATTCCTACAGGAAACAGGATTAAGCAACATTAAAATGTAGTTAAGGGGGGCAAAATGAGCCTCAGACAGAAAAAACTGTGTAAGTCCTAAGCCTGTGAGCAGGGTGCTGTTAGTTTTGGGGGGATTCTAGTTTCAGTGACTGCAGTTCATGACACCCGGTCTCTGTTTAGTCTTGCAGCTTATCAAGTCCCAGAAGGTCCCCAACAAACTGGTCATTGTGCTGGAAACAGAAAAAGAAAAAACGCAGCGGAAGGAGTATGTTTTTTCTGATTCCAAGGTACATACACAATGTTCCCTTCCTGCCAGCCTGGAGCAGGTACCTGGGTGGGAGTGGTAAAAGGGGCGTTCCTTGGCAGAAAGAGGAACTGTTGAAGGCTTTGCAAAAATGAACTTTCTTCTTTGTTCCGGAAACATCCAGAAAATGAACAAGTGTGCTGTGTAAAGGGAGATACTGGAGAGGGCAACCATACCTAGGTGCTGTCACTGAGGCAGGAGAACAGAGTGTCAGCAAGCAGTGAGAAGAGACAAGGAGTCGTGTGAGGGTACCTGCCAAAAGGTTCATACAGACAAACAAGAGGGAAGTCTAGGCTTTCTTCTGACCAGCTCAGCACTTGTTAAAGTAATGCACAAGCCAAGTGCCTAAGGAAGTACCACTGGAAAGACAGCCTCTTTGAAGGTTTGAGGATAGTGGAGAGCTAATCTGCCCTTGGAGTGTGCTGGGAATTTCCTGGTTCAGCGAGTTTTTCAAGAGGTCGTGTTGGAAGAGTTAAGTATCTCATTAATTGTGTCCGCTCCTCCCTGTCTAGAAGAGAGAAGGCTTCTGCCAACTTCTGCAGCAGATGAAGAATAAGCACTCAGAGCAACCAGAGCCTGATATGATCACCGTCTTCATTGGGACGTGGAATATGGGTATGGGCTCCCTTCTGACCTGGCATTCCTTCAGACACTTGCCAAAATGTGGGCTCACCTGCCACGATGAGCTTCAGATGCTGTTCTGTAGCAGATCTGTACAGCGGGGTTGTCTTTCACTGGGACAGGAGAAGAGCTGATCTTGCATATTCTTGCATACGGTTTGACACTTTGTATGGTTCCATTCAAAGGACCATAAAGTTGGCCCTGATGGGTACTGAAGGATTCCTCCAAGGACAGGGAATTGTGGCTGGCACAAACCTGGTGCAGCAGCGTGCTCTATCCTCCACCTTGCAGAAAGGCTAGGAACAATTCCAATAACTGCAGGTCAGCTGCTTCTGAACCTGACTAGGGACTGTTTGTGTCCAGCCTGGGAAGAGAACTGAGTATCTGCGATATTTAGAAAAGAGGACAGCGTGTAGTTGAGCGCAGTGGAATTTAAGTTATTTTTCCCGTTTTGGGAGAAAAGCCTGGTTCGACTGCTGTTAGCTGAGCTGTCTGTGCTCTGTCATACTTAAGGGGTAAGGTAAAGGCAACGGCAGGCCAGGAGTACAGCTCCCTACCTTTACACTTGGCTAGCCTTGGCCTTGGCAAGCTAATTGAACAGAGGAAGATGGCCAAAGGAGAGTCACTCCTTCATCAGTGAGTCAGGTGGGGTTAACATCTCTGTCATCTTCGAATAGTATGCCCCAGCTGATGCGAAACTGATACAGGACAGAGTGAATGTGAAGCCTGTTATTTCTGTCGCCATGGGTTGTCTGTATCCTGGGTTTGACAGAACATACTCTGACTTACTTTGGTGTTTGATTTGTTAATAAAAGGTGCTGCGCCTCCTCCAAAGAAGATCACCTCCTGGTTTCTCTCCAAGGGACAGGGGAAGACCCGTGATGACACTGCTGACTACATTCCTCATGACATCTATGTGATTGGCACCCAGGAGGATCCCCAAGGGGAGAAGGAATGGCTGGAGACCCTGAGGCAATCCTTGCAGGAAATCACCAGTATCAGCTTCAAAGTGGTGAGGGGTTATTCCAGCTATTGTACGTAACTCGGGCACATGAGGAGAGTACATGTTGTGCAAATAAAAGAGAGAGAGAGGAATAAGTGGCATTTTGCCTACACCTCCTCCCCTTCCCTCCCTTTACTGTCATTGCATTTGGATGAGGGAGAGGGAACTGAATCTGTCTATGGACTTCACAAGATCTCCCCCTGGAGCTGGCTAGATGGGCATATTGCTATGGACAGTGACACACACCCCCAGCAAAAGCAAGGGACCCTGCCAGGAAGCTCCGCTGCCTGCCAGGCTGGGAGCAAGGGGCAGATGCTCAGCACCTGAGTCAAGCGGTGGTGATATTTTGACCTTCATAAAGGAGGAGACTCTAAAACTTTCTGAGTTGGCTGTAAGCTAGATCTCACTTTCAAAATAGGATGTAACAGCCCACAGGCATAATCATAAAAGAAACTAAACCTTATTAAGACCAGGTTTGGACATTCCTGAGTTTCGGTGGTGTCAAAAAACAAATCTAAGTATAGCTGGAAGGCCACAGGAGAGCAGGCCTTAGGACTCTTATGGTGATTGGGAAACTGTATTTTGTGCAAGCACCAGAAAAGAGCTAGGTACTTCCTCCCGCCTTTGATTAAAATGACTGAAATCAGATCCTGAGCACAGGAAAAGAATTTGTGTAGGAGAGGTGCTACAGAAGGAGTCGAGAAGGCTGCAGCTACAGCGCAGCTCCACAGGTACATGCAGAAATATAACCTCTAACCTTCCCATCCCTGCAGATAGCAATCCATACCCTCTGGAACATCAGGATTGTTGTACTGGCCAAGCCAGAACATGAGAACCGCATCAGCCACATCTGCACAGACAACGTGAAGACAGGCATCGCAAACACACTGGGTGAGGACCAGACCCGGTCTTCTCCAAAGGACTGAGATCAGTTCAGTCTGTGCTAATACTGTCCTTGAAATGGAACAGCTCTTTCTCCACAAGACTCCTTTGACTACATTTATGTGACACTAGTGTTACTAAAGTTATATCCCACTCACACTGATTATATCTTACCCTGTAAGAGAGGAAATCTATTTGTGTGTATACTTAGCACACACACACATATATATATATATTTATACTTCCAGCAAACACCTTTGTCTGGCTATTGGATTGCTCTTTCTTGAGTTTCACAAGGAAATTGCACTTCTTTCCCTTCAAGTAATTTTTTTTAGCATCCTTAGAAAATTTGTTACCACAATCTGTGCTGTATGTACTAATTCTTTCTGTACTGATTAAGTTAACTTACTTCTCTTCTCCATCCTCCACTTCACTTAAGATGTGCTAGGTGCTTTGTTATCTTTGCTAGGCTCAGCCTGGAGGTGGATTGATTTCTTGATGTTTTGGGCTTATCTTTTTCCAGGTAATAAAGGAGCCGTGGGGGTGTCATTCATGTTTAATGGAACCTCCTTTGGGTTTGTCAACAGCCATTTGACTTCAGGAAGTGAAAAGAAACACAGGTAAGATACATCCTGCCCTCTCAAAAATGGATGTTGACCCAGGGTGAAGTTCTCTGGGCCACGTTTGGAAGGATGGCCTAGGAGACAGTCACAAGCATGTTTTCCTGACTGTAAAAAATTGTTAAATGTCTCCTGGGAGGGCAATGTCTGCCAAAGATGCTGCTCACTGCGTCGCCATTTAAATGAGGGATTTCTGCTGTATGGCCTCATGGGTGCAGGTGAAATGGACAGCAAAATGATTTCAGAGCCAAGTGTAAATGTCTCGCACAACACTTGCGTGACCTGTCATGCAAGCCCAGTACGTGAAGAAAACAGTTCAGTTTTCTTCGATCTACAGTGTTTTGGAGAGGTGTGGGAAGGCTTTTCCCATCCCAGAATAATGTGTCGAAGGGGACTGTCTGCCCCCTCACTGTAGGCAGTGCCGCGAGCACGGGAGCTGTGGTGCGCCCTGGGGCACAGCTGAGGGAGATCCTGCTGTCAGGAAT
>NW_009648681.1:133300-155173 GCF_000708025.1 Charadrius vociferus | reverse complement strand
AGGAATGCCAGGAGGGATGTGTGTAGCACAGAAATATCTCCACGGTGGCTAATTCTCTATACCCAGCTGTGAAATGAGTTTCCGGGGTCCAGGCAGGTTCTGTGCAGCACAGGACTGGAAGGCAAAGATCCCGATGTCAGTGGGAGATCTTTGCCTACACTGGGAGGAGCTGGACCAGTTGGAAGGAGTGGTTTTGAAAGCAAAGAGGACTTGAAATGAAGAGGTTGGCTTTGCCATCTTTCCCAGTCCAGGACCCAGAAAACAGATGGTGTGGGATTTCTGCACAGAGTATTTGCCACTGATGGAGTTCTACAGAAGGGTTCCTCAGGGCCTGGAATAGCTGCCAAAATCTAGTTATGTGTTTGCTGCTGAAATCTGAAAGCAACAACCTAATGCTGGGTTTCCAGGGCATGCAGCTCAGAAAAGCACAGCCCCAGGAGGGAACAAAAGTAGCTTTAGGACAGCTCTCCAGCCTTTCAATTGAGGTGGAAACAGTCTGACACCCAAGGTAGAGCAGCCCAGAGCTGCTGTAAATGCCACTGCCCCTTCCTCACAGCAGGCTGCCCTCCTGCCCCCCACCTGCCCAGACCACAGACAGTACAAGCTGCAGCACGAGGGCTGTGCTGCCTTACTGGTTGCCTGAAGCAGGTAGGCTCACCAGGAGACACTGAGCACGTTACCTGGGCCTGTCTGCTGAGGCGCAGAGCCGGGGAGGGGTGGCGAGTTCTCGGCTTCTGATCTGCTCTTCTCTCTAGATGTTGAGCCAGATCGGTTCCTGCTTGGTAAAGCGGCAGTCTCTGCCAGCCCAGGCATTCAGAAATTGCATGGCAATTTAGTATGTCAGGCAGATGTTTCTTGTCTTGACAGACGCAACCAGAACTACACGAACATCCTGCGCTTCCTGACACTGGGAGATAAGAAACTGAGTCCGTTTAACATCACTCATCGCTTTACTCATCTTTTCTGGCTGGGAGACTTGAACTACCGCGTGGAACAGCCCCCAACGGTTAGGGACTCTGCGTGAATCCCTGGAGAGGCAAATTACTGTGTTGCTCTAGAAGCGCGATCTTTTTCTAATCTAGGGCAAGATGGCAGAAAGAGGGGAGGCAGAAGGGGTCCCCAGGGCACGAGAGTGGCACCAGCTGAGGGAGACTAAGGAAATCCCCTTTGCCCTCTCTGAGGATTAACGGACCAAGGGCATGCCAGGCATGCCGTCTGGCACGCTTTGCTGCTCCAGGCAGCATCGCTTCCCCAAAGCTCCCAACTCCCCTTCCCACTGTGAGTGAGCATCTGTCCCTGAACAGCTTGATCCAGAGATTGCCTTTCTGCTCTATTTGGTTAGCTTCTCATGGCCCACAACAGGCCTTCAGAAACAGGCAAGCCCTAATAAATACTGGATAGGTTTCAGTAGGCGGGAGACAATAGCAAGCCTGGTGTCGACGTGCATCTGGTTGTGTGTGTGTATGTGTGCATGCTTGTGTAGGAGATGTGTGGGCATTTTGATGCCTGGTTCGATAGACAAATGTTCAGCCATGCAGCAAAGACTACGGCCTTTCAGTGAAGGGAAAGGTGGGCGAGTGGCAGGGGGTGCAGCTCCGGGAAACAGTTCAGAAGCACTTGCCAGCTCACCAGTGAAGGGAGTATTTATAAGAAGGTTTTGCATCATCTGCAGCTCTGCTGTTTCCCTGTTGGCAGGAAGCAGAGAATATTATCCAGAAGATCAGGCAGCAGCAGTATCCGGAGCTGCTGGCTTTCGACCAGCTTCTCATAGAGAGAAAGGACCAAAAGGTGTTTCTGCAGTTCGGTAAGATTCTGAATTTGTTGGCAGGTTCCTCTCCCATTTCCAGCAACTTTCTCTGCCAGACTGGATGTGGGGCAGGGTGTACAGAGCAGTGGCTCTCTTGCCCAGATGAGGGTTCTTAGTGGGCCAAACTGTAACAAAACTGTCTCTCTGTTTTAGAGGAAGAAGAGATCACTTTTGCTCCAACCTACCGTTTTGAAAGAGGTACCCGGGAGAAGTATGCTTACACCAAGCAAAAAGCTACAGGGGTAGGTGAAATTTGATTTCCCTTCGGATATACACGGCAGAGCAGGGAAAGTAGCTCCTACAGAAGAAAGTCACTTAAACCAATCTCTGCGTTTTCTGCTCTTGTACTGTTTTAAAAGGAGTCAATGCAAAGGAAAAGATTTGACACAAATATATGGTGCTTGGGCAAGTGAATTTCCTGTTCTTTTGCAAACTGGTCCTTTCCCTTCTTCTTGACATCAGTTCTCCTTTGGTTTGCAGATGAAGTACAATTTGCCATCCTGGTGTGATCGAGTGCTCTGGAAATCATACCCCATGGTGCACGTTGTGTGTCAGTCCTATGGTGGGTAGATAACAGATTGTAGATAGCAAAGCAATCAGTCTGAAACGGAAATGATTCAGAGCAGAGTCTGTAGGATCTCCCTGCACTGCCAGGCACTCAGCATAGAGGGACCTGATGTTAAACCAGGCAGAGTGGAGCCAATTCTCTCTGCCTGTAACCTTACAAGGCTGGGAATTAATTCTGTTACTCTTTTATATGCAGAACACCGCTCAGACAGCTGCAGCTGTCCAGCTTTAGGCCACGCTGTACGATCACTTTACACCAGCTATTTCGTGGCAACAACAACCACTTTTCCTGGGCAGTTACCACCAGGAGCTCCTTACTTGATGGTGCCAGCAGGGCAGACCCCGCGTACGCAGTCCAGTCTGCAGAGCCTGGAGCTGCAAACATCTCTTTTCTATCAAATTGTATTCCAGAAGGACTGTGTGGTACCAAGAGCCCGTTCCCTTTCTTGCTAAGGGGCATCACAATAGTGCAGTGCAGTGCAGGGAAGAAAGGAAGCCCACAGGACCTGTTTAAAAAAAGACTCAGATAGTAGTTCCTGAAATGTCATCGACTATATAGGACCAAGCGTCTGAGTATAATGTTGACGGTTTCCTATGCATGGGATTGGGAAGAGGGCTGTAGAAGTCTCTTGGGGGATAAGGTGGATTGGTCTGATCACAGAGCCTATGATGATGAGGTGTGTGGTCAAATAAGCACCTCTAGAAAGTCTGGCATCTGCCTTTATACACTTTTCTTTTCAATGGACAGGGCTTGCTGGAATTCAGTGTGCGATTAGGTTAAGTCAAGACTTCGCTTTTATTGTTAATCTCAGGCCGTGAGTTGCTCTGTAGCAGTGAAGTAACACCAGTGTATTCCTGTGTGATTTCCTGCCATATTAGAGCTTTAATTAGCTGTGCACGTTGCAGAGGCAACCAGGAGTCCTGCAAATGCTTTTTGTACTGGGGGGATCTAACACTGACAGTCACTTGCAAAATGCTATGGTAAAGTTGTGTCCATTAACCAAATCTTTATGTATTTTGACAAAAGAGTTACATTCCTATATACTAAGATGAGATTATGTAGAAACACCTTTGACTAGAGACAGTTACCACAGCGACAGTTATGTTTTCTGGAAAATTACCGAATAATATTTCTATCGCAGCGATCTCCCTGGAGCGGGGCAGAAGCGCAGGGCAGTAACCATCCTCCCTTTCTCGTTGGCAGGCTGCACCACTGACATCATGACAAGTGACCACAGTCCCGTCTTTGCCACCTTTGAAGTGGGAGTCACCTCACAGTTTGTTTCAAAGAATGGTTAGTCAGGCTGGGTGCGAGTGTGCTGTCTTCACCTTTGCATATAAAATGCAGTGCTTTGTATATGCTGAAAGAAAAAGCTGATTCTTAAAGAGTCCACTCAAGAATGCCTTCTCGTTATCTCCTACTTAAAATGCCATTATCTTCCCTTCCTCTTTCCTAGACTCCAAGTACACAGATTCCCAAGGGGAGATAGAGTTCCTGCACTGCTACGCTACTCTGAAGACCAAGTCCCAGACCAAGTTCTACATCGAGTTTCACTCCAGCTGCTTAGAAAGTATGATTTTGCTCATCTTTATTCTTTCGGTCCAAGTTTCCTGCTTGTTTGGATTAGTTCCCCTTCCTCTTGCTTTGATCTGAATAAACAGCTGTGTAGATCACTTGTTCCGGTGCAAAAAAAGGGATGTCCTAGGTTTGTTGTAGTTTCCAAGTCATCCTATGCTGTCAGCAATACAATCCAAAACCCACAGCTCTTCAGCTGTAATCCATGCTTAGAGATGTGGCCTTCCACCATTTCTTCCATCTTGCTCGGCAATCTAGTCATCTCTTTCTTGAAGAGAAATGTGTGTTGTTCTTGCTTATCACACAGAAAATCTCTACTTGGCAAACACTTGATTGATGAAATTTCTAATTGCGCCAGCTACAAACGATCAGGTGCTTTCAAAATAAAGCATCTGCATTATGCTAATAAAAATAATTTAATTACCCTGGTTTGAAAAGAATAAGTCAGAGGATCAACTGGAAGTGAAAGGAAAGATAGTGATTTGATTCTGTAAACGGGACTGCGTACCCGCCAGTGCTGCCGATTTTACTCCCCGTCCCTGCGCTGCAGGGCTGAGTCTCAGCTGTTTATGTAATGCGAGCCTCCGTGCCCTTGCTGTGGTTTTTTTTAAGCGATTCCCCATCACAGGACTGCTTCTGTAAGTGGGACAGCATGCCTTCGGTGTATGCTTCATCGCATTATCGCATGTCAGAGCGCTGTGTCAAAGACAGTTCCATAAAAGATTATTTTTTGGCTGTATCAAAATTTGCATAAATTTCTATGGAAACAGTGTATTACGAATCTTAAATTAGAATTTCAAAAGTGTGCTATCTTGAGTGGCGTAGGAAGAGCTGTCATGTTCTTATCCTCCAGTCCATGTATGCACCGAGCTTTTCAGTGCCAAGTTTAACTGTAAAATAAAACCGTTTAACAATGCTCCAGTAAAATCACTTGTAAGTTTACTGTGTAAACATTCACCCAAAGCTCAGCCTTTCAGCTTCTTAATACTTTTAAAACCTGAGTCCAGGTGGGAAAATAATTGTAGGCCTTCTGGAGATCTAGCATCTGAAAAGGATCTGTAGCCAAGTTCTTGCGGTCTCTCTTCTGGTGAACTCCTTTCTCATCACTTTGCAGGTTTCGTAAAGAGCCAGGAAGGAGAAAATGAGGATGGGAATGAAGGGGAGCTTGTGGTAAAGTTCGTTGATGCTCTTCCAAAGGTAAACTGGGACTATGTTTCCATATCCATACGGAAGAGAAGCCTTACACTTGCATCCCATAAGCAACATCGCATCTTTTGCTGATATAAACATTACTTTCAGGAACATGGTTGTGGTTTTGTTTACACTTAAAAGGGTCTGTAAGAATGCAGGATGCACTTAAGCTAAACAGAGTATGTTATAAGCAGGAAAGGACTTTCTTGCCAGTATCCTTTTATCTGTACCGGGAATTTTGCTGGCCTGATGACATCACTCAGGAGCGTGACTTTTTTCTCACCTTTTTAGTGAACATAACTATGCTGACACCATCTTTTAAGCAGGCCCTTTATTTTTAAGTTTTAGGTGGAAGATATAACAGCTGTGCTGGAGTTTCTTTGCCCTGTGAGACAAAGGGGTTTTGCATGATATTTCTGAGGAAAGTTGACCAATATTTTTTTACCTGTCTTAAAAAGACCATCCATGGCTGGAAGTAGTGTTCTGTGTGTCAGTGTCAAAAACAAGTCCTACCCTTGAGATCGGAGCTGTTCTCCATTTCCTGGCATGGTTGGGAGCCAGAAGTACGGTCAGAGCTCTTGGATTTGGAGCAAATATGCATGTCAGTACCCTTCTGAATAGCCCAAAAGAAGAACTGCTGACTTTGGAAAGAGTCCCTTACACTGAGAGATTGGGGAAAAACGACAATAAGTGATCGTAACAACAGCCAAACAGATTTTTGGGAACAGACTGTAATCAGAGTCCAGATCACTTCCTCCTAGAGCAATTTTCAGTCTGCACTGTAGGAAAAAAACTGTAGCTCAGCCCAGTGAGAGTGTTTGATTTGTAGCATCCTGTCTGCTGTGCTGGGAGCAAGAGTCAGGGGGACTCTTAACAGTGTGTAGCCTTCTACCACAAGATCTCCAAACACCATTGAGAAGGCTGATCCTGGGGGTGACAGGATACCCTCATGGGTCTGTCCAGCTGAGTTTTGCTCATCTGGGGCTGAGGCACGGGGAGAACTGTGTTCATTCAGTCCACCTATTGTATTCACCCACATTAAATTGTCTTTGCAGCTGACTCCGATTATTTCAGACCCAGAATACCTACTGGATCAACACATCCTGATCAGCATTAAGTCATCAGACAGTGATGAATCTTATGGTAAGTGCTTAGCTCTAAAGTTCTGGATGAGTCAAAATCTACTTAGATTTTTCCAAACCGCCAAAAGAGTGGGAGAAAACAGAAGGAACTCTTATAGACTGAACATCTATGATGCTCTGACTTCTGATTTAGAAGTCAATACATACAAAAATACATTGTGGGCAATATTTTGTGAGGTAATGACAATTAGAGGAATATGAACTAGATGCATCGATCTGTATGACCTTTACCAGCCCTAAAAGAGCAATGGCTTAAAAAAAAAACTATTTTCCAGGAATTAAATCAGGAGTCAGTCCGTTTAAATGGGTTTATTCAGAACACACAAATCCTGTTTCACTTGCACATACTTGGGGCATTTCTCCTGGCTACAGAAAAGTCATTCAGTGCTGCTTGCTTCCAAATTCTAACCAGCCAGAGATTGCAGTCCTTTTCCACAGAAGGCTCTTTGCTGAAATCCCATTAACTGAAATGGCAGTCACAGGCTCCTGTTTTCCTTACCAGAAATAGAAGCTCAGAACCCTGTAGTCAACTGCGGGTGTCTCCAATGCCCAAATCCTTCACACATATGTGAAGAAGTAAAATGAACGCCCCTGATTTCTCAAGAGATATTACACTCCTTACTGTGATCCAAAGCAGATTCTCTCCAGTAATCTCAGCCCTGTCAGCACAACGATAGTAGATGACTGACATGAGAAAGATCTTTCAATGCTTTTTTTCCCAGTCCCAAGCTCATTGTCTCCTTGTCATCCTCTAGGGGAAGGCTGCATTGCCTTGCGAATAGAAGCAACAGAATCCTTAGTTCCTATCCATACTGTGCTGACACACCATGGTGAGAAAACAGGGGTCTTCCAAGGTGAAATCAAGTTGCAAACATCACAAGGAAAACAGAGAGAGAAACTGTATGGTAAGGAACGAAATCACCTCTGCAATGCTCGCTCTAGAGGATATCCATCTCAAAAGATTTCTGATAACTGTCAAGGAATTGAAAATTATCCTTGCTGTGCTTTTAGTCCCAAAGAGGCAAGAGTTTTGATGCTAATTGCAAGGATATGTGAGTATCGTTAGTTCTCAGGAGTATACCTGTACTCTTTCAGAAAGACACAGCAATTCCATTTGGGTTTTTCTTTTTCATCATTCAAGTAAATTTGGCAGACTGAGAGAGCCCCCTGTCTGTCACTGATACTGATTTTATTGAATGGTGATAACTTATTTCCACTTGCAGGGGCTATATGACAAGGTGCGGAAGCCCTCCCTGCTTCAGTCACCCTGGGGAACATCTGCAAAGAGCATGTGAGGCACTCGAGAAGCAGTTCCTCAGCTAAAAGATCACAAACTTTGCTTATTCTCACCTTGCTACCTGTTCTTTTCTGTCAGAGTACAAAAACAGCCTCACAACATTTGCTGTTGTTGTCAATGGTAAAATGCCCTGTATGTGAGTGCTTGCGGGATCATCACCTTTGTATTTCAAGATACACACTTTTTCTTGTTTCAGCAAAACATGATATGTATTAGCGGGCAGTTGAAAACATAGTAGCAACAACTGTTCAAAACTGACTCACTGTCATTCTGATAGACAGAGATGCCTTAATACAAGCAGTAACACAGAAAACTTAGGGAATCAGACTCTGAAGCTGCCAAAACACACTTTTATGCATTTTATTTCCTTCAGATTTTGTCAAGATTGAACGTGATGAAATTGCTGGGCAGAAACCAAAGAACATCAGCAACTTGGAGCCCAGCAAAGACTGGGATCAGACTAACAGGTAAAGGGCAAGTGGGTAAGTCAGTTACAGAAAACTAGTTGGCTCAAAAAACGCAAAGCTGGGCTTGCTGTGGGATCAGTATTAATAGGCACGGTGAGCACTGGGACGCTGCCTTTGTGGCTCTCTGGTTAGGGCTGGTCAATGCCTCTGTGCCCAAAGCTGCAAAAGCTGAGAATCCATTAGTCAGACTGGGTGCCTGCATCCCGCTTTAAAAGGGCCCTTTTATTTTCAACAGAAAGTCCAAATCTACTCACCTGATGGCCAGAGAGGCAGCAGCCATTGCTCGCTACTGGGGGAGTGCTTCCTCTTGTCCAGACAACCCGGGAAAGGAGGATATGTTACGGTAATCTTGCTGCTTTACCTCTGCCAGCTCGGGGTGGGAAGCTATGCTCAAACTGCCTCTCTTTTCCTTTCCAAGAGTCATAGGATGCGTCTGGGTAAGGCTGTCATTTCGGTCCACTTTCTTCGGTGCATTTCTTTGCAGGCAGCTTCCTGCCTCCTGCCTGCTAGTCTATATGGGTACACCTCAAAAGGCCGAACGTCCCTCCTGTTGTTCCAGCAGCATATTCCTGTGCTGCGCAATGCTGCCCAGTGCTGCCATTTGCCTCTTGCTTGGAGCCATCCCGCTGCAGCTGCCAGCTGTACTGCTGGGTCCAGAAACCTGCAAAAGCCCCTCTATGTGGCTGCGGAAGCCGAGTGCTCTCTGCAGCCTGGAAATGGAAGCGTCTGCTGCAGCCAGAGGAACTATTTGGGGTTGGGGCAGGTGGCCTTGACCCAGCTGCTTCCTCTCCAGTGACCCAGGGGAGGGAGGCACTAACAGGACTCCCATTTATTCTCTGATTCTGAAGCAACATTGACCAAAAAAAAAAAAAAAAAAAAGTAGGTGGTATTGAATCTGAAAGCCAGTGGGCACTAACTCCTTTGTAGCTGGCAGGGAGACAAAAACATAAATGTTTTTGTGCATGTATCTTCCTAACAATATTTCTTCTCTTCAGCAGCTCCACTCCCACAGACATCAGCAACCCCAGCTACCTGGGGATGGCTGCTTTCTCTCAGCAACCCTCTGCAACCAGCCAGCTTAAGCAGATACCTTCACCAGACCAGCCACCTTCTCTCTGGAGCTACGAGCAGCAGTCCAAAGAGACTACCTCCGTAATGGGACAGAGTCAGTCATCTTCCACATCGCCCTCATTGTCGCCTCTATCTCCAAAAACATCCCTCCAGCCTCCAGGGAACAGAAGCATTTGTAGTCGGAGTCAAGAGTATCTGTGAGTGTTGAGTTTTGCACTGGGGCTAAGTCCCCTCTCTCCTGTCACTCTGTGCAGTCACTATTTCATTATCTATACGGAGTATTCAAGGTGCAGCATATTCTTTGTCTTTTATCTCCAGAATTAGAAAAAGATAAGTGAAGGTCACAAGTGCAAGCGTTGATACTCAGAGAAAACTGGCGTTAGTAGTTTCTCAGACTTTTGTGAAAGGAAAGCCAAAAATATATGTATGTTTAATTCTCTACCAAGAAACGAAAAGAAGACTACAGAGTTGACTGTAGTAACAAAGAAGAAAAGGGAAGAGTGTAGCATAGATCTTTCCACTGGATGGGAAGGAGAGCTCCTTCACATGTCATATGTGAAGTGCTTTAACTGAATTTCTGCTTACACTACTATACAAATGTCCAGCTTGCTACAGAAGTTAGCATCCATGTGCTGCATCTGTCACAAGTCTTGATGCAGAATTGCCATCCAGCCACTGAAAATATCCCATCCCTACCCAACTTAGTAAAGTGATGAGGCTACTGCACCCTAGCGCGTGTACACAATTACTGCCCTCGTGCCACATCTCTTTTGCACAGTGACAGCTGCTTTCTGAGTCTGGGCTAGGGTTCACTGGTATGTATGTGGCACTCTGTAAGCCAGAACTCACAGAAGTCAGAGCTGCAAGTACTGCCTTAATCTGTTATGTACCTGACAACGCTTCATCATGCTCTCAGCTCTTTGCTCCTGCACGTACTGACTTCCAGAAAATAATTTTAAGCCAGGAACAAAACTCATTTGAAGACACCCAAAGAACATGTGCCACTCACCCCTGTTCCACTCTGTTCAGTGATATTGTGGCTGATCTAAAATGCTGCAATATGATGTGAGCTCTTATGGTAACTGTCCAGACAGCCATTTCAATCCTCTCTGCCAGATCTGAAGATTCTTATTAATATTTAAATTCAGATTTGTGCGTGTCACAGAGCCATCAAAGCACTTGGCACAGTTTGGCTCAGTAGCTTAGCTCTGTTTAAAGAGAAGCCAAGTATCACTTTGACAAGGCTGTAGTCCAGCAGGGAGTTTATACAGTACCATGCATATCTGCCCTCTGCTGTCATGTTAATAATGATTAAACAAAGTAAAACCAATACACATTTCTGTTGTCTCCCCACGAGTTTGATTGTTGTCCTCTGCACAGCCAGTTTAATTTTATCGTGCTCATTCCCTATTAATTTTCTCTTTAAATCAGTCAGTGTCTCTTGCCTGCTCTTTACAAGTCTCCTTTTTACACTGCTTTGATGACTGTAGGCCACCTGAACTGGGGAAAACCACAGCAGAGCCTTTGCTTCAGGAGGAGGGACAGCAAAAGCCAGAGATGTTTGAGAACCCACTGTACGGCTCTATGAGCTCTAAGGGCAAGGTGGCATCAAAGAAAGAGCAGGACTACCCCAAGGCCTTGCGAAAAGAGCAGCCGCCACTGCCTGATCAGAGCTTTCATCTCATAAAGTCACAGGAGCCTGAGAGCAGCAAGACCTCTGGCAAACAACCATCGCCGCCTTTCCTGGTCCCCACACAGCGATTTCGGTCCTATACTTGCTCTGGTCAATCTGAAGAAAAGAATACGGGTGAAAAGACTCAAGGCAAACCGAAGATGATGACATCATCAGAAAACTCAGCGCCGCTCAAAAAACTAGTCAAGCCATCGCGGTCTGAAGTCAACCCAAGCATCCAGGGGCAGCACAACAAGCCGCCCCTTCCCTCGAAGAGCCGGGCAGTGCTGGACATGCAGAACTCCAAGGGCCGAGACTATCGGGACAGTTCAGAGCTGCCGCACTCCGGGAAGCACTGGACAGAAGAGGGACCAGTGGGCAGGACAACTACACCGGTGTGTTACTTGTGGGAGTAAGGCAGGGGGGGAAGTTTTATTAGACTGTGTTGTCACAGCAGAATACTACTGGAGTAGTACTGGCTTGATACTGTGCCCTCGCGCTGTATTTCCTAACCAAGCTTGGAGCACTGTCCCGCAAACCGACAGGGCTCGGGGAGCTGGGGATGCAAGGGAGTACCTTAAAGCAATATTGCTGCAGAAGATGTCATGTTGTGAAGCCACGACCTTAGTTCTGCATGAAGTTTTAACTTCTTTTGGACAGTTGAAGCTTGATGGCCAGAAGAGGAATGCAAATAGTCAGCTACTTTGTTATTGCTCGTTTGGTGTGTGCTGCATTGTTTCTGAGAATGTCCAAACTTGGCCTGACAGCACAAATCTACAGTGTTGGCGAATAGATTTGCTTTGCTGTAATTAATAAAAAAATGATTAAACGCAGTTATCTGTGGGAAACACTTATCAGCTTAGAGCAGCGGTGTCCAAAAACATTAGTGAACCCTCTACAGAAACAATCACACATCTACTTTTCTGGGCTAGTGGGTTTTGGAGGGGTGCTATTGTTTGGTTGTTTGTTTGGTGTTTGGTTTTGTTGTTTTTTTTTCTTCTCCAGAACATCATGAGCTGGATGAGAAAGGAGTAGGGAAGGTCTTAGTAAATGGGTTTGGGAGAAAAAGAGAGCCCACTTGAGCAAGCGGTAGGGTTTTTTTTTCCTTCTCCACCAAAACTTTTAGAATTGACAGTTGACAAGCTGATGTCTTCTCTTGTCTCTACAGTGAAAACGACACAGCAGATGGCACCCTCGGAGGAGTCCTGATGGGAAGAAAGATGGAGATCACTGCTTTGTTCACACTGATGTCCTCTGGTCTGGTTCTAAAAAGACTGGAGGTTTTTATTTTTGAGGGTGTACCCCTCTCTATGATTATGAAAGTGTTCTAGCTGAGAAGATTATCCTATGTTGCTCAGACCAAGAGGAGCCCGGACCACAATACCAAATGCAAGTTAGCCTTTTGTAGTGTCACTTTGGTACTTCTATTAAGAGGCAGGTGGTTCAGTACATGCATTAGTAAATGTTTTGAAAAAGAGGAAGGTACGGTATAAGAACTAGCAGATGGAAGGGGTGTATTTAAAGAACTCCCTTTCTACAAAAGCAAAATTTTTATTTTGTGTTACTGAATTCCTATTAAAGAGCAATAAGTAAAAGAAAGCATTTTGAAAGCGGTACAGCTCCAAAAGCATGTCCTGTCCGTGGAGCAAGGAGTCAGGGGCGGGTGGGAAGAGAGTCTGACTAGCGGATAGTGATGAGTGTCACACACTGTCCACAGAGCCAACTTTGCCTCTAGCGTGAGCTCCCAGGCTGCATACGTGCATTATTCATGCAGAGGGTGAGGGCTGGCCCTCGGCACTGCAGATCTCTCTTTTTTTTTTTTTTTCTTTTCTAGCAGGTAGTGCTTTTGTACCCCTAACAGACAAAGGGAAATGTCAGAACTACATGCAGGACCGGGAGAATAGGCAGCCCAGGAGTACAGCTGCCTGAAGGGACGGACAGCAGTCATTCCAGCCTGTCTTACAGCAAGCACTCTGCTTTTGAAGGACACTGGCCGGCTGGTTTTGTAGCATTCTTAATAGATTAATGCTGACCTTACTGTACACTTTTGTTCATCGACTGAGAATGAATAATGTTAACATACTTGTAATTTCTGTTATATTCACGTTAAGTATTAATGCCATGGTTACAATTAGGCTATGCCTGTTTGTGACTTAATCGTTGCTATTGTTTCCATGTCGATTACTTAAAAATAATAAAATAGTCAACTGTCTGATCATTCTTTACTGAAAATTCAGAACTGCCTGCCATATGATTCAGCTTTAGCTGGGCGTTACATCAGCTCACTCAGTGACAGTAGTACCTGCCCAGAAGAAACACCAAAGGCACCAAGGAATACAGGGAAGATGCCACAATGCTGCTGCGATACTGCGACGGAGGACGCGTTTGTCTGTGTGCACAGACGCTTCGTGGATACGGCTGGTTTAAAAATTCTAGCACCTGTTAGCAGGTACAGTCACCGATTGTATGAGTATAGAAAATGTACAGTAATTTTACTGGAGCAGAAGAGGCCAAGCACAGGCTTGTGAGAATGGGTGGAAGAGGACAGTCTGTAAGGTAGAAATCTTTTAAAGAGTGTTTTTTTCTGTCATGCAGGCTGAGGTTTCAGGGCATCGTTACTGAAACACCTGGCTCTCTAACTTACAAGTCAGCAAGACAAGCCATAAACTTACATTCCTCCTGCTTTATTCAACAGAATCCTCTCTGGGTAATCCCCATAATTCAATAGTTATGGTATTTCCCTGGCTCTGGGGAGCGTTTCACTTTTCTGTTGCAGATTCCAGAACTTGTATGGCCATGTACGAGTACAATCTTCCTGGTGCAGGTGAGCTTTCTGTCCAATTTGGAGGGTTAGATTCAATTCCCACTAATTTTGTGGTGCGCTCATGTATGTTCAGAGATGGAAATGTCACAGGCTTTCTACAAAAAATTTTAGCTTCTCAATAATGACACAGGCTCAGATTTTCTGTGATGCTAGCGTTTATCCACTGACTTCCTAAGCCACAGAAAAGAAAGTATATTCCCCAAAGTTTGCAAATAACAGCTTAATATAAAGCAAGGATAGCTTTATATTAAGCAAAAAATATTCTCCGGATTGGGAATACTGCTTAAATTTGGCCCAGATTTGCAGATGAGCAGAACTTGAAAACACTGGACTTACTAAGGCTTAATATAAGATTTGGCCTGTCCTTTAGAAAGGCATATTCCTGGGGGAGAAGAGAAATGCTCTGCCAAGTTTCCAGAAGAAAAAAATACATTACTATTCCCATGCTAAAAATGCATCACTTACGCAGCTCAAGAGCTGGCTATGAATTATCACTTGAGGCTCCAAAGAGAGTCTGAGGTATTCTCTATGACAGGAATGATGGCAAATGCCACCACACTTTTTGCAAGAGGAAAATGTACATAAGAAGACTCTGTGAAGAGCTTTCTGAGGCCTCTGCAGAAGAGACAGTTTTCAGGTGAGCAACTTAGACATAGGGTGGTAGAGCTGGGCTGATGCAAAAAGGTAGTGCGACACTGCTCAATACTGGTCTTTATAGTACGACTGGCTGTACCTTGAGATGGTAGAGCTGATAACGCCACCTGTGGGAGCTTGCTAGATGTGAATATTAGACAACTGAATTTAACAAGTAAGTCTTGCGCTTGTGTTGGTTTTATTTCATTTTTACTTTCTGTCATAAGGCCTTTAAGATGATCTCTGCTGGGTTTAGTGCCTGTGTCCTGAGCCAGATGAAACCAGGACTGAACACAGAATCACAGAATGGTCAGGGTTGGAAGGGGCCTTCGGAGATCATCTAGTCCAACCCTCCTGCCAAAGCAGGTTCACCTAGAGCAGGTTGGACAGGAACACATCCAGGCAGGTTTTGAATATCTCCAGACAAGGCGACTCCACAACCTCTCTGGGCAGCCTGTGCCAGTGCTCTGTCACCCTCAAAGTAAAGAAGGTTTTCCTCATGTTCAGACAGAATGTCCTGTGTCCAGTATGTGCCCGTTGCGCCTTGTCCTGTCGCTGGGCACCACTGAAAAGAGTCTGGCCCCATCCTCTTGGCACCCGCCGTTTAGATATTTATAGCCGTAGATAAGATCCCCTCTCGGTCTTCTCCAGGCTAAACAGACACAGGTATCTCAGCCTCTCCTCGTGAGAGGTGCTCCATTCCCTTTATCATCTTCGTAGCCCTCTGCTGGACCCTCTCCAGCAGTTCCCTGTCTTTCTTGAACCGGGGAGCCCAGAACTGGACACAGTACTCCAGATGCGGCCTCACCAGGGCAGAGTAGAGGGGAAGGATAACCTCCCTCAACCTGCTGGCCACGCTCTTTTTAATGCACCCCAGGTTATTTTCTTGGCCACAAGGGCACATTGCTGGATCATGGCACCTTGTTGTCCACCAGGACTGCCAGGTCCCTCTCTGCAGAGCTGCTTTCCAGCAGGTCAACCCCAAACCTGTACCGGTGCATGAGATAGGTGCAGGACCCTACACTTGCCCTTGTTGAACTTCATTAGGTTCCTCTCTGCCCAACTCTTTAACCTGTCCAGGTCTCACTGTATGGCGGCACAGCCTTCTGGTGTGTCAGCCACTCCTCCCAGTTTGTGTCGACAGCAAACTTGCTGGGGGTACACTCTGTCCCCTCTTACAGCTCGCTGATGAATATGTTGAACAAGATCAGACCCAGCACTGACCCCTGGGGAACACCACTAGTTACACACGCTGCTGCTCTCTCATATGTCCCTCTGCCCGTGACTCTCTCTTGCCAACCCAGGCACATTTTTCTGCAATCTCTGTTATTGCCCGGTATTAACTTAAATACAAACAGTACGAATAGAAGACGTGAAGCGAAGGGTATGAATTGCCCAAAAACTGACTGATTTCCCCCAGATGTAGTACCTATCCGTAGCCTTCCGGCATCCTTTATTTTAAGTTCTTAAAATAGCTGCAGTCTTAGCATACTTATTTCCATGGAGACCCAGCTGTCAAAAATGCTTTAAGTTCCCAGCTACAGGATGTAATGTCGAACACAGTAACTTTCCAAAACCCTGTTTCCTGCCTGCACCTGATGCATCTAACGCAAGCTTACTTGTCCTCTCCACTGTCAAACTATCACAGCGTGCTCTTAGAGCTTTTTGTAAAATGTTGTAGTGGGCTATATATTTCCTTCCTCGTAAACGTAGGGGTCTTACAGAAAACAGCTCAAGGAGGAGGGAAAATAGAAGGAAAAAAATCCAAACCAAGATGAGCTCGTCACTCCAAAATAGCAAGGGGATAATTTTGATATTGTTAGAAATTATGTTGCTTAGACCTCCAGTTGGCTGAGGCCAAGCACTCTTCTTCTATGCAGCTTAAAACTAATCATTTAGTCTCTATCCTCCCATCTGCTTTAAAAATGAAAGTTTTTCTGAAATCTTTACCATATTTTTCTGTTGTCTTTGTGATAGCACAATTAAATTAGTCCATATTGTGACTGAAGGGATGTATTGTCTGAAAATTAATTGATTCCTCCCCCCCAGCCCCCCAACAAAGGTCCTAATTTTTATAACATTTTCAAGGCTCAGGTATTTGTGTATGATCGAACTATGGGTGCCAGGACTAGCCCACTGACCAAGGTGACCCAGGGCAATTCCCAGAGATCTCTTAAGCAATGGTCCCAGATGGCAACAGATTGGTTAGAAATGCACAATATCCAAATACTTATTTTTTTATTTCTCTAGTCTCTGCCTGAGAGAAATCCACACTTTCTCCTCTAGGACATTTGCTAAAGATACTCCATCCCTATGCTTATTTGTTGTATCCCTTAATGATAACATAAATCAGAGATGCAGCAGGTAGACTGTGCGTTAGGAAAGTTGCGGTGATGGTGAAGGCTTCTCTTGATCTGCAGCAACAATCGATGGTTTGGTGCCGTAATATATGTCAGCTGCATCTCCGTGATGCTCGTTTTGTTGAGGCTGAAGTATTTAATGAAGGAGTCAATGACTTTCCCTATTTTCTGTGCCCAGCTGAAGCAACAGAGGAGTACAGCTGGAACTCTGTCTCGCACAGCTGCTCACATCTGCCACTCCAGAGGTGCTGCAGTCACCAGTGCGTTCCTGCAGGCGCCTATGGAAGGGGCTCGTTACGCAAGTGCTGCAGAATCCAAATAGTCCTTTCAATGTGCCAAATTTCCCTAGCGTAGAAAAGGTGTTAGCTGTAGAGGTACGAGATGTTCTTTCTATATATATATTTAAGCAAACATCAGGTTTATATTCACATGAATATGAAAAAGATCTCCTTTCTAATTCCACAGTGTGCGCATGATGTTGTTTCAAATGTGGCTCTTAATAAGAAGTATTTTAGGATTACATTTGTGTTAAAACTTCTGAAGTCTCTCAAATTCTTTCGCAGTTGAATCCCAGGTTGACAGAAGAGAGATTTCTTTTTACCTAGTGTAATTTGCTATATTTTTGATGCACAATGAGATAATGCTTTGTCTCATTATGCATCACCAAATTTCCCCGAACTTCTGTTCCCCGTTCATTACCACTATCCTGTTTTACTAATTTCATTTACAGATCACCTTTGTACTAGCTCCCAACTCAGCTAAACAAAAGGTACATTAGACGTGCAGAGATTAATTCAGCTCTGCAGAACTATCCGCTGGTTCACAATGTCATGTGCATGAATCCAGTCTTTATTGCAGCCATGGTTTATTTTTGTCACAATTCTGCTTTATTTGATTTCAGCTTCTAGAGAGGAACAAAAGTTTTGCCCAGAAAGACTCGGTTGCTGCAAACACCTGGAAGGGCTTCAACATATCTTTGTAGATCAAAAATAACTGACATTCTTCTGTAGTGTTCAGAGAACTGAAATCAAAACCCCAGTATTGCAGGAGACATCACAAAGACTAGCCATGAGCATTTGCTGAGATTTAGGGGTTGGACTAGACACTCTCCAGAGGCCCATCCAGCCTCAACTATTCTGTGCTCCTGTGATTCTATTTAAATGAAACCATTCTGTGCCAGGGATGGTAATCTGCTACACATTGTGGTTATTATTAATATTTTATTGAATTTTTTCCCAAGGTCTGGACTAGATTACCTACAGAACAAGTTAATCTCTCATATCATAAAGCATTAGATTATATCATAGCTAATAGATAAATACAGCACACAACAGGCTAGTAAATCTTTGGCTCAGGAAGGAACGAATGAATGGGAACGGATCAAGGAGACAGGGTCCAGCAACAAGCAGAAAGGTTGCAGGAAAGCAAGTAGAGACTTTGTGGAATGAGAGAGAATCCAGCAGAAGGGAGGTGGGCAAAAGCCGTCTCCAATAGGAACAGGTCAACCCAGAGAAGGGAAAGAAGGAAAGGCAGCAAAGAAATTGGAAAAGAAACAAGAGACCTTCGCAGTGGAAAGGATGAAGAGTTAGCACTGGAAATTATGTCTGCTCCGTACTTCACAGCAATTTGCATCTTCACAATTATAGCTTGTAAGCAGAAAGAAAACGACCAGATGTGGGAAATGTTCCCTCTTTTCAAATGTAAACTCGAAGATCCAAAACAAAGCCTAATTTGAAAATGGAGCTTTGAATTTCACTTAGCCCTTGGGAAGGACGAGGGTGATCAGTATCTTCCCGGAAAACGAACATTTCAGGTCCTAAGTCGGAGAGCAGTTAAGGAAGTGACTGATTCCGAGCACCAAGCTTCAGTCCGACCTCGCAGCAGGTCTAAAGGGAAACTCACATCAGAAACTCTTCCATTCACCTTTCAGCAAGGATCTGTTTCATCGCTTGAGTGTCAATCACCAAGCGGCCATCACAGCACAGAATCACCAAAAAATAGGCTGGAGGGGACCCTGAAGTGACCCATGCAACCCATGCACCATACCAGCAAACGGTCAACTACAAAATTCTTCACAGAGGAATGTTTTTTACTGGCCTTATATACCTCCATCGTGGGAGTTTCTCATCTTCCTCAAGCAGTCTGTTTCAGAGCTTCACTAGCCTTACCAGCCCTTTCTTATCTCTCGTGGGCATTTTTTCGTGGACTTTAAGCCCTTTTAGTCTAGTCCTGTCCCCCATGAACAAGCAGATCAGGTTATTGTCTTAATTTTCTGACACACCATATGTTCAGAATGACACACCATGCTTCCCATCAGCCTTCTCCTCTTCAAACAATCCCAGCCGCCCAAATCTTTCCTCTGGGTCAATTCTTCTATATATTTTGGTCACTCCTGCTAGGCTACTTTGACACTCTGGATTTTTCTTGAAATGTGCTGGCTAAGCTGGACAGGTCTCCACCAGAAGCCTTGCTCTTGCTGACTAAAAGGGAAGGATCATTTCACGTCTCTTGCTGATGACAGCCCTGTTTATCTCAGTCTTCAGCTGCTGTGGGTGTTAGAGTAGAGCTTGCCATCAGAAACAGAGGTGGGTTCAGAAGCACGACAGAGATCTCACGAAATGGACAGCACCTTCCAGGAGTGCTGAAATTACACAAAGGGCAGGCTCAAAGACTCTGAGCGAAATCCTTCTTAAACATGGTCTGTATCATATAGCTTCTGTCTTTACTGGCACTTTCTGGCTGACTTAACACAGCTTTGGACTACATTTGGATATTGCTTGTTACCCACAGTACGCTTTCTATGGGAAGCAAAGTTTCAACCTCTATGGATGTAGAATACAACATACTCTCACTGGAGGTATTACTTCTTCTCTGCGGTGTGAGTTTTCTGAAAATCATTAGATTTGTCAGTCATCTTAATTTTTTATTCCTACATTAGGCTGTTGAACGAATTGGCAGATTTTTAATGATGATGGTAGCAGAAAGGTGCTTCAAATGGACAAAGAAGCCACTTTCAGTCTGAATGAGCTATTTTATCACGTCTGTTCTTGTAACTCTTGTTGATATGAAAGAAGAGCAAGATGACAGATGATGACATGGAGCAGGCATGTGTTATTGCAAAGTCTGCCAGAAGCTTAAGCTGAATTTAAGAAAGAGGAACTTTGTATTGGAGTGGAAAAAGCATCGTTAGCAGGTATTGTAAAAAAAAAAATAAATCAGGATGTCCTGCCCACTACGGAAATCATACATTACGGAAAGGTGGACATCTTTAACATAGTGTTATTTGTCTAAGATTCAAACATATGCAGATGACAATTAATTTAAATCCTGCCCTTGGAATAGTCTAGCAGTTTTTGCAAACAGTAAAACATATACAGTGTTTCCAGTAATTTATCTAATGCTTGAGGACACACTTTTTTTCTTTTTTTTTCATGCCATTTCTGCTCACACTGATTCTTTTTCCTGTCGCACCAGAAGAAATAACAGACAATAATTTTCTCTCCTACTTTTAGTGAGAAAAGCCTACTCTCAAAAATGAGCTGAAGGATTTTTGTTGGAAAGGCTGAAGGAAAGCAGATGGTTAGCAATTCAAAGGTAGTAAGAGACTTTGGGGCTGATTATATGTTAAGGGCAAGGTAAGAGCCTCAGGAGAGGAGTAACTGAGTTTGATCCCTGTATTTCTGCATTTTTGTCTTCTCCCTTTTTCTCATGCTTCATCTTTGGTTTCTTCTTTCTCTGAAGGGGATTAAGATGTAGAGAAGAAGATTTGAAAGGATGAATTTCTCTTAGGAGAAAGAGTTACTGCCCTTCAGGAGTTCAGTAACTATATCCGTAGGATTAGGACTTAAGCTTACAGTTACAATTAATTTTACATTTTTAAACATCTAATTTGATTTTATGATGTCTAAGTAGAAAAAAAGTATGCTATGTGCTTACACTTGGCCAAATTAGTTTTGTAGAGAACACGCATAACCTTGTGTATTGTGTACTTGATAAGACAGAGCTGCACATGAACTATTATTAACTCAGCCAGCAGTGCGCTCTTCTCCAGTGTAATAATCTAGTGAATCATCTATTTTATTCTGTTACAATTTAATAATTGCCTCTTCATTCATTTACTCAAGAGAAAAACAAAACAATTTAGGTAGTCCAAGACAAAAAGCTTTATGAATCCTGCCCAGTTTCAAATTAAATTACAATAATATGGTTACCTAACACATTACTTAAGAAGTTACGCAGTTAAAAGTAAAGCAATGAAGCAAGCTGTGACGGATTTTTACATTTGCCAGAGAACGCGTGGTTTCTTCATGACACTGGGCAGGATGTGCTAGTGAAGGCTGCCTTGTAGTTTATGCTGTGTTCCAAAAAAATTCTCAAAGTAATCCTATCTGAAAACCCCCAAACCGCATTTCTTTTCACCACCACCCTCCCTGAACAGCTCAGTAAAGCCTCATAACTGGTGCTCTGTATGCCCTGCTGGAACTGCAGGTTGTCTTGTGGTGGAGACCTGGGGACAAGACTGCCAAAAAACCACCCAAAAAATAGTATTGCAGGTCTCCCTATTTTGGGAGTACATCACCCTTCTGCTAGCTGCAGGGCTTTTGGTAACTATTTAAATGTTCACCCACAGTAATAATCTTACTTTAATGTTCACCCACAGCAATCATCTTTAATGTTCATGCCTTTCCTTTTATTTTTAGGCTGGTGGCGGGTAGGTAGGCCGGCACGTGCCCTCGGTGCCACACGTGCACCAGTCGTGCAGTTCACCCAAAGCCCCATCAAAGCGTCACGTACTTCTTGGCTCTGCTGGGTGACATAATGGCAAAAGCTTTTGTTATTCTTTTAGGGAAGCTATTTATGTGTGTTGTGAGTCATGCTTTCTGACATGGTCTCCTTTCATCCCCTTTTTTAATAATTAGAAATATCAGGAGATCCTGGTGAAGCTGCGGCACTCTCCGCCCTCTGATTGTTGGAAAAGCAGTGCTAACCCTATCAACTTGTCCGAGTCGACTTCGACTCCCAGACTCATCCCGCCGGACGCGCAGGGAATGGAAGGGAATCCATGCAGCCTTCAAAGAAAAAAACGGGATTTTTTTCCCTGAGAGGTGACCTCCGTCAGGGCCGCGCTTTCGGGGCGCCAGGCATTCACCTTCTTCCTTTTGGTCCAGCTCAGAGTGTTCGATGCCTAAAACAACCCTCTCCTGGCCCCGGCCCGAAGCCACAGGCGGCCCCGGCCGCGGGGAGGGCGGGCCGGGAGCTTTGGCTT
>NW_009648681.1:86588-132510 GCF_000708025.1 Charadrius vociferus | reverse complement strand
GAGAGGCGGTTTTCTTCCCTCCTCCTCCTGGGAAAGTGGGAAAAACGCTGTGGTAAAGGGCCCCCGAGGCTTCGTGTGTGTCTTTTTCAGAAGACTGGTTGGGAGGTGTTTGTTATAACTGAGAAAAGTTGGGGTTTCTACCCTGTTTAGGAAAGTAAGTAGTTGCTTCTCTCGGTCCCCTCACAGGCTAAACCGAGCTTGTGCTGTGGGCAGTGATTGAACGTCTAAATTGTCTGCACAATTCCCGCTCAGGTGTTTGTGGAATTGAGAACAGTAGTGCTGTTGACCATGTTCGTGGGCTTTTGTAAAATTTAGAGGAGTTCAAGGGAACTCTTACTTGTCCGTCCCTCTCCTGCCTGAGCTGTGACAGGAGCGAGTGGAAGTGGGGGTCCCCTCACGCTGTGGGCTCACACTGAGGAGCTGTGTGTTACAGGGGAAGGGGGAGGCAAACAAACCTCGGCAGGGCTGCGCAGTGTTGGCTATGACCAGTTCTCTGGCAGGTCTGTTTTCTTTGTTGCTTATCAGTTGAGGGGCTGTAAAGAGATTGAATTTTGAACTCTTTCTCTTTTAGCAGATAACGATACATTTGAGCAGCCTCTGTGTTAAATTTTCATAAGACCAGTCCCACACAGCATGAGGAAATTCATGAGGAAATTTTGGAGTTTTAGCTAAATACTGCCTTAGCCTGCTGGCCCCAAAGAGGAGCACATGCTAATGTGGTGGAGGCTTACATAATTTTTGGTTGTGTCAGAATAATTAAAGATACTAGATCTTAGCTGGTAGAAGAAGAGGGTGGGAATCTGGTTTTGCTTTTTGGTTATCTTCTTAATTTCACTTCTTGCTTTTTCAGATAACAAGTTACTAGAGAAGTCGGACCTTCATGCGGTGCTGGCTGATAAGCTTCAAGCAGAAAAATATGACATGCAGAGCAGACATGAGATCAGGTATTTAAAATTCCTTTTCTGTCAGTCAGCTTTCTGTCATGCACACTGTAACCTAAACCACTGTTGGATACTTTACACAAACAGCTTCCAGGTTGCTACAGTAACTTGGAATGAAACAAACTGGGAAATGAGTTGAATTAAAAATAAATTATAATGAATTCTAAATGTGATAAAATTAGGATACATTTGTAGTATGCAGTGCAGAAAGATCTGACCAAGTTTTGGACAGAAAGTAATTCATCACAAACTCAAGGTACGGGGGTGGACCAGAATGAGCTTCTACTTCTGATTTTTTTTTTTTTTTTTTTTTGCCTTGTAGTGCTTAAAATGTTTGCATTATGTTAGTGCCTCATGATTATGATCTGACTCTTGAAGTTGTCCGATCTTACAAGCATTGCAGTGCAGCAAGAAACCAACACCTTGGTTTCTTTCAGTCTGCGTTATCACATAGAATGGGGAGAATGGAGAAAATCATGATTATGAAGTGTCAGTCCTAAATAAGCACCGTATGCTACAAAGAATGCCTTCTGCCTGCTTCTAGCAGGGTTTTTTTTCAGGAAACTTCCTCTCAAACCTGGGAATAGCACTGTAGGGCTGCAGGCAGGGGTCATGCTGCTTATTCTTTTGGCGTTTGAATCTACAGCAAACCAGTATGCTAGTAGTATATCCTTTGTCTGGACAGCGTGTAAATCCCATCAGGTACAGGCTGTTGGGTTCTGCTCTTGGTGTAACTGAAGAAAAAGCAGGGCTAAGTAGCTCAGAATTTCCTACTTCTGTAGGAGTTGTTTCCTCTGGAGCTCTTTTTGCTGTATAATGCAAAACTGTATATGTGTGTCTCATTGGGTTACAAAGCAAATATAGTTAAGACCATTGTGTACTATTACGAGTAAGGAAAGAAGAAGAACTGATTTTACAGGAATTGCAGGCAAAATGTGAGTGTTTTGCCAGCAGGCTGGAGTTAACACCTGTGTGAAAGTTTTCAAAAGCTTTTTGGTGACTGCAGTTGACTTGAACCATCTTTGGTTTGTGAGAATCTGATTCTGGCTAAACACCAGTCTAAGAGATGAGGCTGAAATAGACGGGGATGAGAAGAAATGCACAGAAACAGCATCTTCAAAGTAAATACTAAGCTGAACTCTGATACTGCTCTCAGTATATGACAGTTTCTTGAAACAGAATGAATTCCCTAATCCTAGATAGCTGAGGAAAAATGCTTTTACTTACTGTAAGGCCAAGGAGGAGTATCCAGTTCTGGCTATAGCTGGCCGGAAGTTATAGGACACATTGGATATTACCACAGGACTTGGCTTCCTATCTGTTTGGACACAGTTTTTTGGAAGTGCTTCTAGTACAGGATTGATTCAGTTAGGTTTTGTTTGTTTGGGTTTTGAGAAGAGCATTAAGTTACTGATATCAGTGTGGGGTATTTCAGCTTCTGAATGCATTATCTGTTTCCCACTGGACTGTTATAATGCAGAATGCCTGCAGAAACAGATGCTTGCAATTACCTTGTTCTGTTTGTCTGGTATAATAGTGATGAACTTAAAATTATTATTTTTAAAAGCTGTACCTTACCATATAGCTGCTAACTTGCTCAAAGGCTGTGTGTGTGATATGTATATCTGCGTAAATGCTTTTAGAAAAAAAAAACATTTTTGTTCCCGTGTCTGTGCTTTTAAAGACATGAGTGATCAACGTTACAATCATAGCTGTGTATGGGGTGATACATGTATTCTTCTGTTGTGTAGGAATTCCAGATTATGTCGTGGTACCACTGTGTTGTAAAACACAATTAAAAAACAAAACAAAACCTTTACTCAATAAGAGGTTAGAACGTAGTTAGGACAATGGACAAGCAACTTGTAACACCTGGGACTATAAACCCAAGGGCGTGGGAATACACCCTTGGTTCGCTGGCTTTTGGTTCTGTGCCCTGTGTTATGCTGTATTCAGATATGTAGCATCTTCAAGGTCTACCACCTCCCTCAAAAACAAATTTCAGGTGTTAAAATATTTGTAATTCTCCCAGAACTTGGAGAGTGTACTATTAAGACTCAATTGTCTTCATGCAAATTTAAGTAAAGGCTAGTTGTCTTTCATTTTTCATTTGAATTCTGTTTTAGAAATGTACAAAAAGGTGAATAGAGTCTTCGGTAAATTTAATTTTCCAGTACTATATAATGGCATTTTCATCAGTGAGCAGTGTGTTGGGGGGGGGAGCAAGCTGTGGTTTTGTTTGTTATGAATGACCTCTATCTCTGATGTAGTATAGAAAATCCAAGGGAGTTTTGTCCTGAGACTTAACTGGTCAGAGGCGTGGGAAATACTGGAATCTAGTTTGTGACATCTCCTTCTTCCGCTCTCTCAATCTCTAGTCCAGGACATGATGGCACATGGAATGATGCGCAGTTGCAGGAGCTGGCACAGCTGAAGATAAAGCATCAAGAGGAGTTGACAGAACTGCATAAGAAACGTGGCGAGGTTAGAAAATCCTCGTGTTCTGTATTGTTCATATGTGGCCATTTGTGAATATGACCTTAATTTTACTAAGCTTATTCATCATCATTTTTTCCTCATTTCATGTACAGCCTTTTTAAGCAACCCATGTTGATGATTAAAATAAACCAGAGGTGGTTGATCTTTCTAACTGACAGCCAAGAAGCAAGAGCTTATGTTGTCAGCATAGATTTTTAAGAAGTATTTAATTTTGTTTCAAGAATAAGTTTTTAACTGTATCTATTAAAGAAGGAAGGAACTTATCCTGTTTACAGAGCTGTGCTTGACCACTACTTCTACACTGGAAAGATTTTGAATGAGCAGAGTGAGAGATCAGGTGGCTGTGTGTGGTTTTGTTTGGTGCTCTCCCTTTGCCAGACTGCTGCTACATAAGAGTGGATAAAAATAAACAAGCACAAGCAAAGGTTGAAAGTGCCATGTTGTTAGCCTAAAAAGAGAGTACTGATTCTGCCATGTCAATGCAGTAGGGAGCCCAGAATTCTCTCATTAGTTATGAGAGCTGGGCCTGGAAGAGAGGAAAATCACTGGGTTTTTTTAATATTTTTTTTTTAATGGGAAGATGTGAATGCTTCATCAGCAGAATTAGGTTTTTAAAAACTACACTAGTGGATTGAATGAGTCCAGGAGGTGGTACCTGAATGATACTGCATACTTTTATAGGGAGAAGGTGGGAGTGACCTGGAGAAAGTTATCATGCTCCTTTTATCACACCTCACTGGAGTTGTGGAGAAGCTCCAGCGTCAGTAATTCTGAGCTTTTCAAAGAAGAGACGGCTTTCCACAGGAGGTGTGCACCAACTAGCCAAAGCACTGAAAATTCCTTCTTTCCCCCCAAACTCGTATCCTAAATCATGTACCCAGGCAGGCACTCTTCTCAAAACACAAGCCTGTCTTCTCCCTGGGCAGCCGAGGCTCTGCACGCTGTGGGGCTTTCTGCTGCTCACTGACTGGGTAGCTGTGAGCTGGCAGCAGCAGCTCGTTAGTGTTGGCCCCTGCCCCTCTATTTCCTCTGCACCGCAGAGACTCCACCATCAACTTTTCGTGTGGGAAAACTCTTCATGAAACCTGCGTTTACAATATGTCTCCTGTAATGGCTGTCCTGGCTGTAACAGGAAGACTTGTTGCTTGGTTGTTAGTATTCATTTGTTGGTGTACTTACCTGGCAATTTTTAGTTTCTGTATTGATTGTTCCACTACTTTAAAAAGTAAATTTTCTTCCCTATATACATTCTGTTTGAGCTGACTTTATTACAGAAACTTTTTGCAGGAAGGGAGTGAGGTATCAAAGGACAGTAACTTTTTGACAACTCATTTTTGAAAGAGGATTACCTGATTTAATGACCTGTGTCATAGGGGCAGTAAACAGATCTGTATAGAAAGCGATGAAGGAATACCTGAAAGGTATGCTTCATGCTTGTAATGTTAGATTGGTCTGTACTCTTGCTGATTGCTGCTCTGTGTGTGTTATCCAGCTGGCATCCCTGCATTTTGTAATGTAATTTTCTCCTCTCCCTAGTTGGCCCAGTCTGTAATTGATTTGAATAACCAAATGCAGCAGAAGGACAAAGAGATGCAGATGAATGAAGCAAAGTGAGTAGGAACTGTTTCGTCTGTGTGGCTGGTATGGGACCCAGACTTCTGGCTGAGTTATTTATTAGTGTTATAATATTCTGAGTCCTAGCCACAGGCTTAAACATTCCTTTGTTAGGCATTGTGCAAACAGCACAAAGAAGATGGTATAGGTCCCAAAGGAGATCCTCATTGTTTTGTGTATTTTGTTGCTGTTCCAGGATTGCAGAGTATTTGCAGAAGATCTCTGAACTGGAAACAGAGTGCCAGGAATTGCGTAGCAAACTGCAAGACCTTGAGCGAGCTAATCAGACGCTGAAAGATGAATATGATGCTCTCCAGATCACCTTTAATGCCTTGGAGGAGAAACTAAGGAAAACTACAGAAGACAACCAGGAACTGGTCTCACGTTGGATGGCAGAGAAAGCACAAGAAGCCAATCGCTTGAATGCAGAAAATGAAAAAGATTCAAGGTGAGATTGATGACCTCTATTTGATAAACTACTTCCTGATATATTTTTGTATACTTACGAGTGCATAGGATAAAACCAGATTTAGTTTTGATCTCAGAGATCTCTCTGTTCTTGCACAACACAATGGGAGTCCAGAACTTTGTGTTCCTTCTGGCCAACAGAGACGGATGCTTTGTGGAAACATTCCTGTCTTTTAAACGAATAAAATATGTTCTTTTGTTTCTTGAGCAACATTTAACTATGGCCTGAAGATCATAAATCAGAAAGAAACTGCGGGGTTTTGCTGGTATTAGATTTGGACTTCTCTTGTTCATACTGCATCTTGATACTACTCTTAAATTTATCCTTTTTTGACTCAACTAAGGTATTTTTTTGTGTTCCGCTAAGAGGAGCGAGCGGCTGCCATGAGACTGAACTATGTATAACTTGAAAAAATTAGTTTGTACATTTGTTTCTTTTCCTTGCAAAATAATAATTTTTTGTATTCTTCTGAATTGCTTGAGCTTCTTTGCCAGCTAACTTGGAGACTAAAAGCTATAATACAGGTCTTATAGTACTTGGCAGTTTTGTACTATCTTTACTAACATAATCATTGTTTTTGCAAGTTCTTGCACTCCAAGCAAATCTGCATTCATAAAGGGTTGTAGGTACATTTCACCTTATTGCCTCACTTGATTGATCTTGTCCTTCACTATTCACAGTAAGAAAGCTGCCTCTCCTGCGCTGAGTGTCTTGAAAAGTGGGATAAAATTAGGGCAGTGGTCTGATTTTTTTTTTTTTTTTTTTTTTTTTTAAATCTTATGAAGCCCATCAAAACTGTGCAGGGTGACCTTTGGGATGGGATTAAGGAAGTTTGGGTGGGTTTTTTTTCATAACCTTTCTTCTTCTTAGGAGACGACAAGCTAGGCTGCAGAAGGAGCTAGCAGAAGCTGCCAAAGAACCCCTGCCTGTTGAACCGTAAGCAGTTTTGATTTATAGAGTCTGCTTCATCACTTCATGCTTCAGTTTTATGCAGATGCATGATAAATGGTATCTTTTTTACTTCTAAATTTGGTGATGTAGAGGAGTGTTTAAACTTTGGTGTAAAGTCAGAAAAGTACAGTAACTCTCCCTACTTGAACTTCCAGAAGGAGGAGCTCTGTTATGACTAAAAATAGATGCTTGGACTGAAAGTCCTAAGAATGGTTCATATAGTGAACGCATAGTCTTATCTCAGCATAAAAACATTTGTTATGGGGTGCCTTTGGTCTTCAAAACAGTTCTTCAGTCATGAAACAACGTACTCTGGAGATGCCTGCGTTTTTAAGTGTTAGACTACAAATAGGTTCAAGGATTTCCTGTAGGAGCAGGTGCTGAGTGAGTTAAGATAAGTGAAGATATATTGATCACTTCCATAGTGGGAGAGATATATTCTGTAGGAAGAAAATAGATGTCAAGTTACTTTCCCTGGCAAGCCAGAGATAAATATCTCTAGTCTGTTGTTCATTTCACTGCTATGTTTACTCCTGGGTGGTATTTAACCAGCTGACTGAAGTGGGTATGTATAGGTGCTTTGCATCAGGTTGATAAGGTTGTTGGCACTTGCGTTAGCCAAATCCAGAAAAACTACACCTGCTGCTTTGTTACTAGAAAGTGGTGAGACAGTCTTCAGAGCACACTGCCAGAGCAGTGTGCAGGCTTTTTCTTGGTATCTGTGATCTTTGTGTTAGCATCATGTCATATTAGGTCTCTGAGGTGCATGTCCTTGCACATGATAGGAGCAATGTATCTGCTCTGGAAGAGGGCCCACACAAAAGTCTGGACTAGGTACAATGGGCGTGTATAAGGGGAGTTTGAGAGAGCTTGTAGCATTTGAAAGGAAAATTGAAACTGCAGTTAACAATACAACTAGTTAGCACAATTTGCTTTGCATTTTTTTTCTTTTAAGAAACGTTTAAATGCTTCCATTCCCTTAGCTTATTGAGGTGTGACTCTCCACGACAAGATTACTGCTGACCTCTGTGTCACAGGTCAGTGGACAGTCTCAAGCCAAAGGGCAGTCTTCCCAGCTCGTAAGAATAGTGATATCCCTTTTGTCCATGTTAGCTGATGTGAACACACATGGAATATCTTAGAATATTAGACTCTTCAAGAAATAATGTTGCACTGAGAGGGGAAACACACATGTAATGTCTGTGGCCACTTTCCCTCTTAAGTTTCTTCCTCTCCATTACCCAAAGCGAGAGCTTTCTATCTTAGAGCTGAGCTCAGAGGGAGCTGTAGCACAACAGCTTGAATATTTTACTTCCTGTTGTGGTGGGGATGATGGTTTCAGTGTTTCATAAATGATTTGATATGAGACACTGAGAAGTTAAAAAGAAGCCTGTTTAAGAAAAAGAAAAAACCTAGAAAATAATTGCTTCTGTAAATTACTCAAACTCTGCTTCACAGATGTTTTTGATTCCTTCTTTTTGATTTTGTAATTTTAGAGGGTTTTATTGTCAAAATGTGTTGCTTACTGAAGGGGAAAATTGCAACATTTCGAGAAGTGTGCCCTGCTGTTTGTATTCACTTCAAAAATAAGTTAACATGGAAAGGTTTGGTTTTTTTGCTACATACAATTTAATAGCTTAAACTTTAGATTTTCAAAAAGAAATATCAGCAGAACTTTATAGTGTGTTACTGATATGTCAGCCTGATACTTTCAATCAGGATATATTCAGAGGATATATTTTTCCATAGCCTTTTTATATATACTGTCCTCCACAATCTTAGAACTAAAAGCGCAGCTGTAGTCTGAAATGAGACATTCAAAATGGTCCCATCCTCTTCACTTCTTTTGCAGCTCAGTGTTATCTGATAGCAGGAATTGGTTTGTTCCTACTTAAATGCTGAATTTAAACTTCCTGTTCAGTCAAATGACATCAGGTTGATAAGTGTGTTTAAAAATAGTTTGTCCTGCAAAATCAGCAGTGGAGGAAAAATCATCATTGAAGGAAAAAATACTAGACTGTCAGAGCCCATGATGACTAATGGCGGGGGGAAACCTTTCGGTGTTAGTTGAGTAGTTTAGCTGGATTAATTTATGGTATATGTATTGGAACCTTACACCTTTGTTCAGTTGTACACCAACGCTTTAGTGAAGTGTACCAAAACATCCCTCATACTTAAAGGGGCAGCACCTGAAGTACAACAGTATAGAAAGTATCTGGGTGTCTTTGGTGTGGATGAAAAAGGAAAATTCAAACTCTCATACTTTGTTCTAATACTTACTTGTTTTGGAACAGCAAAAAAGGTGCTGTGAAAATAGGATATCACCTATATATGGGGTTGCAATGTCATGTTTTTGCTCTGCTGTAACTGTTACAGCAAACATAGTAGCAAATTCTTGCTCAGATGTGATGGGTCCTTATACTGCTGTATTGTAGTGCTGCAAGCTGAAATACAATGCCTGTAGTAAAAAGAATCTGGTAAGGATGCCTGTCAACATAACTACAGGGGGAGGGGGAGCGGGGCAGAAAATCCAACCCTGTTGTCAGTGAAGAGTGTAATTGACAGCTGGAAAGGAGAGGGGAAAAAAAAAAAGAAATTTAGGTGCTGCATGTGCTTGTTTTCAGACATTGTATGTTGAATGTGGTATCTCTGGCAGTGAGGGCTAGATCAGTGTTTGTGTAGTCTGGATCTACCTACGTGTTACTACAGCTAAGTAAACCTGGATGCAGGTTGGGTGCAGACACTCACAGACCCTGGGACAGTCTCATCCGTTCATTTCGTATACATCAGTGAGTGGTTTCCATAGGAAGCTCTGGCTGATTGAAAATGAGGTGTTCTATCTCACTTCAGCAGGGATGATGACATTGAAGTGCTTGCAGATGAAACCTCTGACACAGCTGAGGAGACATCTCCAGTGCGAGCTGTCAGCCGAACAGCCAGGTTTGTAGACAGAGATTTTTGTATTGTGTCATTGAGGAAGAACAAGGGATATAAGTGTTGGAACAGTGTTGGGAACGTTAGAGTTTTTACTTGCCTTTAGCTGGAACACAGTTTAGTACTTCCCACAGAGCAGTACGAAACCCACGTGCTGTTTTCTGTTACTGTGCTCTAGATGTGCTCTGGTTTTCCTTTGCTGTTTTAAATAAATTAAACTATTGTCGGAAAAATCTGTCTAATCTTAAAAGCAAAGGTTTAAAAGTGAAATAGATAATGAAATAGGTATTGCAGTGTCTGTTGCATTATATCTTTTTTATTATACAGGATATCAAGTGACTTTACAAATAGCTGTGTGTTTTGATTTAGCTGAAATGGTGGAAGTATCCTCACCTAGATTAAATGCATCTCTTTCTTCCTCTAAAATGGCAGTGAGTGGAAAGTAAGAGGTAGTTATGTGAGAGCATGGATTAATTTGATTGAAACTTCACACTTGGCAGACCGTTATATCTAAACCCAGTAATTCACAGGGTAGAAGTTGAGGGAAACTTCACTCACAAATTACGTTCTGAGTTGCAGTTACTGATGACTTTTGAACTGATGCCTGCCTTGGGTGTTGTCTGGGTCTGTTTTCGGACTGGGTCTGCAGGGGAGGGAGTCTTTCCAGAGACTTGTTGCTATGAAATGTGTTTGTATTGATCTTTATGTGGAGAAGCTATTCACAAGGTTTAAACCTGTCCTCCCCTCCTTCAGTAAGCGACTCTCCCAGCCAGCTGGAGGCCTTCTGGACTCTATCACTAATATCTTTGGGTAGGTTAGAACACTTTCACCTCTTTGTTTTGTATATCGGTTTCAATGTACACCAAAATCTTGGTGATGCAGGGAATACAAACAAATAATTTCAGCCTTTCTTCTAGCTCTGCTTTTCTTTTTTTTCTTTTTTGTTCTCCTCAACTTCCTGTTTCTTCCATCTTGCCGTGTGCTGACCTCTGACCTTTCCCTCCAGTCTGTCTGAGTCTCCCCTTTTGGGACATCAATCTTCTGATGCTGCCAGGTGAAAACATTATCCACTCTTAGTCCAGCATGTGAATGTATTCCATTGAAGTAACACGGAACCCAGCTGCGTTACCCCGATTAGACTTCAGATGTTGATAACACTGGCTAGAAACTGTCCGCAGTTAGAGAGGCAGTGAGCCCCTCTTTGTGGAGAGAACACATGGGGTTTGCTCTTGCTTTCCACTGCACTTTGCTCCTTTAATAGGGTTATTTAAAATAAGTCATTGGGTTCTGTGCTTAGTATCCAGAGTGGAGCCAGTCTTTCTAAGTCAACCTCTGTGTTAGGTGGACGGTCTTTGCTTAAATGGTGCAACCCCGAGCCTTTGAATGGAGCATTTTGCTGCCTGGGATGCAGCAATGCTGCAATGGTGTCCAGTCTCCCTAGGCATAACGATGGAGTTGTAGTCTCTCCAGCTGAACTCGGCTACAATCACTCCCATGTTTCTCTTTCCTATTAAAAAAAGAAAAGCTCCGAATTGAGGTCAGTAATCAGTTCAGGTAACTTATCTGGCGTACTATGAGATATCTAAAGCCACAAGTGGACATAGTGCTGTACGACAAATGTAATTTTTGGAAGGTGGAAATAAAGGAGAGTTAAAAACTCATTTCCCCATTCTTTACTTGCTGTACAGTGTAGTTAAGTGACAGGTACAGATCTGGATGAACTCAAAACAGCATTGACTTCTCATTTTAAAATATTTCTGCTTTGTTTCATCTCAGGAGGCGTTCTTTGTCCTCGTTCCCTGCTCCGCAGGATAACGTAGAGCCACATCCAGGTGCCAGTAAAGAAGTGAGAGTGCCCACTACTGCCATATGTGTCTTTGTAAGTACAGAAAGAAATCTCGGTTTTACTGTTCCTTTTACTGTCTTTGGAGGAAGTGAATCCTATCTGTGTCGGAACTGATCTCCTGAAACTCTTTCTATTAACGTTGCGAAACAAGAAGGCATTCTTATTTGGTAGCATAGTTCATCCCATTTAATTCTTAGCTGAAATGCTTCTCAGAGCCAATGTGCTTGGTGCCTGTCTTACTGAGGTCGATGATGATGAGTAAAAGGTCTGAGGGCACAGGGGAATTACACTCCATTACCCTCTTGGCTCCCAGCAGTCCCTGTTCTGTCATGCCATAGTAGAGCTATGATTGAGGAAGAGATTGCTGACAGTTTGGGATTAATTCAGTCCCAGTTCTCCACAGTGAAGGGAGTTGTGGCACTGAATGTCATCCAACAGAACTGGTTAAGAGGAGCTTGTGGTAGTGGGGTGTCTTCATTTGTTGTGTGTGATCTAAAGTTTTCAAGCTGAGACCTCCTTTATGCATTGGTTTGGCCTCACAAAATTTCTGTGAAGGGCATTGCCTTCTGAATGAACAACATTGTGGTAAATTGTCTTGTAACACAGCTACTTGTTTGAACATTCCTCTTGAGCTTTCTCAGGCACTCCAGTGCTGGATGCGGATATTTCATGGATATACAATGACTTTTTTTTTTTCATCCAGAGTAACAGGGTGGCTCACTGCAGCATGGAGGCTTGTGTATTCCTAGCCTGCCCTATTACCATCTTCTCTAGTGGAATTCTTGGGGTGGAGGGAGTAGCAATGTTACCTTAATTGAGAATAGGGTCATAACATAAGCGACAGCCTGGAGCTGGCATGAATAGGGAGCATCAGAGGAGGTGTTTGTGGCTGCTGTATGTGTTGCAACCTCTCTCCTCTGCTGGTTGCGTACAGCAAGCACAGGTGATCAACAGCTGTAAATCCTGGCTAATTTCATCGTAAAAGGTATTGCAAAGCTATATATGTGAGGTTTTCAAGAACCATGTGAGAGGTTATATTGTTTTCACCTTTCTTTTGATCTTCTGTAATGTCATCTGAACTTCCAAGAGCAGCACAGCCTGTCTTCCCAGTATGGAGGGGCAAACCACAGTAGACTCTGCTGACCCTTAGTCTTGGCAACATGGGGAATGCTGCCCCATTCCAATGCCTCATCTTGTAGCAGGAGTGGGAATAGCTATAGTAGTAAGCCTGTCAGACTGTGGCAGTATGGAGGTGATCTGTGGTTAGCACTGCAATATTAGAAGGAAAAAGTCCCTACTCATTTCATGGGAATCCACGTGTTCCTTCTGGAGGTGATCTATGTTAAGGTGGAGTGTGAGGACATGTCTAGGTCCAGCAGAGCGTTCCCGGCATGAATGCAAGGACTCTGTGCCAGAGGTTTGGCAGATGCAGGGAGCAGACTGGGCTCAATTCTGGAGGGGTGAGTAGAACAGGCTTGAGATGGTGGAGAAGGTAGTCACTTCAGCCATCATACCTGGGCATAGTTTCTAGGCAAGACCTTTGACCAGTTTTGTTCTGAATGGCTCTTCTGCACTTGTAGAAAAAATCAGATTTGAAGTGTGATGACCCCTAAATATTAGCTGGCAAACCAAGTTCAAGCAGCAAGTTTCCAGAAAAACTGATTTTGAAAGACCAGTTACTAAAAATACTTAAAGGAATGCAGTCAATGAATTAAGAATGTGGTACTAATACTGTGTGGGTAAGTAGTATAAAGCTGTGAAATTAACAGGGGATAAAAAGGGAAGAAATCTTAAAATTCTCATAGGTTTTAAAAGGTTAAGAATCACTACTAATGGGCCAACTCAAGCTTCAAAACATTGAGGTGTGAGAAAGCAGGGGTGCAGGGATGTCACTGCACCTGCAGATAGGAGCGACAGCTTAAGCCCAAGTTCTCTGAGAGAAAAGGTGCTGTTCCAAGTCACAACTGTGCTGGTACAACTTAATTGCCAATGTAAAGTAGCATTATCACCAATACACTAAATGAATGCAGTTAATCTGTTATGCTGTTTTCTAGCAGACTTTCCTAACTCAAGCCTGACTTGAGTGTTCTGTGGTTGCATGAACTGATTGGATCATGTTCCATGGCTGACTCTAGATGGAGAAATGAAAAGTTAGTTTCCTTCTCCAGCGTATCACCTGTTACTGTTTTCTGTCCTTTCCTTTCCTTAATCTTTTTCTGGTAACTTAAAGGCCTTACCTTACAATGCTTCGTAAGTTTAGGCTTTATAAGGCTTCTGGCAGTTTATTATCACAGTTCAGTCCTTGCTAGTGTTCTTTATGTGCTTTTGTTTTTTTCTTTAGATAAGAATCAGCCTTTTTGCTCTGTTCGCACACCGTCAACCATAGTAGAGTTTCAGTCTCTGGCTTTGTTTCCTATATACTGCTGAAAGATCTACAGCTGTGGTTCTGTATAACCTTTAAGTTCTGTAGCTTTCTAATCTGTGGTTTTTTTGGGTCTATGCTAATTCCATTTTGGGTGGCTGTTCTGTTCCTCCCACTCCTCAGGATGCACATGATGGGGAGGTGAATGCAGTGCAGTTCAGCCCTGGCTCCCGGTTACTAGCAACAGGAGGCATGGACCGGAGGGTTAAGCTTTGGGAAGTCTTGGGAGGTAAACTTTTTGCTTTGGGGTATGCGGGATGCTAAACAAACTCATGTTATAGTTCACTTCTTGTAATATTCTGTTTTAATACGTTGCTTGTTTTGTTTGTGTTTCTCTGTGCAGATAGGTGTGAGCCCAAAGGTTCCCTCTCTGGTAGTAATGCTGGGATTACAAGCATAGAATTTGATAGTGCTGTGAGTATCTGTGCAATATCCACTGTTTGTGATTGGGAATAAATTAATTGCATTATGTCATGCTCTGCTGTCAAATTCCATTCTGACACTTTGAAAAGTTACCTAAGAAATGAGTTAAAATACTTACGAGAGTAACTGCAAATAGTTAAAAGTTGTACAGAAGATCTTTATTTGATATGCTGGAGTCTGTAATTCTCCTCTTTGCTTTACAATTCAGAAGATGATATGCAGCTCAGACATTGGCTGTTATGGGCTATTATGATAAAATTGCAATAACATACACTAGGCTTTGTCTAAAGTAAGAAATTAGTCTTCAGCTTCCACTAAAGCTGGCATAACAGTACAAAAGAAGCACATACGCTGAGGCTTTATTTCTGTGAAGCTTATTTCCATAAGTGCCCTGCTGAGGTCTGTGATGAATAGTAAAAGGTCTGATTATCCTAAGACTTGTACTTCCATGACCTTTTCTCCCAGCAGCTTCTCACCAGTCACAGCACAGTAATGGTGTGGCTGGCCGAGTGTTTGCTGACAGCTTGTGATGTGTTCAGTTCATGTTAACCTGAAGTGTCAGAGACATGACTGGGATCAGCATCCGACAGTCTTACTTGAAGGAGTTTGGGGTCTTGGATTGTTATAACTGGACATGTGATCTGACTTTTCTGCTGAGACCTCTCCTATAACACAATGCTTTACTGCATAAACAGTAGACCAAAGCTGACATCATTTCTTCCATTTGGTGGTTCTGTGTGCTAAACTTTATTGATACACACACAAAAGGATTCTTCCTTTGGACACTGACCAGCTCATAGAGATTTGCTGGCGCTGTTAATCTGCAGGAGAAACTAGTTCTGATTTTGGCAAGCTGCTTGAACATGTTTGAGGTGAGAAGTGCCTGAGGTGAGATGCTAATGGGCTTTAAGGATTCAGGAAAGTCTTTTGAGCTGGGCGGGAATGCAAGCATGAATCTTGTGGTATCCATTCTCTATTATGCATGACTTGGACAAGCTTTTAAGCCTAAAGCCATGAACAAGTCAATTTATACCTCCTTGGACAGATTAAGTTTTTGGAATTATAGTTTAAAACGCTAGAATTGTAATGAAAAATGCAAGAATTGGACTAATTCCACTCTGAGGCCTATCTAAGCAGTGGTGTAGGGCTTTTTCCCTGTGAAAAATCAAAAAAGAGTGGGGGCAAAACCCACAATAGATAAGGATAAACTAGAACCCATTTCCTCACTGCAGCAGAAGGGAAAGGAGAGCATCCTTTCTGGTCTGGTTATTGTTATTCCTTTTTTCTGTAGTCCTGATTCTACAAATCACTGACATATTCTGAGAAGAAAAAGCCATAGTCTTTTTGAAAGTTGTTATACTAGCTTTCCTTAGTACATGCTACTGTGTGGCTTTTTGTTTGTTTTTTTTCCCTTCGCAATAAAGCACTAGTATGGTTTTAATGATTTATTGGAAATGCTTTTGAGTTTAATTTGCATATGGACTTGCAGAAGTAATCTTAAATCAATCTTGTGTTCACAGGGTTCTTACCTCTTAGCAGCTTCAAATGACTTTGCCAGTAGAATCTGGACGGTTGATGACAATCGATTACGGGTGAGTCTCTTGAAGGCAAAGCAGCGCCCGGGCTGTTTCTCTCGTATTTCCAGTTTTGTCTAATGGGGACATGGTCAGTTTGGAAGTTGGGTGTTTACAGACACTTTCAACAATTCTTCTGTTAAAAGGGTCTTTGTTTCTCTTAAGGGTCTTCACAGCAAGACCTAAAATACAGTATTGGTCTATGCATAGCCTAGCAGGAAACTCCAGTTACTGCATATTTTCACAGTATAGCTCCCCCCCAGCTAGCAAAACCTTACCATGTAAACCAGTACACTTTTGCATCCACCTCTGTGAAAATTTAAATGCTTTTTATGGTTTAGGAGAACCACTTCAATGATTTAGCCTCAATCCCCAAGGAGTGGACTGCTGAAGAAGGGTTTGCAGAAGACAAAGAGCAATGTTTTGGTTTCAGTCAGGAGCAGCCTTCTTGAAAAGAAGTCCTTTGCCTCGCTGTTAAAGGCAGCAAGCATAAAAGTCCTTGACTTTATTCTTAATGTCTTTTGAAAGATTGCTCCTCTTCTCCCTACTCCTTTGTACTCAGGTTCTTCTCCAGCATGTAGCTCTACTGTAAAGAAGGATTCACCTTTGACTAAAAGAAAAGTTTCTTTTCAGCTTTCTAAGAGGTTTTTTTAATTGTTATTACTGTGTACACTTTTCCTCAACTTCTTATTTTAGGAAGATGATGCTTTCATATTCTGAATCTTCTGACATTTCATATGTCTGTTATAACCTACGGTTGCATTGTAATTCACTGGGTAGTTCTCAGTGTGGAGATGTCAGGAAGATGTGGAGATGTCTCATTTAGGAAAGTGAAGAATATCAGTTCTTTTGCAGCTTCTGTTCGGATGCAAAACCTACTATTGGATGTGAATTATAATGAATAAAAGTTTAGGAGACTATAGATTACGTACTGCAAAAAGTTAGTTATCCTGCAAACATCAGTCTGGCTTCATAATATCTTCCTGTAATTTTTTGATGTCGTTGGTGACTACCAGCTTTGGGTGAGTGCATTTACTGTTCGCTGAGACAAAATAGTGCATTCTTTGTTTCGACTGTGTGTGGTATGGATTTGTCATGGCTTGCACATGAGCCGGAGGCAGCGAAGCTGAAATCATGGTAAATTTTGCCACAAACTCCCTACTTAAATGCAAATATCTGTATGTAATGACTGCAGCAAGTGCAGAAGAGAGATGCAGAGTGCAAGTTGAGAACCTCCTTTCTGAACTTTGTGTCCTCTCTTAGGACAGAGTGGTCTTTATGGGATGATTCATTCTTTCAGAGTTTGTGTTGTGTGTCAGGTTTGCTATTTTTCCCCAAACTTTGCTCCTATTCATTTCCATTCTTAAGGATTTTCCTTTTGTATTTCCCAAGCCCAGATTGTTACGTGTAATTTAATAGTCCTTTGAGTATTTAAACAAAAAACAACTAAATATATTCCAAAGATTTCTCTCTTGTTTTTCCACAGTTCTTTCTTCAGTCATTCATCATCTGTTTTGAGATTTTAGTGTATCAATATTCAGCAATTTGAAGTGAATGTAGTTCACGTTCTTCTCAGCCTCGGAGAGCCTCCCCCTGCAGTTACAGACACTGCTGCAGGGAGTTTTTCCTGAAATCTCTTGTTGTCTCAGTGTTCAGACTTGAAGATGTAACAACGGTCGAGACGTAGATACCTTGTAGTATCCTTGAGAGATGCTCATTATAAAAACCTGAAGGCACGATTTCCATTTTCAACATGCTTTAACCCCTTCTCCTCACTGCTTCTGCAAGGCTGTGTTGCAGTTGCCATGTGCCCATGAAATGCAGGTGTACAGAGTGTTGAGGAAGAGAGCTTGCAGGTTTCCTGAGTAGCTAGAGAAACTGCAGCCAAAGGTCACCTGTGTCTCCCAGCTTCAGGCTGAATTCTGTGGTACTTAACACTCCTACTCAGTGTTAATCTCTGTTTAACTAAAATAGATTTTTTTTTTTTTTCTCCCAGCAATGCAGTAGACATGAATTTGGATTTAAGATTCTTTGAGTTGTTAAATAGCAAAACTAGTAAGCTATGAGGAAAGGGAGCAAGTGGAACTGTGTGATGTTACCATGTAAACCTCTTGTTCTCAGCACACCCTGACAGGTCACAGCGGTAAAGTTCTGTCAGCCAAATTCTTGCTGGACAATGCACGCATTGTTTCGGGAAGCCACGACCGGACCCTCAAGCTCTGGGACCTCCGCAGCAAAGTTTGTAAGGAAACCAAACTTCTGTCTTTTGTCTGTGTTCTGTGCTTCTACTGAATGTAAATGGAAGTCTGACATCAGCCAGATTACTTCATCTTCTTGCTTGTCTAGAAAAGTAAAAACTAGCAGCCATGGCATCTTCTATTGTTATTCAAGTAATCAGATTCTTTCTGCCTGCTACCTGAAATAAGAAATCACGTGTATGCAGGAAGCACTGTTAATGCTATTACTTTAGCAGCAGCTGTGTTCTGTGAGTGTTCTTTGTTTACCAGTCTGGGGGTGGGTATTTTAGTCTTCCACTAAAAACTTGGACCCAGGTCAGTTTTTAACCCTGAGGTGGATGGAAATGTCTCTTGGAAATGTACCAAAAATTTTATCTCCAGTGAAGGAAATGCTAGGATACAGATTTTGGGGGGGAGAAGCGCTGTATTTCCTTGGATTTTTTCCTTCTAATGGCTCTTAAACGTGTTTGCACTGAGAGAGAAGTTGAGATTCAAGGTTACCTTGATTCCTGGACCTCAGACATAGGTCAAGGAGACAGTTTTGTATTGTTTAACAGTAGCAAATTATAGCTGTCTAAATACGAAGTGGAAGTAAAGTAGCTGTCATGGGAGCATCTAAAGGGATATTAGCCACAGCAAAGGAGATTGAGAAGGGCAGAGAGGTTGTTGAAGACTTAAGTCAGGATTATTCTAAGACAGAGTTTGTCTGCCCTGTGGCACTCCTTGACCGCTGCTGTGTGTGGCCACTCTGTGTGTGTGTGTGTGGTATAGTGATTATTTTTCTGTCTGTTTTCATCAGTTTGTGCAGTATAAATTTCAGTGTGTCACCAATGGTTTATCCTTTTCAGGTATAAAAACAGTGTTTGCAGGATCTAGCTGCAATGACATCGTATGTACTGAGCAATGTGTAATGAGTGGACATTTTGATAAGAAAATTCGTTTCTGGGATATCAGGTAAAACTATTGTAAGAGAGCTTATAGGGTAGGAATGGTTATGGGATTGCTGTCCAAGAAGAATGTGAACTAGGGAACTCTTCTTCCTGAGCTTGGAAGCTAATGAGACTGTTCTAAGAGTTGCAGAAGGTCATTGAAAGAGACTTTTGTTGTTACTATTATACTGTTCAGTATTTCGGGGTTGGGATTTGGGGGGGGGTGGGGGGTGATGCTGTTTCTTTTCTGAAAAGGCAGTCTGCTCCCTTGTAAATATTTTGCATTGGGCAGTACTTGCCATTCTAGATGTTATTTAGCTTTTCAGAGGGTGGGGTTATGAAGAAAATGGTATGTAGCTATTGGCTGGAAACGTTATCCACAAAGTGAGATCTAACTTGAGAAAGAATCAAAATGTGAGAATAAACCAGTAATCCTTTTTCTCTTCTTCCAAATTGGGACAAGTCAAACTTTTGATGCAGCAGTTCGGGTTCTAGGCTCTGATTTACTCTTTTTTTTCTTTCGTTCCTTTTTTTTTTTTTCTTTCTGTCCTTAGGACTGAAAGCATAGTAAAAGAACTGGAGCTGCTTGGAAGAATCACAGCTCTGGACCTGAACTCAGAGCGAACAGAGCTTTTGACCTGTTCCCGTGATGATCTACTGAAGATCATTGATCTGCGGGTTAGCGCTGTCAAGCAGACATTCAGGTGAGTGTGTTCTCCACAAGGACATCATGAATTTCAGAACTGTGGATTGCAGACTGCCCTCAGTGTTGGAGTGTTGTTCAGTATCTCCACAGAGAGAGCAGTCTCTTAAGCTTTTTTTTCCTACATTGGTAGCAAAGTTCTCTAGAGTCTTAACAGCAAAGATCTGCTTTGTTGGATCTTTTCGTTTTACCTCTTCAAAGAAGATAGCTTGGCTTAGAAGTCTTTGGCCTAAAGGAAAGAATTTCTTCAGATGTGATTGAGAGAAGGGTGTATGAGAAATGTAAATTGTGATAAAGGGATACTGGAGCTTATTCTGAACCACGTATAAATCCTTACAATGCTCTTTAGTGAGAACCTGGAAGTCCATCTTACTATAAATTAATTTACAATTATGTAATTCTGATTTTTCAGCGCCCAGGGATTCAAATGTGGCTCTGACTGGACGAGAGTTGTGTTCAGGTAAGGTCAAATATAAGCACGGTATTTGATAAATCTTTCCCTGGTAATAGTGAGTGATTCCTGATGCTTGGTTACATTGTCCCCATTTACAGCTAAAAAAACTGGGGCAGAGTTTGTGATTCGCCCAAGGTTACCTCTTGCTCAAGACAGAGTATATCTGTAGATGTTGATCCAATGTCTTGGAAACCTTCTGATTTCAAAGTGCTTTCACCTCCTAGTGTTAGCAGCTGGTAATGTGTAACTCTTACAAGACTATTTAATGCCAAGTTGCTTGCTTAGGAAGTTGCGGATGGAATGATGATGTGTGCTGCTAAATTGCTGACTTGAAAATGGTTCTCTGCCTTCTGCACCTTATCTGATCTCATAGCCCTGACGGTAACTATGTGGCTGCTGGTTCAGCTGATGGGGCCCTCTACATTTGGAATGTGCTCACTGGGAAATTGGAGAGGACGCTTGCAAAGCATCACAGGTGAGGGGAAGCTGGCTGTATAATCTAAAGCAGGGATCTGGGTTGTGAATCGTGCTGAGCTGGGAAAGAATTGTAGTCATACAGCTTTTCAACTTGTATTCATGCATGAGAGTGTTTAATGTGCAGATCCTTTGTGGATTCATGGCTGTATTCTCCAGATTGAATTGCAGTTAGGTTTGTTGCTGTTCAACTTCTTAAACTGAGATACTATTCTAATAAAGTACATCTAATATATTCTGAAGAAACTGTATCTCTCTTAGGCTTATTAAAAGCCGGAGTCTCTTGAGAGCTGAGAAAGTGCTTTTTCTTTCATGGCCAGAGAGCTATAATACTTCATTCCAGTGTTGAGCGCTGCTGTGAATTTTGGCTTTTTTATAAACTTATACCTGGCTTCCATTTCAGTTCTTCTATCAATGCAGTCGCGTGGTCACCAGCGGGTGCTCATGTGGTCAGTGTGGACAAAGGAAACAAGGCTGTCCTGTGGTCTGAATTTTGACTGGACGGAGGGTGAAAGGCAGAGCGTCCAGCGCCTCTGTGTATGGTGGTGCTGGTTCGTGGCTGAACAGAATGGAGACCCGAGCCCAGATCCATCCTGAGTCAGGATATTAACAAGCACATGGGTTTCACTTTCCAGAGGAAAGTTCTAAAGCAATGGAGAAGGAGCCTGAGTCGGAGACTTCTTATGGCCGTAACTGCAGCGTGGCACTTGGACTCAGCAAAGGATTAGCTGTTCTGGATCGAGAATGCTACTTAGTTATGCCTTTACATGCAGTATCTATGCACCAAGTGGAGCTGAAGATACTAGCAGGATCCCTCACCAGACAGCTGTGCCAAATACCCTGTCACACAAATGTATCTACAGCACTTCTGAGTTGGAACTGTTGGAAAGAAGTTACTGTGTATGCTGACTTAATACATGTCCTGTCTCTTGTGTTCTGTTCTTGTAGCCTAGTTCAGGCATGGGGTGAGAAGATCCTGAAGTGTGGACAGGTCCTAGGCAGTCTGAACAGCTTTTCAAGAGTCTCCTGTGGCTCTGGCAGCTCTGCCTTTGAGTTTATCTGCTCAATTCACATCTGCTCTGATCCTGACATGGGTTCCCAGCACTGTCATGTGAACTCTTTGTGTCAGTTTCATCTGTCCTTAGGGCAGTGGTCCATTCTTCAGGACATCTGCACCCTTTTGTTTAAATGCCCTTCAACAGCGTGGGTATCACAAAGTAGGAGATTTTTCATCTTTTTATTCCACAGGCAGTTTGGTTACTGGGTGTGAGGAGACAGAAGTTCAACTTCTGTTGTGCTGCTGTGATAAGGAATGTAGTCGTACTGTGACTTCAGTACCAGAATATAGACGTTTGGTCCCTTTTTCTGTTCATCCGTCCTGTCCTGGCGGCTGTCAGTAGAACACAGGGGAGCAGTGGGGTTAAATCCCAAATCCATTGTTTTGGTGCTGGCAATTCCAGGCCACTTGCCCCCTTCTTGAGCACACGTGCAATATTCCTGTTTGCGCTGGAGCCCTCTGCTACAGAGCAGTGTCTTGGCTCTGTCCCTGTTTAAGCATCCAAAACCGTGATGTGGCTGGGTGTGAGCTACCTGGCATAACTTTGTCCATCTGAACCTTTCCACATCGTCTGGGCCTCAAGACAAGCCACCAGCGTTTTATTGCCTTTTTATTTGCACTTTATTTTCTTCTTTCTGATAGTATTTTACTAAGGAAGTGTGTTCTTTGGAGGGGCTGGATTAGGGGGCAGCTGCTATGACAGACATCTCTCTAACCTAGCCTTTTGTTCAGACACTTTCTGCAGAGGGGAATTAGAGTATATGGGGCAAAGTTTTTATTTATTCAGCTGCCCATAAGAACTTGATTGTAAATAAACCTGTGTTCTGCTTTTAAAACCCCACAATGCTCCGACTGGTTTATTTGTGTGTCTGTGTGTGAGATCTTGTTCTGAATGAGTGCAGAGGGGAATCTGAAATGTGTATTTCTGTGCTATGTTTTCCTGATGAATTGTGGATTTGTGGTCAGCCGCATTGTGGGATTTGGTGTAGAGGGGGGAAGAGGATAATGCTCTTAGCTTGAAGCTGGACTTCCCGCAGATACAACCTGGTCTTGCCCTGTCTCAGGAATACTGCCTTGAGACTGCAGGAAGTCTTACCACCTTGAACAATTGTCTCTGTCCTCGAAAGGCTGATGTATTCTTGGCTGTTTTGGATAAATTACTGAATTGAGGAAATCAGTATCTGTATTTCAGACACTGCTGAAAATAGAAGGCTTTTAGTGCTGTGGTACTTTGACTGCTACCTAGTTAAGTTTTTAAGACAGTAATAGGAGTTGCACATTTCTTTAAAAACACAAAAACCCTTGTTGAAGATAAAGTTCTGGATCCCACTTCAGAGCAATGAAGCAAAGCCTTCAGCTGTTCAATGTACAAGTTTCATACGTAGCCAAGAGCCATCACTGACCACCATCCTGTTTTCATAAAAGAAGCCTTCAGTCCAGCTCTTGGAAGTGAGAACTGTAGCAAAAAATGAAAAGATTGACGTTGGCATTTGGAAGCATTTCTAAAGGCAAGATATATTTTTTTCTTCTGCCTGTTGCTGTGGCAGAAGGCCCTTCTTGAAGAGGCACCTGCCAAGAATCCAGGTGACCTTGGTTACTGCGGAAAAGCAGATCACTAAATGACAAGTCAGCATGATGAAAGATTATTGGGAGATTAACATAATAAAAACTCTGCAGGCTCTGCTGAGGAGGATCAGAATGGGTTTAGGATGTTTATAATTTAGGCTGCCATACTTGTGTTTTTCTACAACATGGACACAGATCTTACACAAAGGGCTTTGTTTTTCCGGGTGATGCTGTTACGAAGTAGGTTAATAATACTTGAGGATAATGGCTAGCTAGCTAAGACCTTAAGCATTTTAGATTAAAATTCCTTAGGACCAAGGTATGTAGGGAATTCTAGTGACCAACTTTAGCTTTTTTTGCTATAGCTTATTTATTTACTTCTATTGCCCCATTTTCTGCTTCAACCTGCAGAGGGAAGAAGAGAAAATGAAGGTACCTGCTGTGCAGAGGTGGCTGTTTCTCTGCTAAAGGTGGAGCTGCCCTTCAGGTGGTTTCGGGGAGGGGGGGGCAGGTGGGCATCTTTCTTCGGACATAAGGGTGCTTTAGGAAGTATGTGTTACGGAGAAGCTGCTTCCAAGCTCCCTTGAAGATGTTTGCAATGGCACATGTACCTACACCTCCCGGGCCCTCAGAAGAGTAGCAGGTATAACAGGAATGCTCCTTCCTTTCCGGAAGGGCTCCTAGTCCTGCAGTGGCAGCAGTACAAACTCTTAACAAAACCAGCTTTCTCCTTTTTGTTTTTGCACTGTGTGACTGAAGAGAACGTGTCAATTTTGTGGGTTTATTTCTGGGGTCTCTTCCCTACTTCCAACAACCGGGATCTGGCTTTCCTTCCGGAACACAGGCACATGTGAATTTCTGTGTTTTAGGGCTGGCTGGTTTGTGTTTGCCAGAGTTGATTAAACAGAGTAGTAATTAAGCTTTCAAAATAATCCACCTCCAGTTAATAAAATGTTGCTGAAATTTGGAAGACGCTGAAAGAGCTGAGGAACACTGGTTCTGTGTTCATATTTTGGAATAATTTGTGTACCCAGGCCACTATATTCAGGCAAATGTTGGTGATTGTTTGCAAAAAAGCAAGCTTGATTTGTGACTGCAAGATTGCCTGAGAAGGAGGGTGCTGCTCAGGCTGGCAAGCAGAGAAGATATCATGTGATCTTTCTAATCAAACTCGCAGATGCAGCCCAGAGGAAAGCTACAGCTGTTCATGCAGCTTGCAAGCCAAAAATTACACATTGTGGTGCATAGCATCAAGACCAAATTTGGGGGGGGGGAGGGGGAAGGGGAATCTGTTCTTGGGACATCTGTGAACGGAAAAGCTAAATTGATTGAAATCTCTGTTCATGTGTCTTAATCTTGGATGTTGTGCCTCGCTCTATAAGTCAATTAAGGAGGGGAGGTGTACTAGCTAGCAACATATTGTTTTGCATCAGCACGCCATTGGGATGTTGGTGGAGCAATAATAGATAAACTGCTTAGTGATAATGAGAATAATACATTGTTCTCGATGTTCGGTAGTCTTTCATAATGGCATCAATTTATAGAAGCTTGACTTGGTGTTTTATAAACTCCCTTATTCATAAATGGCTCTTGTCTGTTCAGCTTCTTATCAGGCTGGATGGCTTGCAGCCCTAGGAAGGAGAAGACAGAGAAAGAGCTTTAGAATAAAGCTGCTTTCAGTAGCCATCCTGTTCTATGTAAGTCTGTAGTCCTTACAAAGCATGTGAGTATGACATTGTAGACCTTTTCATTGACGATCTGAAACTTGCTTAGGTAATGCTTTATGTTGCTGACTTAACCACTTTCCAGTTGAATCTTAGCCCAGGTACAATATTTGCTCTTGGAGGGGGATTAATTCTTGAAATCCTGGATGGACGCAACTGGAGACGTGCTTTCAAATCCCCTACAAATTGTCTTCCTTGTTTGCTAAGAGGTTAGTGATTCCCTCTAGTAGAGGCGAAGAAGCATAGGACACGGCTACGTGGAAAATTCATCTTTCCTCAGAGGTTTAGGAGTTCACGTCTTTGTCCTGTGGCAGCTCCTGTGGCATTTGGAACACAGCAAGGTATTTCATGTTATTTGCTGATTTGTTTATTTGGGTCTACAGCATGAGTAGGGTGTCTGTTCAGCAACAAATACTATTCTGGACTTGGAAAACCTACCTATAGTTCATAAAAATAGAAATGCTTAAACACATGTAAGGTCTGCCTAATCTCTACCTTACATTTTTCCAGCTTTCTAAGAAGGGAACTATTTCCTTTTTCTACAGTCTGTTATATGCAAATAAGCCCTAGAAACTTTCTGTTCTTGCAACGGTTTTGAAATGGGAAAGCGAGAAGCAAAATGGGATGGAAGCAAACCGCAAGGAGAGTCACAGACAGACTGTGGCTCTGACATTGTAACACCGTATACTCATTCACACAGGTCCAATAGGGAGAAGTGTAAGAATAGGGCACATGTGGCATTGTCCTTTCCTGATCCTGCTCCTCAGGTTCAGTCTTACAGGGTTTAAGGTTGTGCTTAGATCATCCTGTCCAATGTCCGCCAAAAGCCTTTTCCCTGTGAGGATGTCTAATCCTGTGAATCAATTCATATTGGTGATTTTCAGAGCCTTCTGCAGCAACACACTGTACTCTTGAATCTTGTGTTATGTGGGAAAATGCTTCACTTTATTTTGAATTTGCTGTCTGATCACCTAATTGGATGCTGCTTTTTACAACTTACGACAAAGTGAAAAACTAATCTCTCTCCGCTTTGTGCCACTTAGATTTTCTGGACATGTCTCTCTCTCACATCCTTTCGGTGTGTGTCCGTCCCCCCCTGCTTTTTTTTTTCCCCTTCTCCACCCCCTCCTCCCAATCCTCTGAAGAATCTTATTCCATCTATTTTTTTGTTGCCTACAAGCTGCTCCCTACTCCTGTTTGTACTTGTTACCTTTCTGGGTAGGTAGCTGGACCATTATATTCTTAAGATCCATTGTGTTTTGAGTTCAATGATACCCAGAAAGTAATGGGTTGCATTGGGTTCTGATTTAAGAAAATACAGTAGGACAGGTGAGTTCTCATTTTGGGTTTGGTCTGACTCTTTACCATTATATATCACTTTTCTAGGTCTTAGACTGGGCATGCTGTATCCAAGATGTGGATACGTAAAGGGTTCCGAAATTGTATCAATGTCATTCTCGGTTGTGTTGATTTATTTCCTAATAACTTCACTGCTTATGTCAAGACATTCTTCCTAAGTGATAACAAGTATAACTGGGCATGTCAGACTACAGTTGTATTTTCTTTGAGTGCAATACTTCTCACTTAGTTATAGGATATACACTATTTCATCACCTATCCAGTCTGCATCTTGAAGCACTCCTTCAGCTTAATTTAGACAGCTTTATTTTTGGGAATCCAGAACAGCGTTGTGTGTGTGGGCAGGCTATTCGCTCCTTATCTAGGAGTCTTTCCATTCATTCAGGGATATCCTTAACAGCAAATATGCCAAGACAGATGACACTGCACTGTTGTATACTTGCCATGGTTTAAAAAAAAAAAAAAAAAAAAAAGGCAAAGACACACCCCACCCCACCCCCCAAAATCCAAACCCTGGAAGAAGCCAAACCCCATATGTATTGATATTTATTTCCTATATTTTATCCCATTATTAATGAGTGAAATGACCTTCCTTCTTATCTCATGGCAGTTTAGAGCCTCTGACGACAAATCTTGAGGTGCCTTTTGAAAATCAAGGTACCTTCTGTGGATCAGATTACCTTTATCTGTACTCTTACAGATTTCTTCACAAAATTACTCTCTACAAACCTCTTTGCCAAGGCCATGCTATCCCTTCCCTCAAGACTTGTCTACTAATTTTTTTTCATGTGAATTAAAAAGAAGTTTTGATCTTTTGTAATATTTCTGAAGAGCTGTTTTTAAATAGATATTTTTATGTTTGTTTTTTTTTAATGAGGAACTGCTAAAATGAAAAGAAACCCACCCTCTGTGCTGCGCTTGAGTATCTATTGAAATAGTCTTTGGTAAACTATACACGGGAGTAGAGTACTTTACCCACCAAGTATAATTCCACTTTTATCTCATCCACCTATTTTTTTCTGACATCTTTCCCAGGGCCTTTTGGAGCAGAAAAGCTTTGTTCATCCACAGTCATATACCCATCTTTGACCATGAGCTGCCCTGAGTCTCAAAAGACAAGGGGGAGTGGGAAGAATGCTAGTTCTCCTCGTAAACAAGTTATCTTCAAAAAAAGCACCCGTGACAAAGCCGTGAGTACCATAATAATGGGTTTATATAGGTATGAGTTTTATTTGTAGTCAGACTGGAGACTTGTTAGAAAGTTTTTTTCCTGTCCATTTTTTTTTTTCTGAAGAAGGACCGTGAACGGTATTTAGTGCTAAGTTTGAGGAGATGATGTAAACAGAGTTTATCGGACAAGCTGCTCATATATTATAATACAAGATGAAGGCAACTTGCCTCTCACTCCTCCTGGGTTGTACTGTGTTTAAAACAAAGCGGGTTTGTGTCTTTTCAAGCTGGTGGCACCAAAAATCTTTAAATCTATAGTTCTTTATCCTGTGCATAAGTATTTACGTTGTACTTTTGGGAGCTGGTCTACATCAGGTCTTCAGTTCTGGTGTCCTGAAGCATGTGAATAATCCTATTGAGTTTGGTGGCAGTTGCGTGTTTGCTGGAAAAAAAAATAAATCTGTTTACAATGGAATTGTTCTAATCTCTACAAGATTGATAGCTCTCCACTGTGTCCCTGTCCCCAACACGCAACCATCAACACTTTGTAGTTCAACCATGGTCATCTTCTCCCTACAGCTAACCATCTACCTGGGAAAACGGGACTTCATTGACAACACAGGGGATGTGGAACCTGTGGGTAAGTCCACAAGGATATGTGCTGCCCTTCTTGCTTTCTCAACCCTGATTATCCTCTGTTAATCTTTTTTATTTTTTCCCTTTCTTTCAGAGGGTGTTGTATTGGTGGATCCTGCAATTGTCAAGGGGAAAGAAGGTTTGAGGTTTTATGCAACATATGTTTCAGAAATTGTTAGTCCTCTTTTGAAGTGAGATGCTGAGATAGAACCTTTTTTATTGTTTTAAGGGTACAAATGTAACTTTCTTCCTCAGTGAACGGGCTTCTTACTCGACGTAATGTATGTTCTTACATATTGTATGAATACTTACTGGGTTATACAACAGTGTTGAAATGGGTTTCCCTGACTCTATAGTGCAGGAGGATTTTACATCCCACCCTGGCTGCATTGTTAGCCTGCTGCATGACTTACCCGTCATGTGCTTCTTTCCAGTGTACGTGTCCCTGACCTGTGCTTTCCGGTATGGCCGGGAAGACATTGATGTGATTGGCCTTACCTTCCGACGGGACCTGTTCTTCTCAAGGGTCCAAGTGTACCCGCCTACTGACAAGCCAGAGACTCTCACCCACTTGCAGGAATCTCTGCTGAAGAAGCTGGGGAAAAATGCTTATCCCTTTTTATTTACAGTAGGTATCTCATAAGAGCCTCTGACCCTCTTCTCCTTGTCTGTTATTACCAAGCTGCTGAGGCTTGGTGATGGACTGAAGACAGGGATTAATAGTGAATTCATGTTATACAAAGTTCCAATTTTGAGTGACAGGCATTGTACCAATTTTTTTTTTTTCTTGCCATCCTAAGTAGTAAAGTGCAAGAAGATCCTAACTGCATGTGAAAAGTGCTTTCCCTGAATAGGCAAGGAAACATGCAATGGCTTTATGCTAGCAACAGCCCCATATATCCTTGTCTTCCCCACTCCTGAGGGACTGGAATACTTTATACCATTGCTCCAGTGCTCATAGAGAAACTGCCAAATCCTTTCTCTTTAAAAATTTTGTGGATCAAACAAGCAGATGAAAAGCGTTTTACCAGATGCTGCCAACAAATAACAGCTCATTGCCAAACTCTGATTCTGACAGGATATGCTTCCAGTTCTGTCAGTGACATGTCTGCCTTAGCTTTCCCTAAGCAGATCCAGGTTTGAAAACCATATGCACAGATATAGCAACAAATAAGTCTTCAAATGATTCTGCTAAAAGGGTTGGTACCTGTCGTAATGTTATTAACCACGCAAATACAATCTAGTGATCTTCAAACTACTGGAGTCTCTAATGGGGTGTTAGCACTTGGTCTGCATGTGTTACTCTGCAGCCTTCCCCAGTTGATGTCTGGAGTTGCTGGCCCTGCCCAGGCCAGGAGCAATGGGGGCTGGCTGGTCTTCACTGCCTTAGTTGTGTTTCTGACACAGAGAAGCTTTGCTCGAGCTTCAAGCCGATGTGGGCAGTGAGTAGCACTGCTGTGAGCCATATTGATTATCTTGGATGGGGAGCCAGATGTTCCAGCTTCTACTCTAAGCTGTGCCTCTAGGGCTCTGTTTGGTTTTTAGACCAGGTGCTTCACATGCCTGGAATTGTTTTGCTTTTTCTCTCTTTTTTTCTTTTTTCTTTTGACTTCTTTCCCCTTCGTTGACTATTAAAGTATTTTTGGAAGAGAGGGACTTGTTCATACAAGTATAAGGCCCAGTATATTAAGGCCCCTATCTGAGCAAGAGCTTCAAAGGGTTACTACGTTACAGCGAGTGACCTGCTGTCTTCAGGATTGCTTTGTACCTTTTGTGAGCAATGTTAATTACAGCATCGCAGAGTTGGAAATCTTTGTAATACTGCTTTGGGGTATTTTTTCTTCTCTTCCTCCCACAGTTTCCAGATCACCTGCCTTGTTCAGTCTGTCTACAGCCTGCGCCTCGTGATGTTGATAAGGTGAGACCAATGGGACATTTGTGCTTATCATGGTTGAGGGAAGTCATATGGAAAAAGTCATGTGAATTTATTTGGCTAGCTTGAGAGTAGAATGAAGTGATACTGGGGGTTTTACTGTGCTATGTCACAAATGTCAGGAGCCTGACTTAAGAGCTACAAGTGCATGTGACAGATTGGGAATTTTAAGTCCTCAGAATAAGAAAGGGAATCTAGACAAATAGTAGTAAGACTACTAAATCTGCAATGTTTGTAGTTTCCTTAAGGATACCACATGATTTGTGGGTTGACTGCATATAAAATGATTGTAGTTGTCAAGCTATGTGAGCGAAAAGGAGACTGTGTGCCTAAAACCTCATAGATCGCTATAAATAGCATGTGTTAAGACTTGCTTCTGAATTAAAACAAATACAGAGAAGGACTGGTGTGCACATGTGTGTAAACAAAACCAAAACCCTGGAGTGAAAGTCACCATGTAATGAGATGTTCTGCAAAATTTCTGACATGATTTAAAATATTCATTTTATACTCCACTGGACACTTCTCTGAATAGCTGAGCTAGACTAACAACCAGGCAAGGTGGGGTGCGGTCTCTAGAATCCAGTGCCACAAGGATAAGCTGTGTTTTGTGCCAAGAAATGATATTGTAGCAAAAATTCCCGTATTGCTCTGTAGAGGGTTATCTGGGACTCAGACAGATGTCCCATGACAGTATAAACCCATTAAAACAAAGGTCATCTTGGCCTGATCAGCCCTTAGACATTGGGAAGTAAGAAGGGTGACCCTAAGTCGGGTATTGGCATTACAAAGCCATTCAGCAATTCAGTTCAGAAACTCAAGGCGGACTGGAGAGTCTTGTAGGCTGATCAGTCTTACAGCCTATAGCATGCTGCGACCTCTACAGCACTGCTCTCACAGAAAGCCTTTTAGGAGTAGGGATGTCATCTGTCAAAGGCTGGAACTCAGCTTCATTTATCAGAAGCAGCACGGAACAGGTGGATGCTGCTGCACCAGTTGGCAGGGATCTCTATAATAATGGTAGGAGGCCAGCAGAATTTGCAGCTGGCAGGAATCTGCCAGTTGCTTGTGTGTAGAAAGATTTTTAAACATCTGCAGATGTTCATGGCTTCTGACACTGGTTTCACATCTGTCCTCTCTCTCTGGCAGAGCTGTGGGGTGGACTTTGAGGTGAAAGCTTTCTCAACAGACAATGTAGAAGAGAGGATTCATAAGAGGTAACAGAAAGCATGTGTCTGTTTTCAGCTTTGCCCTTCTTAAAGGGGTGGGTGGTTCAGTAATGCACCTTGGTTGATTGTTTGGATTTGCCCCACTTGTCATTGGGCTGCTTGGGCGTAAGCCCATGTCAATGCAGAACTCCTGCCTCTGCCAAGCACAAAGTACCACCATGTTGTCTTCTGCTGCTTCTCAGGAACTCTGCACGTCTGCTAATCCGTAAGGTGCAATATGCTCCAGAAAAGCCAGGACCCCAACCTTATGCAGAGACCACCTGGCAGTTCTTCATGTCCAACAAGCCGTTACACTTGAAAGCTTCCCTCAGTAAAGAGGTGAGGAGTTTGCCCTGGGGCTGTGGATGTCATAGTATTGGCACACAGTTTGCTGCCTAAAGCAACGACTTCCGCTGTTAGTCAGACAGTCTCAGCTGAGACTGACTTGGCCTGGCACTCAAGGGCTCTAATGTAATTTCTGTCAGTAGCTACTCTTAAGGGAGGCTGAGACCTCATTATAAGATGCATTGAAGCTAAATAAGTCATTGAAGGAAGGGTCATGAATCATTGAGAAGGGTCGTCTTCCCTTATGTGGCCTCTGTGAGGAGATTTAACCGGGGGGGATGAGAGGGGTTTAGGGCTTGGGAGAAGCCTCCTGGCTGGATTTCTGAGCATCGCTTTCCTTCTAGGTGTACTACCATGGTGAGCCCATTCCAGTCACTATCACCATCAACAACAGCACAGACAAAGCAGTGAAGAAGATTAAAGTCCAGGGTATGTTTTTAGTGTTGCTTGGGATTCTTTGAGGGCTAGAAGACTGGCTGGAAGAATGGTGGGAAGGCTGAAAAAGAGCCAGAGTTTAGTGCTTGCGACAGCTTAAGCAGGCAGCATGGGACGAGGCAGGAATTTGTTCCTCCACCCTGTCTGTTGCTGTTTCTTTGCTGTTCGTCAAGTGAAACACTGCAGCCTTTTTCCTGACTCTCATGGTTACTTGTACAGCTTAATTCCAGGCACCAGTATGTCCCCTCTAGTAAACAGAAAGGGTCTGGCACCTGCAGCAGGCAAGGCAGGTGCTGTGGGGAGAAATCCACCTCCATTGGGAGGCCAGCGGGAAGGGCTTCCCTGTCAAAGTGACGCTGCTGCTAACTGTGAATGTGCCTAGGTTGCATACAATTTTGCCTGAGGTTTCAGAAACATCTGGCAATGTGAGAAACATCTGCTCTGCCAGCGATGGTGTAATTCCTCCTGAGGAAGCTGAGGGCAGGGGCTGAGTTTCAGAGGAGTTTCAGTACTGTGCCTGTGTTTTATTTGTGGCACTGTGTGTTTTCATCCCACAAGCCCCATTGCACTTGGACCTGTGGAAGCTAGTCTGAGAGAAAGGATTAGAAAGAGAAGGGAAGGCAAGGAGGGAACAAAGTTGCTGAGGTTTTTACAAAACTCTGTGTTAGAGAGAACCAATTCAGTGCTGGTCTTGGATACACTGTCCAGTGATTCTCAAATATCTTTAGGCTGACACACCTCTGTCAGGCTTAAAAAGATCTTGTTGATCGCCAGATTCTCTCTTCATCAGTGCTTCAGTTAAAATTACCCGATGGGTTTTTTTGGTGTTTGATTGGAGAATATAAGCTGTTTATTATCGCAGCCTGTTGACTGCGGTATGGTATCCAGTCTGCTTGATGATGGTGTCTCCTGAATGCAAATGCATTGGCTATAGGTACACAAGAGAGACAAGTGACCAGAGGTAAAAGTGGACACACTTAGAGAAGAAGAATGGAAAGAGCAGGCTCCTGGGGGAAACCATGGGTTATTGACTTTTTGTCAGCTCCAAATCAAGCCTGGATGCCTTTCAGGGAAGATAGTCTTTGGCCATTTGTGTGTTGTTGGTCTCTATCCAGGTCAGGCTGTCTGATACTCTGGTCCTTTCAGGCTCTAAATGGATGGGGTTTACTGCTGTCCTCATCATGTCTTCCATTCCTGAGACACGGGGGAGCAGAGTAGCTATGTTGTTTGAGATGCATGTGCACAACTGATGGTCCGCTTTCTCCTTTCTCAGTGGAGCAGGTTGCCAACGTGGTTTTGTACTCCAGTGACTACTATACAAAAGTGGTAGCTGCTGAGGAAGCACAGTGAGTGAATGCTTTGCTTATCCCTTCTTGCTCCTTCACACCCTTTTAATTACCCTCCTTCTCAGTAATGGGAGGTATTCCTAGCTATAGCCTTGCAGTTTTCTGCTGTTACAGTGCTCTCTCCTCTCCTCTCACCTTGTGTGTGTATTCCCCACACCAACTGTACTCTCTGGATGCAGCTGGTCTCCTTTTCTCACAGCCAGCAGGTATCCTGCACCTTTTTTTCAGAGAACATGGGGAGGCTGCAAAAAAAGGGAGTGTGTTTTAAGAGTAATTATCTACTAGAAAAACTTAGCAGAGGCTTGAAATCTTTAAATAGAGATGGAACATTTTCCTGAAAGGTGCTGCTGTTTGAGTGGAAGTCACGGATGCTGTAGCTTGAGGTCAGTCTTTTTCACACCATTTCATATGGTTTCTTCTGGCCTCAAAAAGTCCATGAAAACCTCGAGCCTATTGACAGTGTGGAGAACCACTTGCTCTTTTGCATTGCACTGCATTGGCAGTGCAGCATTGAACTTTGCTTTGTGAGGGGAATTGGGCACACGCAAACGTTTTTGTATTTTTCTCGGGTTTTTTTTTTTTTGCTCTGCAGGGACATGTTTTCCATTGAGTACTGGTCTTCTAAACTAGGATTTATTGGTCCAAATTTAGAGGTCTGCAGCATAGTTTGACTTACTTTAGAAGTCTGCCTTAATGTGAAATTCATCGTTTTCTACAAGTGCTTGTTCCTCTCTGCTGATTATAACGGGACTTTTTCTGATTAGTTTAGATGTAGACATCTGCATTGTAGACAACTAAATTTGAACACATAAATTCCACTCCTTTTGGGTGGCTTTGTAATCTGTTTTGAAGTTCTCTTGGTTGGGTGTGTAACACAAATCGGAGAGTGTATCACTTTCCTTCTCTCACCTGCTGCTTATTTTCAGGGAAAAGGTGCAGCCAAACAGCAGCCTGACCAAGACACTGATGCTTTTGCCCTTGCTAGCAAATAACCGGGAGACCCGGGAAATAGCTCTGGATGGAAAGCTAAAAGATGAGGATACCAACTTGGCTTCTAGTACCATGTGAGTAGAATTTTCAATGGTCTTAGCTAGTGGAGGGTTATGAAGAAGAGAGGAGGATGGAGAAGACGCTCCTATTGGGAGTTTGTACCTGTAAATGTGTGTCCTGATGGGCAGGTCTAAGTTGCATGACTTAACCTATCATATTCGTTCAGGGTAAATAGAGATCATAGATCTGGAGAGGTATTAGCTGTCCCTGAGGCTTCTCTGCTCTATCACTTTCGGGAGAATAAGGTGTTGGCCTAGTTCTTGCTCCAGCCATATATTGTTGCTCTGTTGCTGTGCTGCCTAACGCTGCTGTCTGTTTTCTCTGCTAGTATTAAGGATGGAATAGACAAGACAGTGATGGGGATTCTGGTTTCTTACAAGGTGAAAGTGAAGCTCACTGTTCCAGGGTAAGAATAACAGATTTATTGCTACATTTGTATAAAGTTAAGAGATGGGAGTGTGTGCACTTCATTGACGAGTGGGGAGAGGGCAGGACAGTCTGCGCTGAGAGAAGGGGCGCATGTTGCAGGATATTAGGCTCCCTCTAAAGCATAAACTGCCTAGAAATCAGCCTGGGCCTATCCAAAGAACTTGTCCTGAGCCAGAGGGGTTGGACTGCCTTCCTTTCGTACCCTATGACTTTACAGCTGGTACAAACCTCTGGTTTGCATTGCAATTTTTTGTTTCAAAGCCATAACGTACTTTGTGAGAACTGAAGTGAAACTTTGTGTAAGCCTTTATGTTGGCATTCTTGTTCTCCTAGAGATGAAAGTAGAGACATCTGTCTGAGAGTCATAAATACTGTAGCTCAGGTTCTGGACTGAGCCAGCTTTCTGGGAGAAGCTGATGTTATCAGCATGAGCTAGTTCTCAGCATACAGTGCAAAAGAGCACAAGGATAACTCTGGTGATAGTCACTGTTTACATTTGTATTTCATTCATCTATCCTTCTTTCTAGTATAAAAATGAGTCAATGATTTGCCTAAAGCATGACAAAATGATTGCTGCCTTCTGTGGTCCTCCTTGTCCGGCCCTTGTCCTTTGCTCTCAGAAAAGGAGCTATGCCCAACGCTTGGTCACGAGTTCAAAAACTTAGACTCTTTCTCCATGGGAAGGACATGAAAAATTAAAATTAGCTTCTTTCAAAACAAGTTTATTTGGATGTTATGCTTTGTAGCAAGTAGAGAAGAGTATATGAGAAAGGTCCAATAGTCCACCAATAAAACAGCATTTGGTAGAGCACCGGAATGGAAAGGCACTTAAATATGCTTGTGTTTTTCTCTTTGTTTCCTTCTGTAGCATGCTGGGAGACCTCACTTCCAGGTAAATGTCATCTTCCTTTTCAGACCATGCAGTTGTACTTGTTAATGCATTTTTTTACCTTTTTCCTATATGCATATATATATATATATATATATATAAACTGTCCCCTAATCTGATGGAAGTAAGAAGTCTGTGCATTCAGCTGTGAAAATGAAGCAAGTACAAAAATATTTCTGATTTGGTGTATATGCGAGTACATTCAGAACATAATAAACCCAGTTTATTAAAGGGGATATGCCTGGGATATTTGTGGAGCAATCAGAGTTTAACTCTTTTTGAGGGGAAAATTATGATTAGAAAAAGATGAAAGAATGGGTGAAGCTGGAGTTCAGGGCTTGGGCTGGCCTGAGGTGGGAAGGGGACAGAACTGGGCATGAAAGGAACTGTGGATCTGATGCATTCTCTCTTCTCCCTAAAGTGAAATCGGCACAGAGCTGCCGTTTCGTCTCATGCACCCCAAACCTGAGGAAAAGAACACAGCAGGTCAGTTATGCCTGGTTTTTGCCTTTCTTCGTTAACAGACTGATGTGAAATCTTACCATTGCAAGGCTTATAGCGGTTTGTTGTACAGGAAGCCTTTAGAGTCAACAAGACTCCAATATGGGGGCTGCTTTTGTGTGTGTATATGCTTATGCATGTGTATATGTATCATTCAACCTCAAGGCACAAAATAACAGGGAGGAGGGATGCTAAGATGGGAGAAGGTGGAAATGAGTCGTGTTCCTTTTTTGTCTTTCATCTATGGAATCACAATACAAAGCACAGGGGCTTGAGGAAGGACTGCACAGTTAAATCAGATGACTACTGTGCGCAAAATGTCCTGAATGAAGCTGTCAGCAACACCCTGCCGGATTGTAATATAGCAAAGAAGAATCTGTCACAGAAAACACCTAAGACACATAAGCATTGTAAAAAGCAAAATATTTTTAAGCAAAGTTAAGAGGTGATAAAACTGTGACTTTAGAATCACTGTTATCTTAATGTGGCATTGGCCACGGTGTCTGTGGTGTGCCTTTATGTTCAGTGAGTATCTGAGAGGAATGTCTCTTCAGAGTCAGGTCGGTAAATGGTAGTGTGGGAACTTTAAAGCAGTGTAAGGAACTAGCCTTCCCCAGACATGTTGAGGCTTGGGGTCAGATGCCAAAACTGCAGGCTGCCTTGAGCATCTGTGTTCTCCCGCTTCTTCGGACCCTGGCTGGCTCTGTTCTCTAACGGTGAACATACAGAAACTGCAAGGTGCTTGCGCTTGTACTTGAGCTTGTACAGGAGCTCCTGAAGCGGCTACGGGACACAAAACAGTATGCCAGTTTTTCGATGTTGGGGCTGTTATAGACGAGTCGTCTTGTCCTGCCCTCTGTATTTGGACAGAATCGCATGGGCTTCAAACAAAAACCCATGGCTGCTTCTGCACTGCTTTTTCTTTCTTTTTTCTTGGGCCCAAACTTACCTTAAGCTGCTATATCTGAGAATATGACCACTGGAAGAATGTGGAGGAGGCTGTGAAAGGAGTTATCCAAGACACATGTCATGTTCTATACTGGAAGTATTAGAGAGGGGTAACTTTAGTCCTTATTGTGTGAAATTATTGGAGAAATCGCATGTGAGCGATGAGAAGAGAGACTGGTGATCCTCTGCACGCTCAGTTGCTCTGGTTGGGAATCACTGTTTGCTAATTATGGTTGTGCTGGAGTGGGCAAAGGTAGGTTTCTTCACTCCTCTTTGAGAATTGCACCATAGGAAACTCCCACTCCCACTGGGAAAAGCCCTGCTGAAAGCTGTGCCAGCAAGGCCTCTCAGCACAGGCACAGAACGTGCTCCTAGGAGAAGTTTTTTTGTGCATGTTATACCCCTATCAGAGTAGCACAATGAGTCTAGGAAGTACCTTCAGGACAAATCCACGAGGCCTGTTCTCCTCTCCTCCCCTTTCTGCTGTGGCTGCAAAGGAGACAGCCGCATCACCAAGGAGTAGCACAGGACACCCCGTGGCAGCATGCAGCCCAAAGCTGCCTCCAGCTGCCCTGTGAGGTGGAAATCGAGTCCTCAAGGTTGGTCCGTAGGACTAATAATGTTGGATCACCTTGGAGAAGCTGCTGTGAAGCAAGTGCTTTTGTTGGCATAGCCGTGCCTATGCTGTGGGTTTCACTTTCATGCTGCAGGGCAGCGAAGCTCTGCCAGTGAAACACTGAGGTCGCTGCACTGCACATGGCATTGATCGTGACCTCCAAGGGGTGACTCACTGTGGGAGAGCCGCTTTGGCAAGGGTCTTCTGTCTCTGCTGGTAGCTCGTACATATTCACCCATTTCCCGCAGACTTCCCTGCAGCAATCCCGCTTCCCAGCAGCTCGGTGAGGGGCCGGGACTGGCACTAGAGGCCCCAGGAGCGGTGGCTGGTGAGGGCCATCTAGTGCCCGTGGGGAGCCTCGCAGGCTCCTCGCAGGGCAGAGGTGCTGGTAGGGCAGCTCAGGGCTGCAAAATCTGGAGCTTTCACGGATACGAAGGAAAACTTGAAAACTTCAAACAAGGATCATCCAAAGGCGTAGGCAACGGTGAAGAATTTTACATTTTTAGAACGGTGTGAATTTTGTTACAGGACGTTTTTTGGTGTTAACAATGCCGCAACACCTTTTTTATTACTTATGCTTCGGGCAGATAATTCTGGCAGGAGCATTTGTAATATGAGGAAAAATGGAAGTCAGTCAGTTCTCCATTCTAAGATTATTTCAAAGGACGGCTGATACTCCTTTATATAGTACACTCAAAAGGATGTGGGCAGAAGACTTTACAAGGGAAACGGAGAACTGCAATATTTCTCAGATCGCTTCCCCCAACACATCCTCTTACCAAAGGCACAGCCCATGTATTGTTTGCTACATCAAAGTCTTCTAGGAGCTTACTGTCAGAAGACAGCTATGGTTCATGCATTTTTTTACAGATGGAAGTTGCAAGTTTCTTATAAATTGAAAAAAATACACGTAGTTTCAGGAGCTATCCCGTGGGAAAGCCTTACAAATGGTTAACTCGAGAAATAAATGCTTTCTCTTAAAAAAAAAAAAAAAAAAAAGATACTGTAACACAACAGAAAATTCCTCTGAAGCCCGCATAGCTGACTTGAAAACTGTGCTGGAATGTGGTGTCTGAGCTCATTAGAGGGAATAAAACAGCCTTCCATGTGAAGCTGGTAAATTAAAACTTTCTGCCTTTATTTGCTGGTAGTTTTCTATGCCCTGTGCCTAATCACTCTCCCCAGTTGTGAATTCATGCTTTTAAAATTTTTATTCTACTACCTTAGTTTGTAAACTCTGAGAAATAAAATGTGTTTCACTAGTGAAATACCTTCTAATTCAGAATCCAGCAAATTAAGGCTTAATTGCAGAGATGGATCTTCAACAAACAGCCTTTGGACTCTCAAAGGCCCCAAAAGATGGATTTTTTCTTTGCTGGCGTGTTCAGCAGCTTCTGCAGTGGGTGTAGGCAGGGGTGCATGCACAGGGAATTTTGAGATCACTCCTTATCTTCTTTTTCCGTTCCTTTTTGTTTTTACTGATGAGTCAGTAGTAACCATTTTGCCTGTTGCACCTCCCTGCTTTCTTGACTGTCACTTCATCTTAAGCCACAGCTGGGAGAAAGGAAAGAAGTCAAAGCAACCATTTTACAGAGTCAAAGTGAAAGCGGGATTAAAAAATGCCACGTATTAGGATTTATTCCTTGCGGTGGGGTAATGTCCTTTTTCCTTCTCTAGCCAAGGTGATTTATGGCAAAAGTAAATAAAAGATGTGTACCATTAGTGTATGTAATCATGCAGGGCTGATTTGAGTGTAGAGAACCTTAGAAAGATAAGCTTCTCAAGAAAATGGTTTAATTTTTTTAGGGCCAAACTGGGGCGAGTGTGATCAGCTGCTGTGTGCTTTATTTCGCAGCGGGTAGCTTTGCCCTTTTTAGTTGTCTGTGAGGGAGCTCTGAAGCGTCCATCACTCAGTAAAAACGGGTCTGTCAGAGTGCATGGTTATTGCAGTTCACTTGCTCGCTCTTTTCCGTGCCTGGAGGAGACAGAAAAAGAATGGCTTGCTACCTTTCCTTTCCCATGTTTATTTATAGCTTCCTTGTCTTGGACTTCTTGTAGGCCAGCATTTGCATGTTCCATGTGTGCTGGTTTTGCAACTGTTTTTGGACCCATGTGGTTCACAGGTGGTTATTTTTAGGCGAAGCAGCTTCTGTCGCATTGGCTGTCTGTCTTTTTCGCCTGTTGACAAAAATGCATAGAGATCTGTTTCTTTTAAAGATAGATTCAAACTGGGCTGTGTCTCTTCATGCTTTCAAGACCTTTTCCAGTCAGCAGTTAGCCCAGAAGCTCCTGCTGGGTTTTTCTCAAGGCTGTGGTCTCAGCAGGAGTTCTTTGGGGTTTTCCTGCCCTTCTCCTGGTGTTCTACGTCTTGTGGACCTATGTCTTGGACACTGGCCTTTGTTTTGGTTGTTGTTCAGCAAACGGTCATGTGTCTGCTCCCTTGTTTAAACTTGCACAGAAAGGCTGGTTTCAAGAAACCCATAAATGCTTTGACCATTTAATATTAAAGCTATACCTGCCCTGTATTGGTATTGTATTTTTCAGAAATTAGTGAATTTTTTAAGCACTTTAATAGCATGAAAAACAACACAGCCTACTCCTTCCCCCCTTCCACCCCCCACCCCCCAAGTTAAGAGAGGTTAAAAGCAAGCTTATAATGAAAATTACCATATGCCACAGCTTTAATTATATGGAATCATTTCTGTGGCTGCATAATAAAAGCTTACAGAAAACCCTCTGCAGAAACTATGATCACACTCTGGAGCCTCGCTGATCCTTGAAGACAGCCCCCTCCCATCCCAGCCCTCAAAACAATTGCTGGGATGCCAGTTAAAAAAAGAAAAAGCCTACCCATTTTCAGGTTCCTGAGAATTTTTCAATATTTTAACGTTAAGTAAGCCACAGGACAGCCAGAGAACTATGCAGAATGGGCCTAACTCCTGCTAGTCTGTTAATGTGGCTATTTAAGAAGCTACATGTTAGTATAGCAGCCTGAAGATAATGTAGCACATCTTAGCATGTAATCTTACATCTGAGGTATATGATAAGCATTACTCTGCGGCCGCACTACCTACGTATTGATTCAATAAGCGTTTGTCTGACAGTAAAGTATATGCTCAACTGAAACAATACCTATTTTTCCCCTTTGACCCATTTTACAAAACTGACTTCAAACCAGATTGGTGGGTATCACTCAGCTTCACCCACATCATTGATGTCACTGTTCTCACAGTAATGAATGTACTTCAAAGAGGGCAGACTATTTAAAGAATAAAAATTGGAGGAAAAATGAAATGAGAACGAAGCTTTATGTGTTGGAAACTTTTTAAAGTTCTAAATATTTCATTTTAAATCCGTTTCAATTGAGCATTCATGCCCTGAGACTTTCCAGACTTCATCTTGGCTTCTGTGAGTAGAGGAAACCATCCTTTCGGAGTCTGGATAGATGCCATCGTGAATGTCTTTACATGATCCATCCTTTGACACATTCTGGCTAGAGTGGCCCCATTTGGCACACTTTTAATGCTGACTTTTCCAGCAGTGCTAGTCGCCACTTGTTGCCCTTGATTTCAGTGTGCGTTGTGGGTGGAAATTCTCCAGGTAGCGGGTTATCCAGCCACTGAAGCATCCCAGATCCCTGATGACTTCTGTAGAACGATGGCCTAGATGCGCTTTGCTCCTTGACTTAAACTCATGAGGAGTAAGCCAGTGAATGGACTCTTACTTGCTAAAGTAACTGTGAGAACAAAAAAAAAACCTGCCCCCATTTCATCACTGCAATGCTGCCTATTCTGCTTATTTTAGGCTGTGCTGAAACAGCTTCCAAGGAATCCTGCTAGCAAACAGGATTTGTTACGGTGTGGTTAGCAAAGATCCCATTAAAAAAATACAAGTGCCAAAGGTCTCAGGATTATATTTAGGGAAGGATGAAATCAGGAGTATCGCCTCAAGTGCATAAACTATCTAATGAGAGACCACGTAGGCCTTTCTGTATTCTGACATTGTTTGATTTTAATACCCTCATGTTGTTGAACCAAGAACACTGTCTTCTCATCAGCTGACTGCTTAAATCACAGTGGCAGACCAACATGATGTCACACAAGCACTGTCATCTTTGAGTAGAAGTGTGTGCACAGATGTCTCTCACAGCTGTGACCGCTAGCAAGCATAGATGGGAAAATCTGTCTTTGTTTCTCAGCCCTTCTTATGTCTTGGGCAACATTGCTAGAGTGCTTTTCCATTTGGGAGATCAAGTTTTGCTTCATCAGGTGCATTTATGCATGTTTTGACACTTTCTGGAATTCTTGTATTGCTGCTTGTCACTGTTTGGTCTTGTCAGTTTATACATTTTTGTTGGTTTTAGCATCCATGGTTCTAACTACTTGGTCTGTCTTTTTTCCTCCTTTGCTGCATGCTGATGACTGCAGGGAAGGATGGGTAAGTTTCTTTCAATGATATTTCACGTTCTAGCTGCAGTTGTGCATTGAAAACTCCTCAAAATTGTCTAAAAATCCACGGGGTTCACAGACTTTGAGCTTAAATCCAAAGTGAGTAAGTTACTGTGGCTTTACAAATTACTTCTATCAGTTGAACAGCCATAACTTGACCATGTGAAACTAGTTTAAGAAATCACGTTGCGGGGAGGGGTGTGTTTGTGGTTCGCTGATGCTCTGTAGTTCTAAGTTTCAGGAACTCAATAGGTTTGACCCTGTACCTTTATTTTGGTACAGAAGGAATAAGGTTGAAAAGTTTCACGTTTTGTTTCTAGACAAAGACTCTTTCAGACTGCAGACTATTCAACTAGCTGATAAATATTTAGCTGGAATGGACATGTTTCAGTACAGATGAAAGCCTCCTCAGTTTGTGTCCTGACTTGCTCAATCAACTGCTTTTCGTACTAGCTAGAATACCACCAGTGAAGATGGTGCCTGTGGGAATGTGATCCAAATCCGTTTGAAGACAAAGGAAACATTACCAGAGTCTGCTCCGGGCTTCTCTTCTTCCTCCTATATTTTACCTTTAGTCTGCAGGTATAAAAAAAATTGCTAACATCATTTTGAAAGACCTATGTTTCTTCCATTTCAGTGAAGCAGAGCTGGTATTTGAGGAGTTTGCTCGTCAACAGCTAAAAGATATGCCTGATGATGAAGATAAGAATATGTCCTCAACTGATGAGTGATTAAAAGAACAAGCTGCCAGAGAAGCTATGTAGTCTGGCATCAATTAGAAATTTAGGAGATAGGTTTCTAGTAAACTGTATGTTCTCAGTGCATGCGTGGTCTTCCAGGGATCAAACTTGGACATAAAATCATGAATCTCTATTACTTATTAAAAGTTTCAGCTCTAGAAGAATGTAGCAAACTCAAAACCTGATGCTTATTCAAGCTACCAGAGGAGGACAGGAAGGCTGCCATGCCGTGACTTCTGCTTTCACGGCTACCTGATAAAAAGGTTGGTTGCTTTCACTACTGATGAGAGCTTAAGTAACGGTTTGTGCAGCCGGCCTAGGCTTACTCGGTGGCAGTCTCTGACTTTGCAATGCTAGCGAACCAAGTCCTAGTCTGAAAGGCTGACTTGCAGCCGTTGGTGATTCATTGAAGTTTCTCAGCAGACTGTACAAAACTGATTTTATTTCCTCTTGGTTGCTTTTGCATTTATGTTTTACCAAACTCATCTAGTGAATATTCTCAGTGCTTGCACTGTCCCCCAGTGCGGCTTACATCCGCTTTCTGTACCATTAAATGTCTTGCAAGTCATCTTCTACAGTGGTTATAACGCTGAGATACAATGTTAGCTTTCTAGCGATATGCTTAACCACCACGTTATTAAAGATGAGAGAGAGAAACGTGCACTGTCCATGAATTCCTTAACAAAGCTCCCTATATACAACCCCAAACAGAGAACAGCTAGTCCAGACTGATCCTATATTTAATCTAGTTTCCTGTATGCAACAGCACTTCAAAAGAGGGCACAGTAAAATTAAGGAGGAAATTATGGGGCAGCCTGCCCTGAGGAGCCTTTTCCAACATCCATCTGCCAGAGATCGGTTTGTGCTCTAAGAAATTAAATTGTATTCTGCAAACTTTGTTCTCTCTTGTTGATCTGGATAGTCTCATTATCCATGTAAATGTCTAATCCTTTCCTGAATCTCACTTATATTTTGGCTGAAGTGAGTTGCATCAGCTAATTACATTTTGCATGTAAAATGACTGGTGTTTTCTTTTTCTTGTTTTTGCTCTAAATCTGCTTTTCAATGTCTCTGGTTCAAACTCTCCCGGAAAGTCTGAATGCAGGGCCTACATTTATTAATATAAACTTACGTTCCCCACTCTACACATCAGTAAATGGAATTAAGAGATTCCCACTTATACCGTAGTTAACAACGATGTGCTTTTAACAGAGAAGAAAACGAGGGAGACATTTTTGAGATGTCCATTTTCTCCCAGCGGGAGTGGGGCTCCTGGCGAAAGCCCGCTGTAAGCGCGTCGCACTTCCATCCTGCTTCAGACCGCGGAGGCTGCGCAAACTGAGCTTGCCCACTCTCTGGCTTAGGTTACTATTGATAACTGTAACGCGCCAAAGCAGCCTGCTCTGGAGAAAAGCGTGGGCTGCACTCTGGCATCTCTGCAGAATTGTTCTACATACAGGCCATGCTTTTTGAGCGGAGGCTTGTTTGTTCGTCCTTATTGGCACCATCGAGGTTACAAAGCCTTACTTGTGCAGATTGTCTAAAGGCTTTAACCAAACAGCTTTGTATGTGGCCTGTCACGCTTACAAATAGGTTGGGTTAGAAGTAAAACCTTATCCTGTTTTGTTTCTGTGAACTGGTCTTGATTAAGCTGCTGAAAGCTGTGTAGGAAGACCACAGCTGATTTCACAGTTCCATCAGTGCTCTCACCTAATACCACCTGTCAGCGTGTTTGGCTCAATTAGTCACAGCTGTCTCACCTTGGGTGGAATTGCAAGAAGCAGCACATTTGCTGTGCTGGTGGTGAATATGCTGGTCTCCAGGAGCTGGTATTTGGGGAATCCTTTAAAGATGCTGAGAGGAGGAGGGGGGACAGTGTGTGACAATCTTCCACTCTTGCTTGGAAGCGTGGCTGTCTCCACAGAGATGTTTCCTTCAGCGTTCCTGGCTATCGGAACTGTAAGTACGGGACTAGCAAACTTAGAGGCCTGATTCCATTTTTCTTTTCCTTATATGTCAGCCCTGTGAGGCACCTCTGTCGCTGCCTCAACGTTCATCTGCGCTGATGACTTTTGTGACCTGTGTAACAAAATCACAGTGCGCTGTGCTGTGCAATGGGGAGGAGTCAGAACGGTTATTAAATCTGTTCTTTTGCCTGGGCTTAGGAAAGCACTTTCAGACATTGGCTGTTTGTTTAGCCTGTGCTGGACATTTGCTAATTAGCTGAGAGAGCGAGTGCTTTCTGCTGGCTCCTTCAGCTCCCGTTCCTCAGCCCTTCAGTCAGCAGGCAGGAGGTCTCTAGCTGGAGCTGTTTGCCTCTTATCTTTCCTTTCTTCGGGTTCTGATGTTATGCTGGTCTTCCACCCAGGCAGACCTGCAGCCTGCTAGTCATGTTTACAGCTGGGGGAGAGCGGTCCGTTTCCTGACCCTCTGCCTTTGATGTGGAGGGACTCCATTTGCAGAAAGCCTGCCAGCTCCGGGGGAGGGATGCGCTCCAGAAGCGATAGCATCTCTGAAACTGCTGCTTTTGAACAGAGCTTTTATCAAATACGTGGCCTCTGTGCTATAGCTGTTTGCTGACGGGACTGGTTTGGTGACAAATGCTTTTCCCTCGTACCGCCTCATGGAATCCCTGCTGAAACGCTCCCTGCTGTCCCATAGCTGGGGCTGATGGGGCATGAGAGAAACAGGGGCTTCAGGGCCCAGTTACCCTGTGCTAACGGAGCCTGTGAGCAGTGGTGTGGGGGGGGAAAGGCTGAGTCAGGCGAGAGTGTTTTCTGTACTGAAAAATAAAGTGGTGTTTGGCAGCAGGAGCCTGCTCTGGTGCTGGAGAGCAGCAAGCTCCACAGCGATGTGTGAGATCGAGCAGGTGCAAAAAGTGCCTTTTTGTGCCGGAGGGTTGCGCTAAGACCCCCAAACTTTCGGGGGGGTGCTTGGACCGAGCAGTGTGAACGGCTCTCGGGTGGGCCTGCTGCCGTGCGTCGGTGAGGGGCGGCCCGTGGGCCGGGGAAGGCGCCCCCCCCACCCCGCCGCGTCCCCTCAGCGGTTCCCC
>NW_009648681.1:19085-85853 GCF_000708025.1 Charadrius vociferus | reverse complement strand
CAACACCGCCCCTCATAGACCTCATGACAACAACCCCCTCTCCCCCAACAGCTTTTCATGGCTTGCGAACTCCTAAATGCTCCTCAGGGAACCCCGTAACAGACTGTTTCCCGGGTGCCTGTCAACAGCTGCCCTGAAATGTCGTTCAGGGTCTGCCAACGACCCCCTAACGGCCCCAGGGCCTCCTGGAATTGTCTCCAGCCACCAAGCAGGTACCATCCCCAAACTGCCTCTCTGAAGCCATGTAGGAACCTCCCCAGTAGCCCATCTTAGGCCACCTTCTTCCCAGTGCCCAGGTTCAGACCTGCCAGGGCGCCTCTCTGTCCGAATGGCGATCAGCGTGCCCAGGCTCAGCAGGACCCTGCCTTACCTCTTTCCTTCCTTACTCTCTCCCCCTGTAATATTTTCTTGGAGTCATGGAAGTCAATTTTGGGCTCCTGCTCCCTGGTGCTGCCCTGCGTTGCCTGATATTTGAGCTCTAAGGACATCCTGTCCCTTCCTACCCCCTGAAGCAGGATCTCCCCTTTTTTCCCCCCATATCAGAGTTGCTACTAGGGGCTCTCTCCTGCCTTCCCCGAGGGCCCCTGCACAGCCCAGCCGTATCTCCCTGTCACATTGTGCCCTCCCACGTTACCACTTTCCTAATCCCCCTCCTCTGGCCCTGTTGGACATGGCACAGGCCATTGTCTCATATTCAGAGCTCTGTGCTCTGAAAGGTGCAGCCCACGCTGTTGTCCCTTACAGTCAGCTTGTGCCTCCCTCAGCATCCTTCCATCCTTTTCATGGTTGCATCCCAATTTTCCCCCTCTTGTACTGCGCCAATTTTCCTTTCTATAGCCATACGGCAATGTTTAGTCTCCTGTCTACTCAAACAGCGATCTTATGACTAGTTAGTCTTTGTTCCCAGCTTTTTCTGCCTTGCTTTGCCTGCCTGGTCAGGTAACAATCCTTTCCAGCCTGATTCTCTTGGCTCAGTCGGATTTTACCCCTCTGTGGCTCATTCTGGAACAATAACGCCATTTTAGGGGCAGTAACAGTATTCTGCAACTACAACTGTAGTTCCTCTGTATTGTTACTGTAAGAGAAGATGCAAAGATTTCCTTCAGCCGTAGGCTAGGAACCACCCACAGGGAGTTGCCGCCTTCTGTACTATTTTTACTATAGCTGCATGATTTTTCTTTGTAGCCCTTAAAGTCCTGTATAACTCAAGGACATAATCAGAGAATCATAGAATTGTTTAGGTTGGAAGGGACCTTAAAGATCATCTAGTCCATGGGCAGGGACACCTCCCACCAGCCCAGGTTGCTCAAGCCCCATTCTGGCCTTGCTTATCTTGTATTCATAGCGAAGGAGAGTAAATGTCTCTGCATAATGCAATGTCTGAAGCGTTATTCGTAGGAATCTTTTTTTCTGCTGGCTGGTTTGCCATGCTTTCAAACACAACGTATCATCATTCTGCTGCTTGTCGTCGTTTTGCTATATTGGTCCCAGTTCTGAAAAATCCCGTGACAAAGTACGGTCATACGTGAGGACCATGTGCTCACTTCATTACGCATGGCTGGGCTGTTTCCTCTGTCTGTGAAGTGCTGCTTACACCGTCACTCGCTTCTTGAATTAAGGCACTGAGGGTCTGGGCTGCGTGAGTGAGATGGTTCTATTGGCCACAGCAGGAAATGGTGAAGCCCTCTAGGTGGGTTGATGTTCAGTGTATCAAGCAGATCTCAGCCGGGGTGTAGCATCAGATGACCTGATCTAGTCTGTTAACCTGCTATGAAAAAAATTAGCCTTTTGGGATCTTTTCCCGCAGACAGGGTGCTGAATTTCAGAAATCTGTCTTGCTGGAGATGGGGTGAACCTTGTGATTTCTCCATACCACTTGTGGCAGGGGTCCTACGTGGGAAGGGAGGAAGGATGCCATAGTCAGTCTTTAATATCTATGTGGTGGTGTCTGTGATAAGAGCTAGGACATTAACTTTCTCAGTGCTAGAGCGGGGGAACTCTTGCTTGCAGTAGGGTGTTAAAGATGCTAAGGTAAAAGGTGCATTGGATTTTACTTTTGTTTGAATGTAGCAGAACACGTCCCCATGTCCCTGCTTAATCATTTGTCCTGTTTTACATCACTTCCTGCGTCAGCATGGCTGGAAAAAGCCTAAACCAGCCACTTGTACTATGCGAACATAAACATGTTAAGAACAGGGATTATAAACAGATATTGTCTACAGCTATTAAGCCTCCTGTGCGTTAATCTGCAGAAGACCTTCAACTAAACAGTGTCAAATTTTCCAAGTAAGCCCAGGTATTATGATATCAAGGATTGATTCATTCTGTTGCTTGTTGACGTCTTTTTGTTTCGTCCTCATCTTTTTTGCATGCTGCTCTATGTGTACTTTTTCCTTGCCCTGAGGGCAAGGAGCAAAGACAACTTTGTGAGTAATCATAGTTCTGATGAGACTTCGAGGAGGTTGCAGCTTGCTTCCTCTGTAAAGGCAGATCTAATTTTGAATTTGTCTATTGAATGACAGAGCAGACTGCCAGGAGCTGTAGAAGCTGTTGGGCAGGTCTGTCAGAGTGGCAGTAAGGGATGCAGGCAGACTTTTATTGTGCCCTGAGGATATAAATCTCTTCTAACCACATCTTTTGCTGTAGTTAGCTGAAGACCATGGCTGTAAGTACAGTTAAATCACTGTGGAAGCTTGCTGTTACGACAGCTTGAGCGCAAAGTCTGCTGTAGACATGGAGTTCTTCTGAACTGACTTGTTTGTCACAGTCACAAACACTTTGAAGATGAGTGTTTCTTCCTCTGGTCCTGTCATCTGTTTTCCCAAGAAACGCTGTAAAATTAAGCTGCTTGCTTACAAGACCGTAAAACTTCAGTGAACTTGTTTCTGAACCCACAGGTTGCCCAACTGCGTTTGGCTGAAACACATTGGTGTGGTCGTACTGTAGCGCAAAAAGAATTGTTGGATGTATAGGTACCATGACTTCGATGTGTCAGTGCCTGAAGGTAAATCATAGCTAACATTAGTTTAGCTGAAAAATCTGTCCCTTGTGAAGATACAGAGCAGGGGAAGGGGGAACAGAAAGCTAAGCATTTTGAACATGAAGTAACATGTTTTAATGTACTTACTTGTTTTTAGGTAGAAAGAATTTTTAAGGAAGAGAAGAAGGTGTAAGAGAACTATGTTTAGGAGTCTCTTAGTGATTATTATTTTGGGTAAAGAAAACCTCATATGATCAGGTATAGCTGGTAGTATAACTGCTGTTGTCTCAGCTGGCAAAGTAGTAGAGGCTGCACGGAGTGCTTGATCAGCCATTTTGAGACCTGTCGGACCTGTACCAGCATCAGACTTCATAGTGCACTGCTTTTAGCCTCTCTCCTGGTCTCAGGCTGGCATTGGTGCAGCAAGAGAAAGTGTTGGTCAACTAAGATAAAGTGGGTTTGAATGGATGGGAATTAGGAAAGCGTTGAAATAAAAAAAAGAAGGATGATGTGTGTGAGGAGGTGCAACAGCAGGAGCCTTGCTCCCCACCTTCTAAGCAGTATTGAGGACTCCACTGGAAGCAGCTGAAGTGGTAATATCATCTCAGTTGTCATCTGGCATGGATGAAGATAGAGTAATATCAAAAAGGTCCTGGGAGACGAGGGTGTGAAACAGAGGAGCACGGCACCTTTTATGAGCTCTGACAGTTAAGCACACTTCTTTCTTTGCACTTGGCCTTTCATTGCAAGCGTCACATTACAAACCTCAGAAAGCAGGAGAGTGGATGAATAGCCCGTCTTCTCATTTCATTCATCAGTTTGGTGTGATTTCCAGCGCGCTAGCTTTGGTATGTTGAGATCTCCGTTTGTTTACCAGACAGGATTTCAGCAGTGTCCTTGGGTGGCATCAGGAGGACTTCTTGTTTAGACTAATTCAGTCTGACTTCTGTTTACTTTTATGAGCAATTTCGCTGTAATATTTTAGATTTTATAGCCATTTATCGTTGCCTTGAACTTTTTAAGACAAGTTTGCAGTATATATTTCAACAGAGTTGCAAACAGAGCAAGCAGCTGTCTAGCTCCAGTAGCAGAGATATGTCAGGTTAATTTATATTATGAAAAGTACGATAAATTTACTAGTACTAAGCTTTATGCTGCGGTGGACAAACTTTGTTCAGTATCTGAACTAGTGAGTTTCCGATTTCTGTGCTGTGTAGCAGTCTGTGGTACAGATAACTTTCGCACTATGGGAGGTTGTGATTTTCTTTCTGATTAGTACCTTTGAGGTCTAGGAGCCACCCTGAAGCATACAGGCAAGAAAAAACAGGAGAAAGCAAAATATTTCTCCTCGTTTTTGTGCAGGTCTCCAGAGCAGACTAAACTGACTTCTCAAGTCGTATGGTAGGCAACATGAGCAATTAAAGAAAGCTCATTTTGTTTCTTCTTGTATTGCCTAATAGATAAAATGTCCTTTTTATAGGTAAAGAAATATTATTTTTATTTCTGGAGGGCAAATGTTTTAAGGTTTTCTGAGATGAGATTAGAGTGAGAAAACTGAGAAGTTCATTAGTTTGATACAAGTATTGAAAGAAGTATTATTATGAGAAGCAAAGCATTTCAGTAAAGAGGCAATGTAAAAGATATATGCAACAAATGAGGGATTTTTCAGGAATTTATAGCTTAATTCACGTTCTCTCTGTGGCATTTAAAACATTAAAATGTCTGTCTGGTTTTGTTATGCTGCCTTCTAACAGGGTGTCTAAAAGAGGACATTTTAGGAGTTTCACATGTCGTGAACTGGCATGGCTTGTGCCATAGTCCAGGTAGAAACTAGGAACGCTTCACTTAAAAAGAGAGATAATTGTTGCAAAAGAAGCTCTTGTGATTGAATTAAAACTGAACATCTTGAGCACAGGTTTTAAGGACATGAATTTTCTTGAGTTAACACCACAAACAGACTAGTTCCTTCTCTGAGCACTAAGGAAAAAGGTAGGATTTTAGGCCACGGTACATGGCTGTAAGAATATTTCTGTCCCTTAACTCAGTCTTCATTGCTTTGCTTGCTCCTCAGGCTCATCTGTTCTGACAAAATTTGGGAAGCCTCCCAGTGCTGTGTTACCACTGGTGTACTGTAGGTTTGCCTCGCTGCTGGAGAGTTTTGGATGCTATGTGAAAGCAACAGCTGTTACTTCCTTTTTAAAAAAAAAACAAAACAAAGCACAAAACCACACACACTTGTAGCTTTTCTCATTCCTTCTAACTATAGTTCAGGTTCCAGGAACTAAAGAGCTAACATTAAACTTTTGCATGTTTTGAGAACATGGATTTACTGAGACCGCATTGCTCAAAAGTACATTGCCAGACAAGTAATGGTTCTCTCAAATAAAATTAGAGACAAAATAAAATGGGTGTTAAAGGGTTTTTTGATTTTTTTAAAATAAAACTAAGTCAAATATTTAGAGTATTTCCCCCTACCCAAAACCTGTTACTACAAAAAAATCATTGATGTTTTACTTTGGAGGAGTACTGGATCATAGATGAAGACTATAAATGGAAACTGTAAAATGTCTATCTCCAGATTACCTGATTAGAAAATCCAGTATACCATGTAAGACTCTGCATAACTTTACTTTCTTTAATTACAAATCCAGGGTGATTCTTTCTAAAATCGCAGAAAACCTGCATACTTAAGAGAAAGCAGAAGTGAGATAAAGAAAGATTTTTGTATTCCTTATTTTCTTGAAAGCTTAAGGTTTACACTAGATAGTGTCACAGCGGCATCGGAAGTTTCAGGGAAAAATACTGTCCCAGTGAAAAGCACCTTCCTCTTGGAAAGTGTTTTTTCAAGATTTCAAACACACAAACCATTATTTAACGGAATTTTTATTAACTCTCCACTTAAACCATTTGCTCCCCGCTTTTTCCCCACTGAGTGGTTATTGCTTCTTGTTTCACTAAGAATTTATGTGTCTCTTAAAGAAAGAAGATGCTTCTGTTTGGTTCTGCAGCCCTGCGGGACAATTATCCAGGGACAGTTCAGCTTCAGGCAGACAAATAATTGAGGCAGCAGCAGCGATCCACATCAGCTGCCATCTTCCGTGGTCCCTTCTCACACGCTTTTATGTAAAGCACTCGGGAAAGTAACGAACTTATTGTGTGCATGCCTGCTTCAGCAGTCTGCACCTCCACTTCCAGTCCAGTGCTTCCACAGGGTATGGCGCTTACTGTCTGCGGTCCCTGCGCTACACCTGCACGGGAAAGCAGTTATACAGAGGAGGAGGTCCAAAACCTGCTGCCCGCCTTTCATCCAGAGAGGAAAAAGGTGGCTTGCCTGGCTAAAAGATTAGTAATTGATTAATACGTGATTACTCCATTTGGGTTTAGAGGAAATCTTTTTATTTCCTCGCAGTCTCATTGCTAAGTTGGAAAGCTTTACATCTGATACCTGTTCTGATGTTGTGGTTTGCTTTTTTTGAAAACAGAAGCGCCGTCTTGATTACATGATGTTTGCATCAAGCATGTTGTATTTAAGTCTTGCAAGTTTTAATAAATTTAACCACGTAATATTCTAGCAAGGAGAAGGGATACCACCTCAATTTCCCATACAGGGAATAGACATCCATACTTCTTGTATGAAATGCACAAAATCGCACAGGGCGTCCCCAGGGGATCTGAGGCAGGTATTACAAGCTCGGGGGTGATGTCTTGACTCGTGGGACAGCTGCCTTCGCATGGTCTTGAAAGGCAGAATTGTGGCTGATAAAATAGAGAGGGTGTGTTGCCTGCTTTTCAAACTGCTGTCTGCTGAGGCAAGTCAGAGCACTCATTCAGAATGTGTAGATCTATTGCTGAGATTTTATTAAAAATCAGTATTCTGGGAACTCGTGCCAGCCCCTTCTGTTCTGTTTAGCTGAAAGTTAACAAAATGGTGTTCCCAGGGCTGTGCTAATCTTCCTTGTTGTTACTGGTGCTGATCAAGATGTCTTGGCATGGTCAAAGGTATTTGCAGGACGTTAAAACAGGGAAAATGCAAAAACAAATTAAAAACTTTGGAGTATCCTTTAAAAATGATGTTAAATGGATGAGGAAAAAAAAACTTAAAAGCATAGGTTGTTTAATACATAAATATGGAAAATCTGATAAGGACAATTGTTACAGATGAGATAAAAATAAATTCTAAGATACCTTAAGTATTAATTAAATGGCTGAAGGCCAAAAGCCGCTTTCTACTCTCAACAGTGTAATCCCATTGGAATACCAGTTGGAGTAAAAGGATCAGGATTTGGCCCTACATCTACCAGTCACTACCAAATAAGGCTTCTTGCAGAATTCAGTAGCGGAGTTGATGGGAATCCAGACACAGTGGGAGGAAGCTGTCGTTCTCTCAGCCTCCTCGACACAAGGGCAAAGGATTCAGTTATCTTCCTCAAGGTATAACTTTCACTTTCCCGTGTCCTGAAGTTCTCGTACCAGTGCTTTCTGCTGGCTTTTCCTTCCTACTTGGCCAAGATCTCCATGACGTTTAGCAGTATGGGAAGGATGGGGTGGTTATGATTGCGAGGATGAGATCCGCAGCTGTATTCTGGATGTGCTTTCCCTTATGTTCGCTATTCTCGTAATAGCACCGATCGCGCCTTCCCAGCCTGACACTCTTATATCAAATGGCCCTGACATGCCGCTATGGTAAGTGCCTGCCTCATTCTACCAGCTGGTGAAGTGGATGGGCGGGCTTAGATGGGCAACAGCACTTTTTGGCTCTCTTTGAGTGAATAAAAGTGTTATTTAAGATGTAGTGATACAGGCTATAGCATTAGAGGATTCTGTGTTCAACGCTGTGATTCACAGTGAGGTTGTATTGCTGAGTTTCGGCAGCAGGGCAGTGCGCTTCTGAGTTAATACAGGGGAGTCTGCGGTGCTGGTGCGTAGCTGTGTGACAGGCGCATCTCGGCGCTAAAGGTTTCACAGCAGGTAATGTGTTTTGATATTTTTTGTGTATGGGAAAAATGCCCTAAGGAAGGGGTGTAGTTGTGTATGTAATTTAAGATGGTAGAAAAAATAACAGCATGTTTTTCATGTAATGTATAAAGTTCATGTTTAATTAGTACCCTTTAAAATTTTACTCCATGCCAAAGTTTTCAGGTGGCTTTTAAACTGTTGCCTTTTTGGCTTTGATTATCTCTGTGGGTGGATTTGAGCCCTTATCTTCCAGCTTTGTTACAGTTTGCTGAGATGACTTGAGCTTCGTGCTCAATTCTCCTCTTTTGATAAATGTGTTTGGGAAGGATGCCTGGAGCCTATGGAAAGCATACTGAGGGCTTAAGCAGTAGCGTGCCAGGAGTTGTCCAGCTACTCATCCTGAATCAGAGTGTACTGGTGTGTTTTTCATTCTCTCTTCTAAGTAGCTGACCAGAGTATTCTTCTATTTTAAGTACTTTGCTCAGAGCTCTCTAACTGAGCTTATTTTACCAGGGAGCTGTGTGATGATACGCTGGTATGTTGTATTTCCTTTCCCATATACGTGCAATCTTTCTGCATGCTTTCAAATTTGTTTTTCTTTGTTAATTTTTTCATTTTAGCTAGGAGTGCTTGTTCGTTTTAGAACAGAATTGTTCACAATAGTAGCAGCTGAACATGGTATTGGAAAGAAGCTGGTTCAAAGACCTATTCTTTGTTTACTGGCTGCAGCATTAACTCAAGGAAGAATGAGGTGTTGGAACGTTTGTTTATCTGTGCCAAGGCACATCCTCTAAGTCAAACCCCATTTCAGTATTTTATTTGATTCAAACTCCTGTTTTTCACTGCTGATCCGCAGAATAAGCTTGCATTTCCTGTTGCAGTGACATCTCGGCTACACGATCAACAACAGATCGCTGCACGCTGCTCTGAATTCTGCTTGTCTTAGTAGTTGCAGAGAGGCTGTAGCGAGAGCCGTTGGCCGAGCTCACCCTTAGTCTCTTACTGGCTACGCAGAGTTCAACTAACACCGCAGAGCTGGAGCTTAGAAAAGAGGGGGGATAGGGAGGGTGGTTGTTAGGGGAGATTTTGCAGGTTCTCCCTTGTTATTATACAGAGGTCTGTGCTGTAACCTGATATGGGTGCTTCCCAGTTTATAAAGCATAGGTTATTAGAACAGAATGGTATTGAACAATGTACACTAAAAGCCTAGACAGTATCCCCTTCATCAGTGGAGAGCTCAGCTTCTGTTACTGGATCGTTGACTCACAACCCTAGCTTCTATTTTGGCATTTGATTCCTGTGGCTGACCTGATTTTCTTTTCTTTTTTCCCTCTTCTGGTGTCCTTTTGTTGCAGTCAGTTCAGATAATGTCTTGTCCTTTTCATACCAGTGAAAGAAGTCCCGAACAGGACTATGCAACCTGTAAATTTGTCCTCCCCTATAGATTTGTAGGGCTTTCTGTGTGTCCTGTACTTAGAATTGCTTTACTGATCCAGATTTCCCCCCTCCGAGCTTCCTGGAGTTAATTTGCAGGGTGTGACCACTGTCTGGTGGAAGGATGTTGCTCTTGGATTAGCTTGTTAACCCCGAGCCTTTTGACCTTTCATGTCTTGTTCTACGGGGTTGGTTAGATTTATTCCTGTAATTTCTTTGTTGGATTTGCTGTATTTCACTTGATTTCTAAATAATTATGAGTTCTGTATTTATGACCACAAAGAGCTTTTATGAAACCAGCTACTAAAACCGTTTTACCTACAAGGTACAGCACTCCAGATTTGTACCTGCCCTAGCATGGCAAAACTATCTTGACATGTTTAAGTGACTGCAGTTCTACTCCCATCTTTTTTGCCACAGCACACTCGAAGTCAGTGACTAGATGAGGTTGGTTTGGTCCCTGGGGATCAACTGCCTGTAAAATTCCTTAGTAAGCATATATAAAGATAGCCTGTCAGTTCCGCATATGCTTTTTCATTTTGTTTTCTCCTTCTCTGTGCCTTTAGTGCTTTCTTTAGTGAGTTATTTGTTGTCTGGCATCAGCACCCTGCTCAATGTTTTATAGTACATACAAATAAAAACACTCTGTGCCCTGAAGTTTTTACATTCTGAAGACACATGGAAAACAGAGAAATCCAGATGTTGAGAACTTTGGGATTCTTTAGTTGCTGTTGAGGTAGTTTTGAATGATTTTGCTTTCACCTTGTATACAGTTCTTTGTCTGCGTTGGAAAGCAATATCAGTGAAGCAAGCTTCTTGTTTCAGACGTGCTGTACTGAATAACTGCCCCTGAGAATATGTCATGATCTCAGCTGCAAAATGGGTTGTATTGCGCTTCCTCTGTCTATATCAAACACAGTTTGGATCCTCCCTGTGCCAAAGGACACTTGCCAGCCTGACAGCTGGGTTGATAGTTGCCTTCAGTCTGGCTAATAGGCTCTTGATTTCCAGATTAGGAAATTAGTTATATCAAGAGCCCTATTTCCAAATGGGGCAAGAGGCTTAAGCTTCAGAGAGGGGTGAGCTGCTCCTGTGTTTCATGTAGTGAGCAGGAGAAAAAGTGTTGTGCTCTGAAAGCAGCTGAATTCTGACGTGATCGTCCTTAATGTTTTACTAGAATCATTCACATTATCAGTATAGAAAGCATTTAATCTGTGCTCTCTGATCTCCTGATGTGGGTTACTGGGTACAGAGACACTTCAGACAAGTAATTCTGCAAGAAATACGACTGTGTCTTGCTGGTTTTGTGAATGACTACTGTTAATCATTTGGCTTCTTGTTCTTACGAGGTGGGACTGCATGAGGGGGAAGCACTGAAGCACAAGGCTCTCCCTGTCTTAAGTCCTTGTTTTGAGTCCTTTGAGTTGTTTAAAACCATTCCTGTTGAGGTCAGCAGCAAAACTTTTCTTCTGTCAGTTCAGGATTAGGCCTAAACCCTGCACCCGTTTTGGCAGAAGAAATCTAAGAATGTATTATTTCTCTTCCTAAATGTCAGATTTTAAAAGGGGATGAGTTGTGGGGAGGGTTGTGTATTGCTTTCTGTGGACTGAATTTTTTTTTGCAGGAAGTTGCTTTTCTTCAAGGCCAAACATAAATAGCGAGATGTTAGAAATTTCCTAGGCCCTGCCTTTCTTCTGTCTAATTGTGTTCTTTGCAGAGACGCTTAAGACTCTCTGCTACGTACAGTGGTGCTTTAAATTGTCAGTTTGTTCAGTAACGTTCTTTACACTGTTCTGTAATATGATAAAAGGGGTCACTGTTGAAACTAGCAGCACATCAATTTAGGCTTGATCCAAGAAGATACTTCATTTTCACGGTGTTGTCTGCCTATGGAGTGCCATGCCACAGGACACCATGCTGGAGAGAAGCTCAGCGGGATAGAAAGCAGTCTGGATAGTTCCATCACAAACAATTTTTATATTTATCCTTGACAGGATGCATGTAATCAAACCTCATGATGTTTCAGGGCAGCAGCTTTTCCCATAGGATCCAATATATGACACTAAAACCAGATTTAACTCTCTCTTTTTGTTATGGCATAAGTAATTTCACTGTTGTCTTGATGAATTACATGGCTGTTAATCTGATCAGAGTAGATCTTCAATTAAAAAAGCTACAGAGAGGCTGGTGAGCAGAAATAACTTCAGCTCCGCCCTTTTATTTCATTCGATGTCACTTTGCTGTCAGGTCCTTTCCCCAGTTAATTTTCTTCAGCTGCATTCCTCTGCAAGTAGCAAGTCCTTTGGCTGTAAAATTAAAATAGAGGAGGAGAAAGGCAGCGATGTCTGAATCATTTTATAAAGTCATCTTGATCTTATCTCCAGCTCTTTCCGCCCAAACCCACCAAACTCTTTACTGAGCTGTGTGCCTATAAATAGAACAGCCGCTCTCGTGCAGAGATGGGCAGCTCTGAACCAGAGCCTTGTTTTCTCTGAGCAGCGCATGCATGCGAGAGCTCGCTTCTCACTGGCCTTTCATGTCTCACTTACGTAGCCGTGAGGTTTTCTATAGATAGAGGCTGGGGCCATTCTGTCTCTTCTGCTGGTGAAATCTCTGGGGAAAAAAAAAAAAAAAAAAAAAAAAAAAAAAAAAAAAAGAGGGTTCTGTTTAAAAGAGGAATGGAGGAATGCAGGTCTTGTGCAGAGGTGAGTGAGCCCTGCCGAGGTGAGGGAGCCGCCCGTGTGCGACACTCGGGAGCTGAGTATGGCAGATGGGAGCTGCGGGGAGCTGACGCAAAGCAGAGGTGGTGTTTTGCTGTGAGTTACTCTCCTGGTGGGCTGGACAAGAGTTTGAGTGGCCAGAGCGCGGCTGACCGAGCTTGGGGAGCGCCGGGCTCTGGCTGACCCCAGTTAAGCATATCTGTGAATAAGCGTAGCAACAGAGCTCTGAAATCTCCTCCTTCAAGTTGCTATTTTTTGATCAGATTCCTGGCTGACTTGATATCTTAGAGTTTTGCATCCTGGGAGTCTTCCTCAGGATTTTTAATTCCTCTTGAACTTCAGTTCAGGGCTTTGCAGAATTCAGTAGCAATTTTCTGTGTCATTTTTTAATTATATGTGGTTTTGTCCAAGGACTGCAAAAGATCTCTCCATGTTTCTGTCTTAATCTGGAAAATCTCTTGCTACTTTCCCATTTTCTGCTCTGTTGAAAGTGAACTGCAGAAATGTGTGATTTCCTTAGCATGGTAATTTAGATGCTGTTGCTTTACATTTGTCTTTGATACTCAGGTGTTAGAGGTTAAAGTAACTGATCAGATAGACACATATATATATATATTCTAGGAGGACTCCACAGAGTTGGGCAGTGCTGTTTGTTCCACTTGGCAGCTGGGAGATGGAGACATGCAGAGTGAAAATGGCTTTCCTGGGGTCTCGTAAAATGTCCGTGGTGGAGTAGAAGCCTGAATGCACCCTTCCCAATTCCAGATGTGTGCCTTCGGCTCTGGCCTCCCTTCAGGGTCGTTTCAGCAAGGGATGCTGGTGGGTCAGTCTTTGAACTCCATTTTCTCTTGCACTGAAGCTTCAGATTAAGATCATGGTTGAGTTTCAGATTCTTTGCGTAGCACCAGCTCTAAGTTAGTTTAAAATCTTGTTTCTCGGTGTCACTATGTTGTGTTTAACTTTCGGACCCTGAAGCTGTTCCTAGATGCCTTATGGCTTCTTAGAGTGAATTCCTACTGCTGTGTTCCTGTCGTGACTTGTGGAAAATGGGTTCCAAGGTGTCTTTCAGCAACTGCTTCAGAGCTGTGGGGAGCTGGTGAGGCAGCCAGCCATTTTTTGGTACAAGCTTAGTCTTCGATCGTGCATTTTCATTATCTGTTTTCATTCTGCTGAAAGTACCGTGGAGTTTGATGATTCCTGATTGAACCAGGCACACTAAGTTGGTGTTTGCCTGAGCACTGACAGGTATTTCTGCCAGTGTGCAGGTGGCTTTGTGAAACAGAGCACTGGGAAATAGTGAAGTCTGGGGTTCGGTAGCCTCAGAGTCGGCCAGGTCCCAGGCTCCAAGGTAGATGATCTTTCTTTTGGAGGAGATAGGGGAGCTCTCACCCTTTTCTCTTTCCCAACGGACCGTATATAATGGTTCCTATGGCCAGCGGCTCTCTTTCAGATCTGGGGGTATGTGGGAACCTGCTCTTCCCCAGCTGATTTGTGAGTAGAGACATCACCAAGGTGGTCCAGGCGCCGTGATCTCTTGGGCCAGTTTGAGGATGGCTCAATCTGGTAAGAGAGGAGCATGTATTGTCAGACGGATGTTTCTTCTTATAGTCAGCGTTTTTTTTCCAAGTGCTTTTTGAGGAAACTTTGAGCTTGGCAAGGGCCAGTGTGTGTGGAAAGTATTAAAATCTGCAGCTGTTTCAAAAAGGAAAGACCCACATTAGAAATATATATAGCATTTTAAAAGCAAGTTTAGTGCCCTGGAAAGGATTTCTAAAATGAACTAAACCCTGTGGATCAGCAAGAGTATTTATTCTGTGCTCTGTAGTAGCCTGGCAGTGTACATGTAATACTGTGTTTCTAATTAATTGATACTCATCAGTGACCTGACTTTGTTACAGCTCTGAGTTACACTGAGACCTCTGGTATGTTAAAGCTGTGTCATTTTCCTGGCATCAAGATACAGAATAACCTGTCTTACAAGATTGTTGACTATTTGTTTCCTGTGGCTTAACTGTGTGTTTATCGCATTGGTCTCTCTTGGCAGGCGCTGGGTTCCTGGGGGCTGTTTCTTGGGGAGAGAAGTAGGTTCCTCGTGGTACTGAGGCATGACAGCACTGTTAACAGTTCCTGGGCAATATCTTCAGTCATTAATTTGGGGCTGAACCCTCAGCTCTGACTCTTCTGCCTTTTGTCTTTCTAAACTGCAGTTTTTGAGATTATTTTCATGTAGCTGTCAGCATTCAAAATCTCTTCTCAGCGAAGGAATCAAATGTATTTGTCGAGGTAGAATGAAGTGCATGTGGATTAAATACATACCTCTATGTATGCATAGTATGTGAGTGAGCATATGGGACTGTGTATGCTGGTATGTCAATCTAGTTATAAAGCAGTTAAAGAAAAAAAAAAAAGGTCGTGTGCGTAGACAGTTTTGGCACTCCAGCCCTGGGAAATGGCAGGCAGCCAGAGAGTACTGAGGCAGGGCCAAGACTATCTGAAGAATACCAAATGCTGAAGTTGGATATAGCTCCTTCTTTGCTCTAGTTTCCCTCTTCACCCTGTGGGCCTGCAGCTTGCCAGCTCTGTGCCAGGTAGATGCTGCTAATTTCACATGGCAGGGATGGAGATAGGGATGGATACACTGTGGTGTGTATGTGCTTGTCATCAAATGGCAATTAAATGAAAGGCACAATTACCCACAACTGAAATCTGACCTCAGCGAGTTTAACTGTTACGCTCCCCGAGTCATTGTTAGACTTTGAAATGCTCATTCAGTCTTAAGTTATTTATCTTCTTTGGTATCGTGGTAGGACTGGAGACAAGGATAAAACCGCACCCCAGTGTAGATTATGCATTGTGATAGTTTAATCTTGTTAAATTCACTTGCTTATGTGCAATGAATTTGTTAAGCACTTCCAGCAGAGGGCACTAAGATTATTGATCTTAAACTCCAGTCTTTTTTGGTATGGGTGTATAGTGGGAGTGCATAAAAGATGCCTGTAAATAAAACGTATGTTTCACCCCTCTCCCCTCTTTGTGTTGTAGACTATCATAAAAGAGGGGATGCTGATGAAACAGACCAGCTCCTTCCAGCGCTGGAAGAGACGATATTTTAAGCTGCGAGGACGAACGCTCTACTATGCAAAAACTGCTAAGGTAAGGTCTTGGCAATATGTACGAGTCCAAGGGAAGAAAGTCAGTGGTGGAGTTTTTGGAGGCAGATGGGTGTCTGTGAGAAGGCAGCCCTCAGTAGAGAAAAGAGCACACGCTCTGAAAGCACCTGTCTTCAGGTTTTGTAGCTGCTAGAAGATCCCTGTGTTTTGCCTCATACTTGGAAATCCTTGGTTTTGAAGTGAAGCATCATGTGGACCTGTGATACTGTTTTTTACTTATTTTTTTCCCCTTGGTGCATTTTAGTAGGGAATGGGCTCTGAATCAATACAAGTTGAAAAAGAAGGGAGAAGATATGAATGAAAAGAGGAAATGGAGGAGATAAGCAAGGCTAGAATTTACCAAATCAGAGCTGCCGTGTATCTGGTTTAGTACATTGATAGTCAACTAGATAAATCTGTCTCCTTTCACAAGAACAAAGCCTATAATTATTTTTTTTTAAATGATCCCTTAATAAAAATAAAGTCATCATGTTCACTGACTGAAGACAGGCAAGTGCAAGCCCCAGTGTATGGAACATGTATGTAGACTTCCGAATCCTTCATGTTGTTGGTGCTGGGTCTTTCCTTCAAATCACAAAAGGCTGTGATGGGGTGTGCTACACAGACATGTATGTCCCTTTAGGTCTGCTGCTTATATCTGGGATTCACGTTGCACATGGCTCTGAGCAACCTGATTTAGTTGAAGATGTCTCTGCTCATTGGAAGGGGGTTGAACTAGATGGCCTTTAAAGGTCCCTTCCAATCCAAACGATTCTATGATTCTGTGAACAATTCATTGAGGCTTTGAATTTTTTCTTTCCAGTCCATTATTTTTGATGAGGTGGATCTGACCGATGCCAGTGTGGCAGAATCCAGCACTAAGAATGTCAACAACAGCTTCACGGTAGGATTTTTTGCATTGTTTTCTGTTCTTCTTGCATCTTTTCCCCCACATCCCTTCTCTTTTGCAGAGTTTAAAAACATCTGAACAATCTTCACAGCCTCCTTCACTAAAAAAAAAATAAAAAATCATAAACTTATTTTTCTTTGCAACATCAGAACTGATTTCCACATACAGGGGAAATACCTTGGGTTACTATGTATAGTGCTAAAACTTTGCATTCAGGGATTTTTTTTACCTATAAGCTAGGAGGGTTTGATAGAATCCATTTACACAGTGGGACAGAAAATTTTGTTCTGCTGAGGGAGTTAGGGGTGATGTTAAATGTTTATGTTGGAAATCTTCCTAAAGGAATTTAGTTTTCCCTTCAGGCCTTAAAACATGTAAACTTCTTTCTCTGACTTTATTTGTATGTGGCTGTATGTATGTTTATATATGCACACTATATATAGTGGCAAAGCAAAAGGAGGACAAAAAGAAGTTACACAGAAATAACTGGAATTGGTTTAGGATACTTTTTAGATGTGGAATACGTGCTAAATATTTGCAATCTGGAAATGTGGTGGTGTCAGTACTTCATTTTATCCAGGCTTAGTAACTGGGAGAAAAAATGATTATATTTCTGAGGGGCAGGTGTTCTGCAAGCTCCATTTTGGGGGAAACACCTGGTGTGCAGAAAAAAAGTCTTTAACAGCAGCCATGGAGGGCGAGTGTCGAGCAGCAGTGTGAACTTCAGAGTTGGCTAACAGCAGTAACCTCCGTACAGCCTCCGAAGGGCTCAAAAGGAAGGAGAGAGGAGGGTGTGGAGAAAGGGGGCGGTCTTGGTCTAAGGCAAGGTGAAGGGAGGAGCAATCCAGGTGGAGGGAGGAAGAGGAAGCTGATCCTGTAGGGTGGTGACCAAGACTGAGCAGCGTACCTTGCCGTGCAGCAGTAGTGACCCACTGCTTTAAACATCTAGCAAAGGATGTTTCTGTTACGTAGCTGTAAATTTTTGCTTTATCAGTACCTGTGCAAAGCAGCTGTGGTGCCCACCCTATGTCCAGATGAAACCCCAACACTTCCTCCAAGTTTGAAAACACTTTCTGCATTCATAATTGGATGAGTAGGAGGACATTTGGGTCTGATAGTAAATATTGATATCATGTGTCAGTGTGTGTGCACAGAGAGAAGAATATGGCAGTGATTTCAGTAGGGGATACATTTTCAAGAGTATGAAGTTATTTACCTATTAATAAAGCATTTTTTCTTGGGTCTTGCTTCAGTTTTCCCCCATGTAAATAAAGACTGATTTTTCAGGTAAGCAAATGTACTGCTACTGTTTTGCTTATTATTATAGTTGGGAGAGATCTAATCTCCATCAGGGACACGATGTGTAGGGCCAGGAGGAAATAGTGTGTTTGCTCTCTCAGATTGCCCCATCTGAGTCCAACAGTGAAGAGTTACTTCCATGACTATGGTATCGGGCTCTGCCAGTCCCTGCCTTCCCTAGGAGGTAAAGAGTATAGCATTGCTTTGAGGCTCCAGTAGCAGATACAGCTTGCGCTATCTCCAGCTGATCACTGTACCACAGGGCTCATCTTTCCTCTTAATTTCTATCTACTCTTTTGATTGATGGCTTACAGAGGGGTTTGACTATGGTTTACCATGAGCCTAGTCTTGCTGCTGTTTGGTCTGCCACATCACTGCCGTCAGTGCTTTCGATTCCTTGCAGTCTTGCCATTTGCTCTTGGTTTTCTTTGAGAGCACTGTTTCCCCCTCCACCGACCCAGCTCAATTCCTTTCTAAAATTCAGAGTTCTTTGATGCATTTTTTTTTTTTTCCTGTTTCAAATCAGCGGGACTCACTATTGAGTTTTTGTCCTAACCTGGAAATATCCAACATTTGTTGTACAGCAGAGACAGTTATTCTAGAGTTTTAGGTGTTCTAGTTTTCTTTTTGTTTCTGTGTTTTCTTCAATGGAGACTGGTAGTTTTGGATTTAATACAGAGTAGTTTCTTTCTGAGGAAACTCATCATCTTTCTAGGCATCTGTACTGCTTAATGTGTAGATTCTGAAGGTCAGGTTGCATGAATGACACTCCTGAGGTACTAACAAAGGAGACAGGAAACAAAAACACTAGATAAACCACTCGGAGGAGCAATGTGGATCCAAAGCAAGGAGGTAATAAGGGGTGACCAGTCAGAGGAGAGACTGGTGAAAGGGCAGTGAGGAGCACGGGGAGGCAGCACCATGAGAGAAGGAAACCAGAGCACAGAGCCAACAAAGATTATGTTGCATAAACAGAGGAATAAGGTTAAAAAATATAGCTGCCAGTAAACCTTTTACATGGGACATAAGTCAGACAGCTAGTTTGCTTGCTGCCAGTAGGCAGGAGAGTGAGAAAAGTGAGTATTAAGACACAGACCTCTTCCTCTAAAAAGAAGAGTGTGCAATACAGGTTCCACTGTTGTTTACTTAGTTAATCTTGCATAGATTTCTTCAGTAAATGTATCGTGTTTGCAATGGGGACAGTTTTCAGGACTGCTACCCAGAGTTGATGGATATGTGACTATAGCATGGGCTGGGAGCGTGTGACTAGGGGCATCTTTTAACTTAAGATGTTGTACAGCTCCATCCCCCGAGAGGTGTAAGGAAAAGCTTTATGTTTAGCTATTGTTCCTTTAGGTCAGGCAGTGTGGCTGCAGAGTTATTTAGCAGGAAGCCTCTGGGAACAAATCATGTAACAACCCCATGCCAGGTCTCTCTTCTCAGGAGGACTGTAGATGTAATATTTGCTGGTTCTGTCACATCTCTGCAACCTCTGTCCTTCGAAGTTGTCTGTCTACGAGGTAAATTCTTCTGGGATGTCTGGGCTGTGACTGGTTCTTTCCATGTACGATCCCTTAGTACCTGGTTTATAGATCCCTGACCAATGGATTTGGCTAGGGCTGCTGTCTTTCACAGGGCCTTGGAGAGGATCTGCTGTGGTGCAAACTCAATGATAACCATGTTGTCCTGGTACTTCAGACCCATTTATTTCAGAGAGTGGTCATCTTTTAGCCTGGATTCTTGCTGTCAGTGTGTCCCTACGTTTGTACTCCTTATGAAAGAGATCAGCAGCACTGGATGGTTGAGGTCAAAGCCTGACCCTAACTTCTGAGCAGAGCTTTCCTGGCCGTACCCTCAAAACCTCTTGTGATTTCTAAAAAGCAGATGATTTGGGATCACACTGGTACATTGGGTCTTCCCAGTGAAACTTCAGCTGTTTCCATGAACTGTTTTTTCTTGGACACTGCAATTTCACAGTAACTTGATTGGTTGATGTGCCTGTCTAAAGCATTAACCTGCAGTTACTCCAGGAGCATTAAAACAAAATACGTGATGAGGATGAGTTCCATACTTCAAACCTGGAATAGTTGTTTCTCTGGATCATGCCAGGAAGCCTGGGCTTTGGGGATAATTCTCCAAAGTGACTGCTTTACCCGTGTCGTGGACCTGAACCATCCAGTGTGCCCATTCTCCCCTACAAAGCCTGTAAGGTTTGGGGGAGCACCAGTTGCTCTATTGTCTATTGCTCAGGCCAGCACTTTGCCACCACGGCTGTCCCCCCCAGAGTCTTTGAAAGGACTTTGGGTCATCTCCTTAGGCCCATTTTTGTAAATGTTTGTGTGGTGAATAAATTCTTACTCCTCGGGTTGGTGTGTTGGCTGAAGATCTGCTCTTTTCTAGAAGCTGCCAACTGAATTGAGCCTACCGCCTTCAATGCAATTGGCACAGCCGATGGACTGATTCCTTATCAGTTCATTCACCCTTTCCTGCCTTGTGCAGGATTTGTATAAAGCTAAAGGGGGAAAAAAATCTCAAGTATCTGTTCTTTAATACTAATAAAAAATACCTGTCATCAACAGGAGAGGGCCCAGGAAGGACATCAGATCTTTCCAGGTATATATTTTGTGTTTTGATATGATTCTCACATGGTGTTTTTGTAAATGTTTTCCAGTTATTGCTAGCAAGTGGTGGTGTGGACTTTCACCCTCATTCACATAAGACATATTACAACATTCACTTCCCATCCCATCCCTTCTTATTCAGACCTTTGAGATCCCGTAGGAGAAAGCTCCTCTCTGTGGAGAGAGATGTGTGTAGTTTGGTTTCTTCTTTCTGACGCTTTAGTGGAAGTGAAGCTCCGTCAGAGCGTGGTGTTGAGTGCCAGGAGCCATGCTGTTGACCCCTCCTCCGTAGTTAAAGGCTTTTCACTGGAAGAGGTGGAGCTTGAACTCCTGAGCTCCTGTAAACCCTTTTCTGTTGGGAAGTACCTCTCAGCTCAGCCGCAGACAGGAAACAGCATATTATTACAGTCAGCGCCTGCCTCTCCACTTCACTGCCGTCAGAAGGAAACTTATCCCAGCTCCTCCTTAAGCAGACAGCTAATCAGCTTGTGGCCAATGGAACATAGCTCAGAAAGACTGACCACAGAGGAGGCTAATTCTATTAATTGCTTGTCAAGCAATCTGTTCAGGTTTTTTTTTCTGAGGGAGTAGTCTGCTCTGGACACTAGTTTAGAGGAAGATTGAACGTGAAAGGTAAGAGCAGGAGTCCGAGTTCTCTGGACTGAGCGTTGAGAAACATGGCACCTGTGCCAGCATAACAGATCAGCAGGAGCTCAGGTTCTTTGCAATAGGTTTGCTACAAGCTCTTACTGTTCAAGTGTTCTTTCCTCTGTGGATTTATGTAGATAAGTTCTCCAGAATCAGGGTAAAGGGAAATGTGCCTGCGGTGCTGTTGGAAGTGCTGCACCCATCAGTTAAGAAATCCTGTTTATTAGCTGATGATTCACCCTGACCAATGTCACAGGAGAGAGGAAGTATTGAGATTAGAGTAACACCTCTCTTTCAGAGCTCTTGCATGACTGGAGGCGACAATGGTTGTGCTAGCTTGAGGAACAGGGAGTTGCTGGTGCTCCTGAGTGAGAGCATGCTGTCATCTCTGAGAAGCAGTATGGATGTCATTCTCCAGCTGTACGGAAGCCTGAGGTGTGCTACAATTTTTTGTTACTACAATCTTGTTACTTAGTGCTGACTTTCTTCAGCAGCAAAGATGCCAGTTTCTGTCTTGTGAGGTTTTGTGAGACTGTCTGATCTCTTTCAGACTGTATTTTTTTGCTGTATTGTCCTAGGGCTTGTTGGGGCTGTGGAGAAATAGCATGAATCTTCATTTTGGGGTAATTAACCTTTCCTAAAAACACAGGGTAAAGTGCTTGAGCTTTAACAAAAGATAAAAGTACTGAGGGTGCTTTCTGATGGGCAGGGTATTGTTGTTGATGTCTGCAAATCCATTTCATAATGAAGTGAAAGTGCCTTTGCCTCTTCTGTGATTTTGTGTTAAGTAGAATTATTTGTATTGGTGCTTTTAAGTGAAAATACGTTCTCTGCAGAGTTTGGTTTTGAAAGAGTGAATAGAGCTGCTGAAACTACGTCGGGCAGCAAGTCTGCTGCTTGCGTCTAGCGCAGGAGCTGTGTGCCTGTAAGGCACTGTTGAAACAAGAGGAACCCAGATCAGAGGTTATTTGTGCTGGTTTGAAATACAAGCTTCGAGAAGGAGCATGTGACTTATTTTTATGAGGAGAAAGAATATAAGAACTTTTGTTACGAGCTGTTTGCAGAAAGTCAGACTTGGACTTCGAGCATGGGCTGATAGAGATCAGGGAAATTTGCGTGGTTTGACACTTACACAGATTCCCCAAACCTCAGCCCTTTGAAAAAGATGGGCTTGAATGTCTGCTGCGGGGAGTCAGTGGGCTGCCTAGCGAGGGAGGGGGGATCTTCCTCCCTTGCTTCCTCAGCGCGGGGGCGAGGGACCCAGAGGGAAGGCATCACCTCTCGGAAGCGGGCAAAAAGACTTCCTACTCTGGGGGCATAGTTAGTCAGGGGAGTCTCCAAGTGTCCTGGTTCCTCACCTTGCTTATTGTACAGTCATGGAATGCCTTGCGGAGGTATGGAAAAGGGAAAGATTAGAAAAGAAGGACTTTGTGAAAGGGATGATTCCTCCCTCCTTCTTTTTAAACTCTCTCCTCTAAATTGGACAAAGTTAGAGTGCACGTTGGAAAGTCTGGCTTTGCTGGGGGTTGTGTCTCTTCCACACCCATGTGTGTATACACGTTCAGGATTGTACACTCTCTGCTAGTGCTCTTACTCTGTTTACATTGGCAGCTGTCAGAATTTCCTTTATAAGCAAGTGAAAATATGAGTAGAGCCATGAATTGCCATGTCCAGAACTGCTCTGCTGTTCCCCCCCTCCCTTCATTAAGTGCAGTTCGGTCCCCATTTCCTGTCAGAACTGCTGCAGTTTCAAAATACTTTGCTATTTTAGTAGTTTGTAATCCAGACTTCAGGGCAGTTTTTTTCTGCTTGAGAAAAGGCCCTTTGGTAAACAGACCATTCTGAGTCACTGTTAGTCAGTGAAAATAGTCATTTAAAATCCTTTCATGTCAAGGATTTTTAGGACTCTTAATCCAGCCTTCTGCAGGAGCTGGTCGTTGTTCTGCTCGCACAAAAGAAGGAAAAATCTGGAGAAAAACCATCGAAGAGAAGATAAACATGGAAGAAGAGTTAGAGAGTCTGGAAGAAGTTGCTGTGGGTGGAGAGATCTGGCAATTGCTACTGTATGTTACAGAATGACCCCAAAATATGCTAGGAGTTTTTGAGAAAGATGAAGCTACTGTAAGAGAAAGAGGTCAGGCTGTGCTTTATGTATTTTACTGTGAGACAGGGTAGATAGAGAGCTGGAAAGTGAAGGCAACTGTTTGTGAAGAGCTTTTGTTTCTCTAAAGGGAAGTTTACTGCTTTGAAATTAGTCTCTGTTATTGCCCTTGTGCCTGAACACTAGGAGCTTTTGTTTGATAATCTCTTTGCTCTTTGTAACCTTCCTGTCTCGTTGGTGCTTTATCTACCTTCCTGAGCAAGACTGCAGATGCCAGCGTCTTCTCCCCCTCCCAGGTGAGGACAGAAAGGTAGAACAACCTATGATAAACAGGAGGTCATTTGAGAACGCGATGGGTTTAGGTTTACATAGGAGTTGCTTTAGAAGGAAAAGATTTCTTGTTATGCACATCTTTACTCTGGTCACTTTGACAAGCAGGGAGAGGCTTGCTAATATTATTTGCAGAAATGAGGTCTCCCTACTTGCGGTGCTTGTCGTGGTTTCGCTGTTGCGGTGCATGAAACAAGACTTGTCTTTGCCTGGTGACCTAGTGTGGAAAGCTACTGGGTTCATCAAGTCCTTGAAAGCTATTAGTTTCCTTTCGTGCTAGCGACCAGCCTCTTTTCAACACAGCTGAGGTTAGGGGGCTGCGAGGAGCTGTTACGAACAATAAGCTGTCAGTAACGGGTCATTTTCCTACCGTGGACAAGGTCTTTTGTTGCTCAATCCTGTGATTTATTAGCTGCTAACCTTGATGTGTATGAGCCCACTGAGACAGCAGCTCTACCACTGGGGAACATTGACCTGCCCCTCTGTTCTCCATGGTTTTGCTTCTGTTTGAGTGAGCAGGAAGGTTTCTCTGAAATATCCTTTACGTTCCCAAATATGCTGCCCTTTCTGAACAGGGTAGTTCTGTTTGGGAACTCTTTTCCTGGCAGGACTGCATCCGTTGGACAACAGATGAAGAAGGGATGTGTGTGCGCGCATCTGCTGCACGAAGTGGAGGGCGGGTGGGTAACAGAGCTTTGCTAAGGTGCTCTGGCAGTCGGCATGGCAGCCCTGTCCATTCCCATCTGGTGCCACTTCCATGTAGATCTCTAGTGATTAATATGCATGAATTACCAGGATTGTCTGCATTTATACCTGCTAACAGTGGCAAAGGCGTTCTTGCATACTCTAGGTTTTGACATGTTAAGTGGTTGCAAAAGTCCTAAAATCCTCTCCTCGTCTGTACTCCTCTTACCAATTGCCAAGACCAGGAATGTGCCTTGTTTAGGAACAGATTTTCCAGAAGCATGTAGGAATGTGACCCTGGTATGAGAGATGATAATTTTCCCAGGGAACGCTCTGTCTGGTCTGCTTTCCCGCTGCAGCATCGGGGAAGATAGGGAGTGGGAGAGAGCACAGATGGAGGGTCAGCGTGAGTTGAACTTGATCTGCGGGCACAGCGTAGCGGCGGTAAGTGCCAATGACAGTGCTCAGAGAAGATGCGCTTGTAATGTGCAGCCCCCTGGCAGATGAGGTATATATTGCAAGATGAATGAACTTAATAATATAAAAATGGTCCTGAAGAGACCATGATGCGTGCTGTACCTATTTTCCTATGCAAATGAGCTGTCCTGGATTTTACAGGTTGAAAATTAAAGTAAAGCAGTCACGTGGAAGTTGGGGATAAAATACCCAGCATAGTGCAAACAAAGATTTGGGCACTTGAGGAAAATCTTGTTATTGCTATTTAAAAAAAAAAAAAAAAGGCAGAATTGGTATAACTATAAGAACATTAATGACTGGTTTTATTTGGTGGAAATGAGAGTTTCCGTAGGTGGAAGATGGTCATTTTAGCAGGAAATCTTGCACTATAAAAATAAATGTAAAACTGGTGCATTCCTCCAGTGTCATATGAAAAGCTTCTTCTTTCTTTCCCCTTCAGGGTAGCATCAGGTTTTGAGGAAAGAGAATCGGAGCAATTCTAGAGAGCTCTAACTGACCTCTGCAGTGAGTTAACAGGACTGAATTTGTTGGCAAAACTGGGTGAAAGCTGAGTTGCAAATGGGAAGAGGGATATTGTCTGTGGAGGAAGGCAAGCCTCGGTCCCCCATGAGTCTAAGCATTGATACTTGTATTATTTCTCGCTTCCAAACTATAGAGACCTAATGAAATCACACTGACTTGCGCTCTAAGGCTTTACGGGCCTGATGCTCAGCTCCAGATTGTTTCGGAAGCTGACATCAATGAGACAGGCTTTTAAGATTTTTAGTGTAAAGGACTGGATTGAGTCTGAAACTCATGCTTTCATCTTCCTTTCTTCTCCCTTTTTCACAGTTGTCTTTTTAACCTTGTGTATTTGCTGAGGGAGTAGCATTGCTTAGTCCACACGTAGTCCATTTTGCCGCCTGTGAGTTCAGCAATGGTGTTTGAAACATATAGTGACTTTGCTGATGAACGCAGGCTAGGTGTTTCAATGTATACCAGTGTCCATTTAACTACTGCTGTTGCTGGAGCGGGAGCTGAAGTGGATAAAATGGCTGGGTCCTCATTATAATCTCACCCAATTTTCCTTCCTGAGTTTTTGGGTTCACGGGATACAAAAGCTTGCTCCAGTATACAAAAAGCAGACATAGCAGTTAGCTACAGATGGTGGACGTTTTCCCCGCCTTTGCCATATGTGATCAAGCTGAAGTTTTTGCCTGCACCAACACCGTTCTCACAGCTATTTTATTTTTTCTAGTGGCAGTTCCTAGGTCTTCTGAGCTCCAGAAATTCCTGTTGTCCCTGTACCCAATGCATCAGCTGTTTGGAATAATCCAGGACCTCTTTGGGGGATTTATGGCTAGCACCTTTGACTATATTTGAACAGGATGTGAGTAAAAGGAAGCAGTCAGAGTGAGCAGGTGTTCTCACGCACCCGCTTTTGGCCACTCCGAGAAATGTATCACATCAGAAAAACTATATTTAGCAAAGTTGTATGTCCCCCCGGCCCCGTTTCGCCCCGCAGCGTATCTTCAGGCAGCTCCGTGATTGGGCCAGTGTGATCTTAACTTGTTTTGCCATCTTTTGTGGTCACTGAGCTCACCAGATCTACTCTGATAACAAACGGTCCCAATGCATGTTTGGCCAGACTGTCACTTTTTTGCTGAGAAGTTTCTGGGCAGCCAGAAAATGCTGAAAGAGGAAGTGAGCAGAGATGATAAAGTTGTCTTTGATGGCAGCAAGACCAGAGAATGAAGTTTATGCTCTGGCTGCTGAGTGGAGGAAGGTTGCTCCGTACAGCAAAACACCAAAGGGTGAAGCATAGCAGATTTCTATTTAAAAGTTGGTCTAATATAAGGAGTCTTTTTTGGGCTGCCTTTCTAATCCAATTATTCACAGCTGTTCACTGGGGAAGGACATTCAGGGACATCCAGTCCATTTTTAGAATGTGAAATGAGAAATTTTCTTTGGTTGGCTCTGTTGTTTGCCAGCTGGCCTGATCTGAAATGTCAATAAACTGGTGTTAGTTTTGGACAGGGGAGTGTGGGTCAACATGAGGGGTGGGGGTTAACAGCTGGTAAGAGGGCATGTGCTGTATGAAGAAGAGGCAGAGGAGGTGAAGCTAAATTTTGGAGAAGTGTCAGGGGAGCATCAGTATTTGCCCAAGACTGCCAATGAAGACATGGCTTTTTTCAGATTTAGATTTTTTTTTTAGGTTTAGAGTGAGCAAGCTTGAAAATTGAGAGTTTCTCTGATAGATTTGAGATGGCTCGTCTGCATAGAGGTCACGTAACTGTCTGCAAAGAGTGATCTGGTGGGATTGTCACCATAATTCCCACAAAAGAATTTCTGGGATTTTATACGCGGTGAGGCGTTTGTAAATTAAGCTGTGTCCTGATTTGAAATGTCTTTAAGCCTTCCTGCCATTCCCATCCATCCTTATGCCTTTTCAGGACTGATTTAGAGGGATTGGTGTTTTTTCCCCCCCCCATGACTGTTGTTGAGCTCTTTTGCTGCTCAGTGTTAGGTCTCAACAAAGTCACCACATGGTGAGCTCTGGGCACATGGGCATCCAGTTCCTACTAAGGAGTGAAATCTAAAGAACCACACCCAAAAGTTCAATAGCATTTAGGATCAAAAAAGTATGTTAGCTTTTAATATTCCCTTTTTAGGAAGAACAAACACTTTTAATTTACGTAATTGCTCATATCTTGATAAAATTCTGAGCTGTTTCAGGGCAGGAACACTCAGAGTTCTGCCAATCCCCAAACAGGCCAAAATATTTAGGATTATAAATAAATCTTAAAACTTTTTATTGTGGTGGTTTTTTTTTTAAACTCCTAGCAAGGCAGCCCCCATCCTAACTCAAAAGCAATCAGATCGTTGTTTTTGTGCTCTCCATTTATATGAGAACAAGAGGTCACTGGATGACATTACTGCTTTGTAAATTTAGAACAAATAAAAGGAAATGCTGCTTCACCTAGTGCGTCGTCATCCTGTGGAATATACTGTTCCAGGATGTTAGTCAAAAGCTGTAGCCGGAACATAAAAAATAGCTGGACCATGCTCATTTCTAGCCATGTTTGCCAACAGGGATGACCAAACCTCGTGTTCCAGAGCATTGGCTCGTTGCAGCTGTAGCTGAGAGCAAACACCCCAGCCTCCCTGGCTGGGAAAGGACAGCTTTTCAGGGGGGAGTTTGCTGTGGCTTCTTTTGGAGATGACAAGAATGACTTTGGTTTTTGTGCAAGATGTTAGATTGATCACCGGTCTCGTCTAGACAGCGCAGTGTATGTAATAGCCTTTCTCCCTCTGTTAGTGTCCTTCTGCAGGTGAAATCACTGGCTCGAGTAGAAGGAGGTAAAAGTGGTAGGATGAGTGTTTTTCTTTCCCTGTGAGTGAGAGCGTGTTTCTGTTAATCTCGGTTCTGCCCATACTGAGGACCCGTGTTGTGGCGTGCCTGTGGCACATCAGCCGGCGCAGGTAAGAGAGCAGCGGCTGCCTGCAGCGCAGGGAAAGCAGACGGCTCTTACACTCGTGGGGTACCCGCTGTTGGGCCGGTGTGGGTGTACGTGTGTGTGAGGCTGTGTGGAAGGTGAGAACTGTCGAACCATTCTGTGCAGGAAGTGCCCCTATTAACGTGTTTCTGGATTCCTAATTATCCTCGTTAAAATGTTTAACTGTAACACCGCTGCATGTTAATCAGAAAAACAGGTTTGTATGGTTTCTTAATTTCCCCAAAGAATTGTTACACTGGTTACATTAAAATCTTATCTGTCCTTCACAGTGAAGCCTGAATTGTCCCAATTTGTCCTCCTTAGAATAGGAGTGAGGTTTGAGATTATATTCTTCTATTTCCCGTCTCTGACAATACCAGTAAATCCCAATGCAAATGTTGCTTTAGAACTGACTAATGGGGAATGCTCTTCATAAATCTAACTTGCACAAAGTTACATTTTATTTGCAGTGTTTTAGTTACACAATAGACCCTTTATTTTAATTCTTTGACTCTTTGTCTGGATGATTCAAATATGAAAAGCTTCTTGATCTCTTTATTTGTCCTCTCGTCTTAAAAACTTTAACTTTGTTCTTTGAATAGAGGATTGTCCAACGCTGAATGTGGGGATTTTTAAGATGATGCAGGAGGTGACTTAAGAAGGAATTAGTGATTTTCTATATTGGACAGTCTCTCCAGTGATCCAGGAAGTCAGTAGCCTCAGAAATTAATTCTTATCAAAGGGAGTGTCTGCATTTCTGTATTTTATGCCAATTTTTTAGATACCATGTGTTCCAAGGGGATTTTAAAATGATACTATGTACTTTGCATTTGCCTTCCCCTCCCCCCCACCAAAAAAAGAGAGGAAAATAGGAAAAGGGACAGCATTGAATAGGAGTGTTCTGAAATGGGATTGTGATGATAATAAATTAATTTTACCAACTGTTTTAAATTATTTTTCCCCACTGCCCAGGAGTGTGCCAGTGGCTTGTTGAATCAACTGATAGTTCCTTATGAAAACTGGCTGGTTTTAAGGCGATGAAAGGTCCTTGGATGCTTCGTCCTGGGATGTTTGGACTTTACATAGAGTACTGTTGCACATATGCAATTATAGATGTTCTTGGCTTTGCTGCCTGAAAAAAGTGGGGCCCTGTGTTGTCTGAACAAATTACTTGAACTTGGGTTTACTTCCAGGGAAAAAGCTGCTTCCTCTTAGCAGGGCTTCAGAGATGCTGCTTGTTCTCTAACTTCACGCTGATTTTTGCAGTAGGGTTTCATGCTCTGTAAAAGGTTTCTCTAGGGTAGCCTTTCTTACATACACAGTTTCTGATGGAAATACAGTTAATCACCCACTTCTCCACTTTCCCAAGGAAAAAGAAAGACTCCTGTGTTTACCTTCTTTGGGAATAAATTTTATCAGAGCTGAAATTGTTTAAAGGAAAAGTCAGGGAAGAGAGAAGGAGTTCTTCAAAGTTTTATTTTTAGAAAATTGTAAACATTTATTTCTGTTTGCTTACAATTGATACAGATCAGGTGATTTTGTCCAAGATAGAATGCTCCATGCCAAAACTATGTTGCTAATATTAATGGCCAGTCCTTGCTTTAAAAAGGTATTTAGCTCCATTGTCTACTTAGTGTGCCGGTAGTGCCCTTTTCTAGGTTTTAGTAATACCTCTGGGTAAAGATAGTGTTATTGCAAGTGACTGCTGCAGTCTATCCTATGAAAAGAAATATATTTTGAAAATTGAAGGGCTTAAAGCAGAAATTTACAAGTGTATAATTTTTGCTGACATTACACGCACATTTCTTGGTGGGTGCTCTGATGCAGTTCAATATCAACTTCAGAGGTTTTTATTTTTAACCTGTTCTACGAATCATAATGAGAGAAGTGAGAAACAGACTGGAAAATGGTAGTTAACAGGGGTCATGTATTAGGGTGATGTGCGTGGTTTTTTAGTGTTCCTTAACAAAACTTCAGCTGCAGGGTTGTTAGAGCCACACAGGCTTCATCAACCTGACACAATCCTGTTTTTTTTCAGTTGTTTCAGATATTAGGGTACAATTTGCTGGAAAAGCAGATGATAAAGACAATTTTTTTATGTACAAAATGTAGAGGGGCACAGGAAAGTCTGGGCTGCTGGAAGTGTTTGGAGTTCACATAAAGGAGAGCCTTTTTATTTTTGTTAGTGGTGCCCAATCTTAATGGAGCTTCTCTTAAATCCAGATCTTGCAAACACTTCAGTATTGGTCTAATTTAAGAAGTCAGTTGGATGGAAATCAGTACAGAGGTGTGCATAGGGAGACAGTTTTAGTAGGTTAAGATAACTGCAGTCTGGTGAAGAAAGTCTTGGGAAGAATAAATGTTGATTTATAGTCAAGTCTGGACCCCAGCTGAATGGGCAGCCCTGTGGACAGCAGACGTCCTCTGAAGAGCTAGGAGCTTTTATTTCTCTCTGCTGCCGCCATCTGACTAAAGGAGAGAGCATTGGTGGTAGGCTGCACAGAGACGCCTGCTTTCCTGGGCAGAGGGGAGCTTTGGCTGCCCTACGTGTCTTCTGCTGGTTTCTTAAAACTCTGAACAACTAACACAGAGCAACTAATGCATGGGAATTAGCCCGGGGTAAAAATACACTGAGGAGAATATTTTCAGAGGAAGGCAAACTCGCCACAACCTCAAGCTGCTAGTGGAACATTTGTTGGAATATCTTTTATGTAATAAATGTAGAACAAGCCCTCGGGAAGCATGAGGGTTCAAAATACAACGATTTCTCTTCTAGATTGCTTATTGTGTTTGATTTCTCCCCTCTTCCCTCCCAGCTTGTCATGACTCTAAACAGGTTTTTAGTATGATGTTACAGAACATGTTATCTAGTTTATTAATTGCTAGAAACTGGTGTATTATGGTGTTAACAAAATGTTTTAATGTTGTTGCCAATTTAAAAAGTCATTAAATACTTAAAAAAAGAACAAATAACAACTTATGCAAGTTCTGCACATGTAATATATTAACTTTTACTGCTCTGTGCTTGATTTGTCTTGTGCTGTTATTTGGGCCCGAGAGATTTCTTTACTTGGTTCAGTATTGGGAATGACAGCTAAAATCTCTGTGGTTCTGTACATTTATGAAGGAATTAATTTGTGTTACAGTGGAAGAGAAAAGTAGTTGAAAGGTGCAAATAACTGTTCTGTTGTGCCTCTGAAAATAGCTTCGATAGAGCACTCTGGTGATAACGTGTTCTCTTGCTGTCTCTCACTGACATGCCTGGAATACACACTATTAATTTTCTCTCACTCTTAAGATTATCACTCCATGTCGGAAGCTTATCCTTTGTGCTGATAACAGAAAAGAGATGGAAGATTGGATTGCAGCACTGAAGACTGTACAAAACCGCGAACATTTTGAGGTAAGAGGAGAATGTGTTCCTTTGCACTCTCTGCCTCCTCTCCTAACTAACAGCTTGCTTTGAGATTGGAGTCAGCTTCTAGTGAAGTTAATAGAAGTTGGGTTTATTGACTATAATGGGTATAGCGTTAGGCCTTCTATAAAAACTATCCCAAATACACTGAAGTGTTTCTCCAAAGAATTCTTGTGGCTTTGTACGCTCTCCCTTGGTAACTTTGAGAGCACTTTTCAGAGTATGGGTAGGTTATGAAACACAGTTCTCCCATTGTCTTTTCACTCTTCAGTTATCCTCCCTGTCCTAATTCACGTCTTGCCTGCTTGGTACTCTGCCTACTTCAGTGCATCTGTTTGCTTTCTGGTGCTGCAGTTAGACCAGCAGTGCCACCAAAAGAACCTGTTGTGTTTTCCCCACTCTGATGCTTGTCTCCCTGTTGTCTCCTCCCTTATGCTGACAGAAGCGTTCCTCTGCTATTCAATAAACCAGGTCGGGGAACTGATCTTGCTGAAAACTTAATCCAACAAAAAAATGGGGAGGGGAAGGATCAACTCTTCAGCAGATAAATTCTCTAGTTCATTTCCTTATACACACTTGGAGTGAGACAAGGATGGGAGGTAGGACAGGAGCAGGAATGAAGGTGTGGCTGCTTTTTCCAAGTAGTCTCTTCTGGCTTAAAGACCTTCTTGAGTTACAGCTAGTATGTATAAACTGCATGTGGCCTACTCTTCACTAGTAAAAGCGTTCTGTTTCCGCCTTTCCTGACTGCTACGTGCAAAATTTTGTTTTAAGAAAAAAAGGTCTTGTTGGTCTACTTTAGACTTTGCTGTAATACATTTATTTTATTAGTCTACCCAGTACAGCATGGACCACTTCTCAGGGATGCATAACTGGTACGCCTGCTCACATGCTCGGCCGACGTACTGCAATGTGTGTCGGGAGGCATTGTCTGGAGTCACATCACATGGGCTGTCATGTGAAGGTAAGCGTGCTCTCTTCTCTCCCGTTTCGGGAGCATCATCTTTATAGCTGAGTGCCATGTTCCAGAGATAATTTAAGAGGAATGTTATTAACAGTCTGCAAAAAGATTTAGTAAAATGCTGCATAATAAGTTTGAGAGAGCCACAGGCTGTGTATGAGACTGAAGGTCTTTTCTGGACCTGATGTTGAAACCTTTCGCTGCTGAATCTCTTTGGCTTCACAGAGAATTTTCCTGCAGAAGTCAAGATCACGATCTTGGCATTTTGTAAAAGGATGCTAGATGTGATGATGTTTTCCTGCTGGTTCTAGTGTTGGACCCAATAGTAATATAGCTGATTATTTTTTTTTTGCCATATACCCAAATACTGCCATCCCTTATTAAAATCATGCTTCTGAAGTGAACAGATATGTACTGCTGAGGTATCAGATAGAATATTCATAAGAATACTCCTGTTCATAAGCATAATCGTACTTGTAAGAACATCCTTGTTAAGTGTTTGAACGCCAGGAAGTTATTCTTTTCAGCTTTGGTGTAGCAGACATGCCTGGCTGCGCACAGCTCATACTTCTAGCTTGAGTGAGGTTACACCCACACTGTGTAAAAGGATGCAGGGGTGTATGACTATGTAAATCATGTCAAATTTAACAAGGTGATAACTTAACTTGGTACAAGCAACTGGCAAAAGTGACAAGGCAGGAATTAATAGCTAGCTCATCTTACTCCGTATGCTTAGAGCTGATAGTTTTGGCAGTGCTAACAAGGGTAGTGTGTGCCCATGCTTTCTTCTGGAGCCAAATATGGTCACTTGGGAAAGCTTTTGCACAGACTGCCACATTACATGTTCTGGGGCAGGATTAATGTATTTTTTTCTTCCTTTCTAGTGTGCAAGTTTAAAGCCCACAAGCGGTGTGCTGTGCGGGCAACCAATAATTGCAAGTGGACAACTCTGGCCTCTATTGGGAAGGATATCATTGAGGATGAAGATGGGGTAGGTGTTAGTCTTAATTCTTCTAGCCTGATCTTGATGTGGAAGCACTGGCATGTGCTCTACAGCTTTCTTCACTGTACAAATGGCAGATTCTGCCTTTGTGTGTTAACGATGCGGGAAAGGCCTTTACTGTCCGAGCATGAGATTCTGCATGGAAAGTCCGACAGCGTAGCAAGGACTCCATAATAGGAAGAAACTCCTGCTATGGACTGGGGGAAGTTGAGGTTAAATGATTGGAGGCCTGGGGAACCTGGTCTGGGTTTTGGCAAAAGAAAAACAAATGAGTGGTTGGAACAGTACCTAACATATGAGATGTCTGATGCAAATCAATGTTTCCTGACTCTAGCCCAGGGCAAGTCACCTGGTCTCTTTGTGCTTGAACGTGATGTAAAATGCCAAAAGAGATCCTTGGGTATTTTCTAGAAATTGCCTTTGCTGTCCTTAAACAGTGCGTATAAAGATTTGCCTCTCTGTATGTCTCAGTGCCACAGTGCGTCCTGCACTCTTTGAGTTGCACTCTGGGAAGTCCATATTGCTTTTCTCCCTCTGTACCGTTTGCAGATATCCATGCCACATCAGTGGCTGGAAGGAAACCTGCCTGTGAGTGCCAAATGCACTGTGTGTGATAAAACCTGTGGCAGTGTCCTACGTTTGCAAGACTGGCGCTGCCTGTGGTGCAAAGCCATGGTGAGTTGATAAACACGACCATTTCGGTAAAAGGATAGTCTTTGATCAGCTCTTTGGTGTGTTCTTTTAATGACATTTAGTTAAAATGAAATCTCTAACTGTGCTGTCAGTATTTGCCATGAAGGACTCTATTGTTCTTTCTCCAGATGATAAACAGCCTGCAAGAGATAGAAATTTAAATTTCTGCTGAAAAGTATCACTGTCGTGCATAAAAGACCTAAAATAAGTATCTGACTTCTTTGCAAGCTCATTTTCTTTTGATAGTGAGCTTTCATAGAAGAATCTAATTACACTAGATATGGATCAATGCCTCAGGCATGGGAAATGTTGGATTTTAAGGAGCCATTATTTGTCATTTCTGCAAGTTGAAAAGGTGCAACACAAAAAGAAGATAAAGAATACTAAGCTATTTTAATAGTAGTAATTTCCCTTCCCATTGCAATAGGTTTCTCTTGCCTAACCACTGCAGTGATGCAGAGCTTGCTGTTTCCAGTTGTCTATAATTTTAATAAAAGAGGTATAGCAAAATATGTGTTTATAATGTGTGGGGTGGGGGCTCAAACACCAAGCAAACGCTCTATCTTGCAGTCTTTGTGTACCAGAAATGACCGAAGTGCCGTACTCTACTTGGGGTTTCCTTTTTTGGTGGCTTTATTCATCCCTCCTTCTCTTCCCTCGTATGTGCCTCATACCTTCCTGCTTTATTTTTTGCTTTCTTGTTTTCTTGAATTTCCGACTTTTTCTTTTGTTGCTACTTTTGATCTCTCACCTGAGGCTAGAATTTTGAAAGCAGAATGCTTCGGGGCTCTTAAGGCCACATTATCTGTTACCTGGTCATCTCAGCACTCAAAGTGCTAGTCTCATAAATTCAAACGGCAGACAAAGTACATACTAATGGAAAGAGGATAATTAGTAGAAGACTCTGATTAGATCATTCTTAAAATAAATTCTTTGATTGACATTTCCTTGGATTCCCCCCCATTCCTTTCTTACTCTTCCTTTACAACCTCTTGTTGGGTGGCTTTATGAATTATACTACAGTGCCCCAAAGAGTCTGAATGCATGTCTTTTGTTGGTGTTTTCAGGTACACACAGCATGTAAAGAGTTGTTGCCAAACAAGTGCCCTCTTGGGCTGTGCAAAGTATCTGTCATTCCTCCTACTGCTCTTAACAGCATTGATTCAGATGGTAAGTATCGCTAGTAAGTAGTGCCTTCTTTCTCTTCCTCTCAGTTACAGTGCCTTCAGCTAACACTGTTAATGCCAGACTCTGTCAACTGAAAATTCTGCTTTTTGATGTTGCTGAAATTCCAGACTGGAAGATATTGCTGAAGTATGGCAGTGAACTGTTTGCTTTGCTTTTGCATTCAGTTTATTACCCTGTAACGTCAGTATTTGCTGAGCTGCAGCTGTTAAAATTTATTGAGAACAACTATATTGTAGAAGCAGTTTGGGAAGGTTGGGGAAGCTGAAAATTTTGGCGTACTGCTAGGAGATAAGTGTGACATTTGGCAGCATGAGGTGTGGTTCGTGCTGGATTCAGGCTGTGTGCATTTGGCGTTTACCCAGTGAGTGCCATAAGCACAAGGAAAGTATTAGCTTCTTCATAGCTGTGCAGGGGTGTGGGGTGTTGGTTTTTTTCTCACTCCATTTCCATGGGTAGCTTCACATCTTTTGGCTTTTCCTCCCTTTCCCTTCCCTTTTCCTTGACAGGTTTCTGGAAAGCTACTTGTCCCCCTTCTTGCACAAGCCCTTTGTTGGTCTTTGTCAATTCAAAAAGTGGAGACAACCAAGGTGTAAAATTTCTACGAAGATTCAAACAGCTACTGAATCCAGCCCAGGTCTTTGATCTCATGAATGGAGGGCCTCACCTTGGGTAAGCAGATATTCTATGGAAGCACACATTTCTTGTATGAATACCAGAAAAGTACGAGTGATTTATTTGATTATAAGCTCATCCTCAGATATAGAGTCATAGAATCGTTAGAGTTGGAAGAGACTGTAAAGATCATCTAGTTCCAGCACCCCTGCCATGGGCAGGGACACCTTCCACTAGACCAGGTTGCTCCAAGCCCCGTCCAGCCTGGCCTTGAACACCTCCAGGGATGGGGCAGCCACAACTTCCCTGGGCAACCTGTTCCAGTGCCTCGCCACCCTCAGGGTAAAAAATTTCTTCCTATTATCTAATCTAAATCTACCCTCTTTCCATTTAAAACCATTACCCCTTGTCCCATCACTACACTCCCTGATAACAAGTCCCTCTCTACCTTTTCTGTAAGCCCCTTTTAGGTACTGAAAGATTGATATAAGGTCTCCCTGGAGCCTTCCCTTCTCCAGGCTGAACAACCCCAACTCTCTCAGCCTGTCTTCGTAGGAGAGCTGCTCCAGCCCTCTGATCATCTTTGTGGTCCTCTGGACCCGCTCCAGCTGGTCTGTGTCCTCCTCATGTTGGGGGCCCCAGAGCTGGACATAGTACTGCAGGTGAGGTCTCACCAGAGCAGAGGCCTTGCCCTGCCGGCCACGCTGCTTTTGATGCAGCCTGGGACGTGGTTGGCTTTCTGGGCTGTGAGTGCACATTGCTAGCTCATGTTGAGCTTCTCATCCACCAACATCCCCAAGTCCTCCTCAGGGCTGCTTTCAATCCATTCTCCACCCAGCCTGTGTTTGTGCTTGAGGTTGCCCTGACCCACGTGCAGGACCTTGCACTTGACCTTGTTGAACTTCATGAGGTTTGCACAGGCCCACTTCTCAAGCCTGTCAAGGTCCCTCTGGATGGCATCCCTTCCCTCCAGCCTGTCAACTGCTCCACACAGCTTGGTGTCATCGGCAAACTTGCTGAGGGTGCACTCAACCCCACCATCCATGTCTCCAACAAAGATGTTAAACAGCATCGGTCCCAGTACCGACCCCTGAGGAAAGCCACTCATCACTGCTTGCCACTTGGACATTGAGCAACTCTGAGTGTGGCCATCCAGCCCATTCCTTATCCACCCAGTGGTTCATCTGTCAAATCCACGTCTCTCCAATTTAGAGACAAGGATGTCATGCAGGACAGCGTCAAATATAACAAGGAACCTATTCCTCAGAGAAGACTGAACACATACGAAGTTTGGAGGGGTTTTTCCCTCTTTGTGTTTAGTGTTATTGATTAGCTAAAACGAAAAATGTTGAAAAAAGTTATTATTTCCATTCATCAGTAACAGCAGGACAGCTTGAGCGGTTTGGGGGAAATTCCAGAAACACTCCCCTGGAAGAAGACCAAGCATGGGAAGCCTGAATCCAGAAGAAAACTTGTCAGCAAACAGACTTGTAACAGGCATCCTGATGTACTGTTAATGAGAGTTAACTTGAGTTAAATCAGGTGAACAAACAAATGTCAGAGATAGCAAACGGGTATTGTCAAAATGAGATTTATCCAGAAATAACTTACCTGGAAAGTATATGAAACTTCCATCGCTTGAAGATTTTATGGTAATATTGGGAAAACATATCTTATGAATGCTTTTGGTAAAGCTGGTTCTGCCCTGGGATCTACATGGCATTTCAGGCTTGTTTACCAGATTATACTAGAATATCTATGGATTAAAAAAAAAAGTTAGCATTGTGGAATAAATACCTTTAGTGTATTTCTACAACTCTGTTTTAAAAAAAAAAAAAAAATTGGTCTCCAGTTCGCTCCCTCCAAATGTTTCTCTGTTGCATTGGATTTGAGTAACTTTTGTCATGAATGGGTGCTTCTTATAGTAAGAGCCGACACAAGGTGAATTTCCTTCATATTTTTCTAAATGTGCTCAAAGTCTGTGACTAAGACCTGTAGGTGCAGGGTGCTAAATCTGGGAGTGTCCACTCCTGGATGAGTGACCAGTAAGTTCTGCTTTCCTGAGAACCGTTTTGGTTTCTTGCCATAGTGCATTGGAAAACACTGACCTTTAAAACTGCAGCATGCTGTCCAGGGAATGTGTTTGGCTGATAAATAATTTATAGAAAACTCTTATAATGAAATCATTTTCTTCTTCCCCTCCCTAGTTGGACTGACTGTAGAGAGGAATTTTGCTTTTAAGCAGGAGAGAAGGGAAGGGAGGGAATCAATTCTTTTCTCAAGCTGTGGTGCACACTTCTAAAACAGCTGCTCTTGTTCGCTTTCTTAAAAAGGAAATTGGTACAGGGTAAAGGCTGATTCTTAATAATTTAAATATTCTCAACTGGTGCCAGTCAATCTGTACCATAAGATGTTGTCATTTCTGACAGACGTTTTTCATGTGTCAGCAGGGCTTGAAGAAGTAAGGATTTACTACATCATGTACTACAGTAAATCCTGTTTAGGTAACAATAAAAAAATAAATATATACAAACCCAAAATAAAAGCAGGCAGTAGTTCTGGAAAATGTTCAGTATGAAGCATGGCTTCAAACAACTTAAGGAGAGGTTGTTTTTAATATTCTGCAAAGGGTGAATAGAGAAATTCACACTTGTCTTGATGGTAAGTTGTTTGCTTGCCTGCAGGACAGACAAAGTGCCAGAGCATTGATTTATGTTGCTTTCCCAGAAGGACTAAAGCTTATGGGGCTTTACATCCTCTTACAGTTGTCTGCTTACTGAATGACTGCATAAAGTTCCCACTCTTCAAGCTTTGCTTTAATTGGTGTGGCCTTGAGTGTGAAGGCAGTGACATCAGAGCACTCCGAACAGTGACAAATAACTAGTGTTAGGCTGAACACAGCAAATCTGCAAAAAGGAATTAATTCAATGGATAATGAGCTATCACATGCTTGTTTCCTCTTCTGTACAGACAAGTGCCCTGCTTTAGTAGAGGAGTATGTCTGGGACGTATTTCTGTGGTGAACAGTTATTGTAAATAGCTTAGCTGTATTTATAATTCCTTATTTATAATCATTCCTTATTTATAATCATCTGTAATCTGAGAGTGCCTCATGTTCATTGTGAAATCAGAGCCTACTTTAAGCAAATCTGCCATGTTTGTTACCTAGATTGGAATTGGTTTTTGTTTCTTTATATAGCGTCTGATTGTTCTTCTCTCTTGCTTTTTTCTTTCCCTTCTCTGTAGTTTACGCTTATTCCAGAAATTTGACACTTTCCGGATTCTAGTTTGCGGTGGGGATGGAAGCGTTGGCTGGGTTCTCTCTGAAATTGATAGCCTCAATCTTCACAAGCAGGTACGTGCCCAGCAAGCTCAGTCGGATGAAAGAATGAAGGAATAACAAAGCATGAGTTGAAGAGGACTTTTTGTGATCATACAGATGTAGTTTGCCCCAGGACTGAAGCCACATGTAGCTTACCACAGCAGTAGTGTTGCAGTAGTTTTCTGCAAGAAGCTGTACCGGACTAATTCATTATTCCTATCTTCATTGCTGCCCCACAACTCCCTCTTACAAGATCCTGCTTTTGGAGTGGCTCTGAGTTACTTCTCTCCGTTGCCAACAGAGACTTACACTCAGAAAGGGCTGCAGTTAGAAAACTGGGTTTTCCACAAGGGTAGTGCTCCTCATCTGTTCCCTTTAATTCTCATGGTGGTGTTTCTGTGTCCTGGTATAGACAGAAGCTTCTTTGGAGTAGAGGTATCATACAGTGTTTAATTTGTTTCCATTTTGTCTTGGAGATGTCTATGCTAATTTTACAGGAGAAGCAATAGCACCACCTGATGGTTAAATAAATATATCTGTAGAAGGGGTTACTTTTAGTAAGATGCTCCTAGCTGTAATACACTCCTCTTTCAGTTAACAACTTAAGATTAGAGGAAAGTTTTCCTTCCTTGCACACTTTTCTGGCTGTTTTTCTTTCTTTATTCCCTGGGACTAGCTGTTTCTCAGTGACTGGTCTGTGTAAGGAATCGATCATGTTACTTGTGGCTGTTTGTAGCTTGTGTTTTCCCATTTGAATATCAGTTTTGGTTTCCTTCTCTCTGATGCAGTGCCAGCTGGGAGTGCTGCCCCTGGGAACAGGGAATGACCTTGCCCGTGTGTTAGGCTGGGGGTCTGCTTGTGATGATGATACCCAACTCCCGCAGATCCTGGAGAAGCTGGAGAGGGCCAGTACCAAAATGCTGGACAGGTGAGTAACCATCACTAACATCCCTCCCTCTTCAATAGTTGTGTGAAAATATCCTTCCAGGAGAACTGGGCAGTTCTTGATTCTACCCAGCTGCTGGACTTCTTACTAATGCCAGTAACGTTTTTTCTTTGATAATTCTCTCTCACCCTTTAGCAACAAAAGGTAGTCTGTCTTTCTATGTCACTGCTGCAGAATAGTAATGAGTGGAATTGTCTGATGTCCAGTGTCCTCTCTTGTGTTCCAGAGTTCTTGTCAATTGAATTTGACAGGCATACAGTCATGATTTATTTTTTTAAGCTAATTGTTTTCTTGGTAAATTTGAACCAATTTATCTTGAGTTTGGCATAGAAATGAAAGCTGAATGCAGAAGTGGACATCTTTACCCCTAGTATTGATATCGCCTATCTATCTTTGAATATTTAAAAATGCTTCTTTTCTTTAGAGTTGCATCTTGGCATCTGTTACACTGAATCGAGTAACTCCTGTAGAATTTCTGTGAGAGAGGGAAGAAGTACAGAGAAGGTCCTTGTGCTGTAGGATACTTGTTCGTAGTGTCGTCCTTTCCTCTTCCCCCAGTTCAGCCCCTCTGCAGTTCCATCACAACCCTGTGGCTTCCTTACATCAGTCACGCCCCTGCCAAAGTGCAATTTGTTCTGCTTGAGGTTCTAACTTGTTATGTTAGCCTTTGGATAAAGGAGGAAGTCATCTGCAACAGCTATGATTGAAAGTCTCCTTTTCAACAGGTGGAGCATCATGGTGTATGAAACCAAACTCCCTCGCCAGGCCTCCACTTCCACGGTCACTGAAGATTTCAGTGAGGATTCTGAGGTACCTCCTGAGACGCAGAGGGCAGGGGACTGGAGCAATGGCCTCAGAACAGACACGATAGGAGGGAGTGGTTGAGTGCAAATGGAGCAAGCCTGAGCTGTGACTTGGGTGAAGCAGGAGCTACAAAGTCAATAAGTATTGTGCAGAAGGATGGAGGTTGGGTTACCAGAGTCAACAACCAGAATGGGGAATGGGAGGAAAATGCTTTGGAACAGGACAGAGGGGAAACGATCAACTTTTATCTGCTGTCATGACATCACGTTATTGAAATCGTGGAAAGCTGCATGGCAGTCGTAAGACCCGTAAAAACCCAATTTTAGATCCATAGTTAATCAGAGACTCTAAGAACTGCACTACTGATGATTTTTAGGTTCAGAATTAGTTTCTTTATCAGATTCAGATCTTCAATGGGTAACTGAGCCCTGGACCACAGAACTTTTCCAGGGCAAATAGAACCTGTAGAATGATAGGTACTCTCTGGGGAGCCGGGGTTACACAGCATATGTTGTAACGCTGGGAAGCAGCACCCCCGTGGCTTTGTTTCTGACTGTCACCAGGTGCAGAAGATTCTCTTCTATGAAGACTCTGTGGCTGCCCATTTGTCCAAAATTCTAACTTCTGACCAACACTCAGTAGTCATCTCCTCAGCCAAGTGAGTACTTGCAGGACAGCTGCTCTCAGTGAAAGTTGTACTGTGAAGATCCTGAGACGATCCTCGCATGAGTTTGTTTTCACTATGTTCTTCGTCTAGGGTGCTTTGTGAGACAGTGAAGGATTTTGTGGCTCGAGCAGGGAAAGCCTATGAGAAAGCAACAGAAAGCTCAGAGGAATCAGAGGTCATGGCCAGAAAGGTAAAGTTGGAAAAATTGTTTGGGTTTCTGATTCTGAAGTGGAAAACTGCTCTGTTTTCAGAGAACTAGGACAGCAGCAGTTCAGCAAGCACTAAAAGAATGAGCTACCGAGTCTACTGTTAGTTCTACTCAAATGTTCTTCTTCGCCTTATAGTGCTCTGTCCTGAAGGAGAAGCTGGACTCATTGCTGAAGACACTGAACGATGAATCTCAAGCATCTTCATCTCTGCCAAACCCTCCTCCCACCATTGCAGAGGAAACCGAAGATGGTGATGGGTCAGGCAGTGCTTGTGATTCTTCTAGTGATCGGTCGGTGGGCTCGTCGTGTACTGCACGGCCCCAGATATTTCGCCCCCGAGAACAGCTCATGTTGAGAGCCAACAGCTTGAAAAAAGCCATTCGTCAGATAATAGAGCATGCAGAAAAAGGTAACCTGTTAGGAGTCCTGCTTGTGACTTGTTACAGGCTCTTCAGAAGTATAGATTTCCTTTGTTCCAGAGGGGAGTGGGGTTCTTTATTAAAAACAGCTTTCCTGAGCTAGAGAAGCTATTCAGTAAGCCTGGCTGTTTAGTTTCAGTATCGTCTCTGCCAAGCCCACCTGTTTGAAACATTGCTTGGTAAATGAGCCTGAAGTTTAAGGTATGTTCTCTCCCATAGGGCTGGTTTAGGAAGTTACTGCCCTCCCACACTCTGTTCGTTTGTGTTTCCTGTCTGTCCCCACCCATACCACAATTGTGTCAGCGCAACTGTTTGTGTGGCCTTGCTGTAAAACAGATCTGAAAATACTTGGGAAGAAAGTATTTTAAGTATTTTAACTTGGATTGTTTCAGAAATCTCTTTATAGTACAGCCCAGCAAAACAGTGCAGTGGCACAACTGCAAGAGAGGGCAGGAACTTCTTAAACTAGCTTTGTCACTGGGAAAATGTTCTAATACTGCCCCCAGATGCAAATCCGTTCTGCTCCGATGTAACTTCCTAGGCAGGTGACCCTCTTCTCCACATCTTGACCCTTATCTCTCTCCAGCCACTCACACGCATAGCTCAAAGTTTCATTTCCTTCAAAAGGCGTCAGTCTCCCAGATGTTAGTCATAAACTCAGTGGTTTAACTTAGACCAAAGGAAGTACTTAACAGCTTATTACTGGAGATAAAAGCACTGAAGTTGCAGATGTGACGTCCATGCACACCTAAATGTGCGCTACGAACAGCTAGGTAGTCAGTTACAGATCATTGCAATGCTGCTTGGATTTCCAGCACTGCCGTATTGCATACAACCTATCCTGCAGGCAAAGTCAGATGAGATGATGGAAGTTGAGCAAACAGCCTGCTTCTGGTGAAGCAGAGGTCTTGACCTGACTGCCGCCCTATTTTGCTGCTGCTCACCTTTGCCAGTTTGATGTTTGTTGGAGTTCTTTTGGAGCCCAACCAATTTCCTTAATCCAGCAAGAAGAGTTTCTATTTCTGCTGGGCTAGAGGGTTGGATTGCCTTGTGGGTAGTTTTGATGAACTTCAGAGTCAGCACAAGGGAGGGGAAGAGAGTGGAAGAAGGAGGGCTTGGCCTCCTGCAGAGGCAGCGAGCTGGTAGATCGGCTGAGGGCTGTTCGCAGAGCTGTGCCCTGTGAGGGGTTGCTGGGGAGGAAGGCCTATTGATGACACGCAAAGGAAGTTTTGATTTCTTTAGGCAACATGCTAGCGTTTAATTGTTACCAGCTTTTGGGCAAACTCCAGTTACGTTTCAGATGTATTTGTTCAACTTCTCCAAACTGTTTTTCTTCTTCCAAAGTATGTAATCTGATTCATTCCTTTGTATTGTTTTATACCAACTGCTCTTTTCTTCCTCCTGTGTGTCTAAGTGCCCTTTTCAAGTGGCTTGTCCTATTGCCCCAGTACAGATTAAGCAAACAAAATTCATTAAATTTATCATTTAATGTCCATCTGGTTAGAATTTCTGGCAACATCTAAATGCAAGTAAATGGAAGTCCATCACCTGCAGCACAGTTTACTTCTCAGGAAGGCTGAATACCTGTAGCATTAATGGTGGACATTTCTATTTAGAGTCTCATTGCTGAAGAGCTCAGCAAAGATAACAGGAGGCTAAGCCAGCCCCGTTCCAAAAGCTCTCCAAAAGCTTAGTTGAGACAAATGATATAGGAAAGCTTTCTGTTATTCCTGTTCTTTCCTTTAAGGAATCAGGGCCTTTAGAGTCCTATCCTGTTGTTACTTGTATCAGTGGGAGGTGTTCGTTGCTGGAAGAGCTGTGAGGCACTTGCCTACTTTCTCTTTCCTTACAGCTGTAGATGAGCAGAATGCCCAGACCCAGGAGCAAGAGGGCTTCCTCCTTAGTCTCTCAGCCTCTGAAGAGGGCAAGGAGCTGAGGAACGAGGATAAAATCTCCCTGCAGTCATCACACAGCAGCAGCTATGGAGTGTCCAAAGGGAGGAGCCAGCGGAAAGGTACTGCTCCGGGGCTGCCACTGTACAGATCTTGCCTGTGAATTACAGTTCTGTTAGTGGTAAAAAGTGAGGGAGGTGTTACGTCTCTTACCTTCCAAGTTCTGTTTTTCTCTAATTTTTGAAGGATTGCTCTTCAGATGCCAGCCCTTGCACGTTTCTATGCTCTAGCCTGTGCATCGTACACCCCACTTTTTGCTACACCTCTGACGGCTGGTCCATGATCTTAGCATATGGAACCTAGGATTCAGAAATTTTCTTGCACCTTAGCCAGTAATCTGGGTTCTCTTGGCTTTCAGTGCTTCGACAAGGACAGTCTTGAGCATTTTTCATGTCATCTGCCTGATGATATTTCTCTGTAAGCCCCTGCCATCCTTTGCAGATGACAGAGAATGGAAGCCAGTTTGCTTTAATAATTGTGTTATGTGAGTAATTTGTTAGAGATCCCTGATCATTGTAAATATATTTGGAACTTATCTGAGTAGTGATCGGGAGCCAAATACCCTGTCTGTTGTGCTGCTGGCACCAGCATTTTCTCATCTCCATTTCTAATATTTGCATGTGGCATTTTGGTACCTCCAATCTGTGAGGTTTTCTGGCTGCACATATGCCACATCTCTGTCTCTTAATGACTGGTTCTGTCAACTCTTTGTTTTGTGGTGGCTAGAGCGTTCTGCTGTTGAGTGATTCCTTACCCAGTCTTGCTGCTTGGGCTCTGCTGCTATGCGCTGGTCTGAATTACAGTGTTATGTTTGTCAATAGCCATGTTTGTGTTGTGTTTTACAGCGTCCAAGTCTCCTTGCGAAAGACTGATAAACAAAGGAAGTTTGTCGCTGGGCAGCTCTGCATCTCTTCCTCCCCAGACAGGAAACCGGGACAACTTGCCAATGCTGAACACAAAAATCCTCTACCCAAGTAAGTGTAACACCCACCACTTCCCATTGAAGCAGCCAACTGGAGTATGGGTGACAGCAGCGCAGGCTGCAGTCTCCACCTGAAAACACGAAACTGTCCTGCCTGATGTCCTTTTGTGCAGAATCCACGTGGAGAGAAATCCCTTTGTGGATGACTCTCCACTAGGGCTGAAAAGTGGAGGCTTGGAGGGAGGTGTAGTAGTTTCCAGTGAGTAGCTGAGACCTAGGCACACATTTTTATTAACACTGTGCAGTGGCAGAATTTAGATGCCAATTACAAGGAGATACTGAGCTAAAAGTAACCTTGGGAAGGCTGATATGATGCTGCTGAGAGAGGTTTCTGAAGAGTGGCATCCATAGACTGGGAGCAGCAGTCCATTCATGTGAAGGCTGAAGTCAGTGGAGGTGCTCAGACACAGCGGAATTCCCACCTCCCACATCTTCCATAGCAGCATTGTGGTGCTGTCCTTCTACCTCTTCCCCCCAAATTACCTGTTCAAATTGTTTATTCTGGAAGCAGGTAATTTCTTTTCTCTCTGACAAAGCTACTGTTTGTGGGTTGCCAGTAATTCTTGAGCAACTTGGAGAGTAACTTCAGTCCTACTCTTCTCTCCGTACTCATTGAAGCAAGGATATTGCACGTCTCACCTTGCAACAAAAAAGCTACTGCAGTGAATACACTCCTATTTCCAGTTTCCATGTGTCTGTATGATTGTGCTGCTGGCCTGAGGTGATACCCTGTCAATCAGAAACCCTGCAGGCAGCCCCGGAAACCCTTCTCCTCATTGAGAGCTAAGCCTTCTGGAGTGGAGGAAAGCGCTATTGTTATTTGCTTTCCACAGTGAATGACAAGAGTTAATATATTCTGCTCTGTTGTCTTGTCCCTGAAATTGAAGTAACCTGTTTTCTGCTTATTACTAATCACACTCTTCCCTGTGGTCAATTTTCCTACAGATATTCGTGCTGGCATGTCTGGTTCTTTGCCTGGGAGCTCTGTCATCAGCCGATTGTTGATCCATGCTGATCCCTTTAACTCTGAGCCTGAAAATCTGTGAGTATGCCCAGGAGGTTGAAGGGAGGGAATGGGCGTTTCTGAATGGATCTCAGCAGAGAAGCAGATTAGTTTATAGAGCTAAATAATGGACTGCAGCAGCCCAGAGTGTAAATGAATTCATATGCTGCGTGCCAGTGAGGATCAGCTTATGTAGTTATACATGCAGTGACGCATCTGACTCGTGGTAGATGATTTTTAGGTGAAAATGAAACCTAGATCAGTCTTCTACCTACACTCAGAGATGACTCCCTCCACAGTAACCTGGGGGGGAATCACTACTCTTACAGCATGGAGGCCTGAGAAAGGCCATGGGCAGGCCACAACAGGGGAGGCAGTGGGGAGATGTGATGTGAAGACTTTCTCAGGCTATTTCTGCTAAACTGTTTAACAGTAAAAATCCAGTGATACAGGCTTCAAGGTTTTTTCATGGGGTTCAGTGCCCCGGAGATGAGTAGTGGAAACTTTCGAGCTCATTTGTCAGTCTCTCTGTAGGTAACACCTGATATATATATATAAGCAATTGGCATGGCTAATGTTTTGTGAGACCTTTTACACAATGTCAGTGACCAGCAACATAGCTTTTTTTGTAAATGAAGTGTAGGCTTCTGAGTACGTTCCTGTGGCAAGGGGAGAATTCCTCTGCAAATCTTGCGGCTGTGAAGTCTTATGGACAGAGGCTGCAGGCCAGGAACCTCTGCTCAATAGCCACTTTTATGGTATTCTTTGTGGGCTTTATGCAGTTCCCAGCAGTGCTTATCAGAGCACGTTGGCATACAGCCTTCTTGTTCTTCACCTTTTTATGCAACAGAATTACGAGGTGGCCAGAGGAGGCATGTGAGATGTATATCAAATGGTATGTAGACCTAGGAATGGGAGTTTTGCTCTTTTGTTCTGCAGTGAATGTTACACAGAGAAGTGTGTCATGAATAATTACTTTGGAATTGGACTGGATGCAAAGATTTCTTTGGACTTCAACAACAAACGTGATGAGCACCCAGAGAAATGCAGGTGGGTTTGGGTTTGGCTTTGGCTTGCCTTTGGCTGCTGCCAGAAGTGACTGAAACCACTTTGTGTTTCTGTGCAGTTTTGAAGCCGATTGTGTATAAGTGTGCTCAATAAGTATATTGTCAATCTTGTCTGCAAGGCTTGAAATCACGATGGAGGACATTAGCTACCGATTTACTACCGATTCATTATGCTGTTGTGGCTAGTATAAGATCTTTGAGCAGCTACATCAGTGTGGATTTAGCGCGTTGGTTCTCTTTACTTCATGATCTCACTCACCGATCTTCTCCTGGGCTTGCTGTTTAGTCATGAGAGAATCTCCTCTCAGCTCTAAATGCCACTTAATACGAATGACAGGTTTTGGCCTTTTGAATACCTGGGCAACTACAGGACACTTTGTGTAACCTGGGATTGGTACATTTGCTATACTGGAGCTAATACTGTGAAACGCTGTTGATGTCCTGGTGTACGAGATTGACAAGCTCTGTGCCAGGGAAATCTGTGTAATTCTGGTAATACGTGTTAGTCATCCTCAATTCCTACCTGACATTTATTTAAAGGGGAGTAGTTTCGTAGCACAAGGAATGACCATTTTGAGTGCCTGACCCTTCTGGAAGCAAAGTACCTTTGTGTTTCAGGACTTAGGAGGTATCATTTTGATGTGGGGGTTTTTTCCCTCCAAGTGAAAAGGTAAGTGCTTATGCTAACTTTTTCTCTTTTGATTTGCCCCCTTAGAAGTCGTACTAAAAACATGATGTGGTACGGAGTACTGGGGACCAAGGAGCTGCTACACAGAACATATAAAAACCTGGAGCAGAAAGTCTTGCTGGAGGTGAGGAATTAGCATGCCCTTCTGTTGCTAAAACTATGATGCTTAATTGCATCTCCTTCAGACACTTTGATTTTGGCACAGTGATGCTACTTGGTGATGTTAGGGTGTTTCCCTTCCCTGCCTGAAACAATGTACTTGCTGTATCTCACCCGCAGCTAGCTAAAAGGGGCTTTTCCCGGTTCTGGAAGATAACTTTTATTCTCAGCCTGTAAGGGAAGTGTCATCCTGAGGGAAAGCTGTCCCCTACTCAGTATTCAGCACAGATAAGATTGTCATGTTACATGTGGTATCTCATGTGAATTCAATATTTTAGGAAGTAGGTGCAGTGGAAATCTCTTCGTTTAACTACACTATAATGTGCATCAAACTGGAAAAGAAGTCTTCTTGTATGGGCTACGTACAGCGTAAACAGGTAGCTTGCAGGAGGAGACTCTCTTCACAGCAGACCGCATAGTTGTTTCAGAAGTTTTATTCCCCATTCTGGGAGGAATAAACCAAAAGTTTTTGCCACGCCTCTCAGGTGTGCCCTGTTCTTGTTTGGGGAAAAGAAGCAACAGTATCCTTCTAAAACCACCCTCTGCCAGAGGAGAGGTGGTTCATGAGATGTCACCGGATATGTTCTGCTCTGTTAGTTCAAGAGTAAGCTGGAAGAAACCTGAATTAATTTTTTACCAAGCTGTGCAGGCTGTTTTCTGTTCTTAGAGGATGTGCTCTGGCAGGAGGGGCTCTCTGCTGCTGTGCTGAGAGTAGTGTTGCCTTCTTTTCTGTGTAGTGTGACGGGAGGCCAATCCCTTTGCCCAGTCTCCAGGGAATCGCCGTACTCAACATTCCCAGCTATGCAGGAGGCACCAACTTCTGGGGGGGAACCAAGGAAGATGATGTGAGTATTCTCTAAGGCAATCCAGGAAATGTTTTTACTTACTGTTGCTTCTGGAGTCATAGCCCCTGAGAATGGTGCTTGGAAGAAGAGGGCGAGGGACCTGTCTTGCATGTACTTTCTCCGTGAAGTGGATAGGATGCTGAAGTCCAGTCTTCAGCAGCTTTGCACCCAAGCAGTCTGTAATGATTCAGAAAGAATAAAAATGCTGTCCTGAGCATTTGGACTTTCAGGAAGTGCTGGAGATTGGCCTTTTCCCCTCAGACTGCCTGAGAAGTAAAGCCCCTTAAAGACAAAGGGAGTTAGGTCCAGTCAGAAACGTTGTATTATTTGAGATGAAAAAGTGCGTACTCTCATAAGAATAATTATTGCCTTGAAGCCCACAGCCTTTGTGTTAGCTGCCATTGGAAGCACAGTGGGAATATCAAGGCTCCCTTTTTCTCCCTCCTAGATCACTGCAAATCTTGATCTTCTAGCCTCGTTGTTAATTTTGTACAGATTAAAAAGTGCAATTAAAAGCCAACCCCCAAATCTTCACCAGTAGGGGGTAAAGGAAACTGCTCCCAACAGAGCTGTAGTCAACTGAATTCTCTCTCCCTTGTGTCTGGCTAGACATTTACAGCGCCCTCCTTTGATGACAAGATTTTGGAGGTGGTAGCAGTGTTTGGTAGCATGCAGATGGCAGTGTCACGCGTGATAAATCTACAGCATCACCGGATTGCACAGGTATCAGTTGCTTTTGTGAGCTCTTCTTGCCTCCTCCATCTCCGGCTTGTGATGTTTTTGCCAATTTCGATCCATAAATCTCTCCTTTGTGCTCTCTCTTATACATGGAAAGAGCATCCACCAGGGTGCATATGAGCACGTCCAGGGGCAATTTGGGCATGGAATCATTTGCTAGCATTCATTGTGGTATGAGTTAGACCACCAATTCAAATACAGATTAGTCCAAAGATGCAGCAAATGGTCCGTGCTGCACAAGGGCAAGGTGTGCTCTGCCACCAGGCACGTGTGCCTCTAGTAGCCCCAAAGCTACAGTTGCTGGGGAAGCATTTTGGCAAGAAAGAGAATGTCTTATGCTTTTGGAAAAACAACATTTTAGAGCTTCTCTGAGGCAACCATTTCTTGCAGTGTCGGACAGTGAAGATAGCAATCCTGGGAGAAGAAGGAGTTCCTGTGCAAGTGGATGGAGAAGCCTGGATCCAGCCTCCGGGTTACATTTGGATTGTTCATAAGAACAGAGCACAGACCCTCACCCGAGACAGGGTAAGAGCAGCCTTGCATACACTTTGTAGTACACACATGTTTTGACGTCACATGTTCCTGAGGGGCATGGCAGCAGCCACACAGGAAAGCTTATCTTTGTGAATGTAAGCGGCATATTTTGCTACACACCAAAAGACTTTTTGGAAAGAACATGATTAAACTTGCATTCACCACTTGGGAAATGGCATAAATAAGGTTGTTTATGCAAGCTTATTTTGCTTCCTCTTCTAGGTGTCTTGTGACAGCATTTCTTAACGCGCTTGCATGCTCTTTTTCCCACAGGATGCCTGTCTCACCGAATGCTGCGGATTGTCTAGATTCAGCTGTTCAAAATTTTAATTTCTCATTATTGTTCAGTATGTGGCTTATACCTCCTTATGCAAGTAAAGCAGCATCTTATGCCTTGTTCAGCAGTGCATGTCTGTCTCATCTCGTACTTTTCAAATATATTTGATGAGTACCAGCACATAAGGAACATCCTTGCTGTTTTACTGTATTACTGAATGGTGGTAAGCTAAAGGAAAGGATAAAGGCCTTGTTGTGGTACAAACAGGCTTTATGGTTCCACCCAACTCTGTAACTGTCTATGGATAAACGGTTTAGTTGATACTTTCCAGCATAATGCCCCTTTACTCAGCTTCCAGAGCAAACTGAAGTCCTCTGCAAAGGACTCATCTGCTGCATAACAAGAAAAAAGAACAACCAAGAGGAAAAAGGGAAAGCAGCCTGATACAGGCCTGAGGCATATTCCCTGGTAGGATGATACAAGTGTGGTGGTATGAAAAGAAAGCCAAGGTGGGCGTACAAAGCTCCTGTCATGGGTCTTGGGTATTGCCCTGTCCTACCCTTGAGCTGGGAGAGAACAGTGGGTATTGGTGCAGATGTTGGGGAGAGGAGGAGACAGGAATAGTGTTCACAGTCTTTCCTGGAGGGACAGTGAGCTTCTGCAATGTCATGCCGAGACTTTAGGGGGGGGTGACTGAAGGAGATAGCACAGATAGCAAGGGGGAACAAGATTACTGCTGTAAAAGTGGGAGGGAGGAAAGGAGAGGAAACCTACGTGTGGGGATGGTGGGAAAGGCAGAGTGAAGCACAAGAGGTAGAGAGGACACACAAGTGCCTAGTGAGCGTGCTGTGTGTGTTGCACCATCTGAAGCCATGGCTATGATTATGTCATCCCAGTCCTCGTTGCCTGCAGACCCGTTTTGCAAGCATGGAATTGCCACTGAGGAAGAGGTTCTGGTTTTGCAGAGCAACATTCAGCTTTTGTATTGACTGTGGACTTAAGCTTGTTTTTCCTGCTGTCCTTTTGATCATCGGTGCACACCCCGTTGCAAATATGTCCTGTGCAGTAGATGAAGTGGGGTCTTCTCTTCATGTGTGTGACCCTGTGTCTTTGGTAGCATTTTTCAAATGTGATTTGGAGTATTTAGTTTCCTAAACTGAAGATAGAGAAACTCAAATTTCCTCGTGTGGCCTACTCTGACTGAAGAGTCATCAGCAAGGTTGAGATCAGCAGATGGCTTGCACTGAGCTGACAGAGCCTGGTTTTGTCCTGTATGAGAAGCATTAGGGGAAGGGAATGCTTTTTACCACAGGGCTTCAGCGGGTATTCGCAGACACAGGAGAATGGTGTGTCCCCGGAACCTTGGGTCGTCCCCAAAGGCAGTTGTGTTCCAGTGGATAGTGGCTTTTCTGCTCCATCCATCTTCTCTCTCTACCCTTAGTCCCGTGCTCCTTACCTAGTCTGTACTCACCTCATTTGACTGCCCAGGCCCAGGATCCATGACTACCATTTTCTTCCCCTTTCCCATCCACCCATCACAGTCAATCTCCTTTCCTTTTCTGGCTCCCCAGATGCTGATTTTTTTTTATTTTTTTTTTCCATGGAAGCTTCACACCCCTGCTTGTTAGCCTCATCATCTTCTCTGAATTATTTTTCCTATTTCAGTCTTCCCCTCCCACAGTCCCTTCTCTTGTCTAACCTTCTCTCTTGCCATTTTTTGTGCTCATTGATCCGTCTCTCCGTGACCTGAGGCTTTGTATGTCAGTTTTCATTCTCACCATATCCAATTTTGATCCTTCTGCATCGGATCCGTTTTGCTTCTTCCTGTACTGCTAGCTGATGCCAACAGGAATATCAGTAAGGGTGCAGGTAGGGCAGGTCCTAGCTCAGTTCATCTGCTTGTCACACCGATTACTGGGGAAACCCAATTTACTTCCCGATAAGGAGGAGCCTTGAACATTTTCAACTTCCAGCTTTGAGATGTCACTTGAAGAGATGTGCAGTAATGCTGAAGCGTAGAGGCGATATAGCTGCTCAAGGGAAAGGCTGCCAGCAGTAGGGAATTGGTGGATTTTGCTAGTCTGGCCCTCAGAATTGGCCTAGCAATTTTGACTAAAACTAGGCTTAAGCAAAAATTGAGCCAAGGCAGGCATGTGGCATGGAAAACTTCAGCACAGGCAGCTAGTTAGCAAAGTTATAAGCAGCTGAACAACCGGGTCCTGCAATGAAAAGTGTCTATACCAGATCTACACATTTTACAGGCATAGGCACAGCTGTTGTTTTTTTATAGGAGTTTTACAAGATATCTTAGTTTGCTTGCTCTCTTTTTAGGCATTTGAGAGCACCCTGAAGTCCTGGGAGGACAAACAGAAGTGTGAGTTGTCCCGACCCTCCTCTTTCTCTCTGCAACCAGAGATCATGTCCGAAGAAGAATCCACCCAGATCAACCAGTTTGGTCAAGCTGCAGGTGCTCTGATCCACAGGTGGGACTCAATTTACTTTTGGGGAATAGAGCCCTCTTTTGGTGCCTGAAGTTCTTGTCTGACTCCCTGTTCTTGGAGAAGTTTCTGTTCGCTCTTATCTTCTGCAGTGCTGGTCCATGTCACTGGGGTAGCATCGTTCATTATGCACTGTCCCAGCTGCATGAGGACTGAAGTCGAATAAGCTTTGTTAGGATATTCCGACCAAAAAATATCACTTTCATGAGCAAACATGGATCCTTTAATCCAGAAAGAACCCATTATCTTTGAATATCAATGATTTTTATCAGAAATGAAACAAAGGCCTCTCTAGCTCAGATGACGAGTTGGGTTCTTATAACCCTGATGCCAAGCAAAGATTCTGGAAGAAGTCTCTGTGTGCTCACTTGCTCATCCTTTACTCAGACATTCAGCTCCTTGGTCTGAGCCTCTCAGAAAATTCCCAGAGTCATATCAGAAAAGTGTTAATTAAACTGCCGTATGTGCAGCTGCCTTTCACATCACTGTGGCCATGCTAAAATGTCTAGGTCTTATTTCAAACTGGTCCCAACTTGTGTGCAGAATTGAATATGCACCTGGAGCGGTGCATGTGAAATCCGCCTTGCTTTGCCTACGCTTGCTCGCTGTAGCAGGGAGAATTGCCCTGCTTTGCCAGAGGCTGTGCCCCTCCCGTGCTTTATCCCTGCTCTCCTCACTCAGATGGGTATTAAAAGGAGATACCCAGTCAGAAAAGATCTCCTGCTTTGAGCATATGCTGATGCAATCTGTAATTCTCTCTTTAGCATTCGGGAGATAGCGCAATCCTATCAGGACATGGAACAGGAGCTTGCCCATGCTGTCAATGCCAGCTCCAAGTCTATGGACAAAGTCTACGCTAAATCCAAGTCTACAGAGGTACTTTACTCACTTGGCATCTCCCATTTTGTCCTTGTTCCATAGCTCTTGGTTTTCCTTTCTGATTGACCAAAAGTAGGCCTTGCTTGTCTGAGACTTCCTTTTGACTGCTCAGACCTCTGCATTTCCAGGCTTAATTTGCGCATGAATTGCTTCCCTGCAGGGTCTGAACTGCAGCCTTGTTGTAGAGATGGTGAATAATGTCAAAGCCCTGCATAACGAGACAGAGCTGCTGCTGGCAGGCAAGATGGCACTGGTAAGAAGCACAAACCAGGAATAAAGCAGCCTCTCACTTTCTCTCCTCTCTTACTGTTGCCTTGGCAAGCAACATTTTTCTGGTCTTGGTCTTTGTCTTTGTAACAAGTTGGTTTAAATGTTCATCATTTAAATTCATCTGGGAATTAGGATGGTGTTGCTGCATAGGCACGATGAGCGGTCAGCTAGCTTGTGGGGAGTTTGGAGCTCAGAAAAGATGAAAATCGTTAACTTGGTAACCTCTGGGCAGAGTGCCTGCTGTGCACTTCCTTTTAAAAGGAGGAACGACTTGGTTAGCTAGGAATTTCAAGGCAAGGGCCTCAGTGTATGTTCCACCATATGGCTTTTAACTCTGCCTTACTGCCATTTCTGATCCAGCAATTAGATCCTCCACAGAAGGAGCAGCTCCAAGCAGCCCTGGCAGACATGGACCTCCAACTGAGGAAACTGGCAGACATCCCTTGGCTGTGGCAGCTTATGGAGCCCTGCGATGAGGAGGTGAGGAGGACCGAGGCTGTATTCCCTTAGCTGTTCTCTTTTTCACTAGTTGGCTGTGTTTGACTTCCTGTGAATATACAACTGATTGGAGAAAAAATCATTAAGAAGGAAACTTGACTCTGTAGGGCTAAAGAAAGTAATTTCCTGCTAAAGTCCCTCTCCTGACATGGAATCAACTTTCTCTGTTTCCTTTCCTGTCTTGATCAGAATGAGTTTAGAATTTTTTTTTCTTCTCTTCAAGGTCATGGAGCTGAGCTTGACAGTACTTGTTGCTCTTGGTCTGTTCCAATCAATTTATGACTGTTTGCCTGATTTCCCCTTTTCATTCTTACAGAACCAGATGCTGGATTATTCTAAACGCAGCCGCAGTGGCAAATTCCGGCTGGTGACCAAGTTTAAAAAGGAGAAGAACAACAAAAATAAGGAGACTCATAGTACCATGGGATTGCCGGGTACCAAGTCTGCTCGTTCATTGTGTCCCTTTGTCACACCAGTGTGGTCACACCACTGTTCTCCGTCTGTCTGTTTCCTCTCTTATTCTCTCCCTCTTCTGTTTCATGTGCATCTGCCTTTTCTTGGAAGTCTAGTCTGTCTTTTCTACATGGCAAAGCAGCTTTTGGTCCGTTCTAAGTCACGATCCCCCAGTACTACACAAATATTCCTGAGCAGAAACAGGAGTTATCCTCTGAAGAATTCTGCCTACATCTAGACATTTTCAGGGACATTTAGGGGGTGCTTAGGAAAGTGAATTTGAGGATTTTGGCATTTTAGGTGTCAGAACGACTGTGGGGCCCAAGTCCGCATAACTCCAGTCTTTTCACTGCTAATTCTCTGTGACATGGTTAATGATGGTTTTCTCATTGATTCACCCTGCGACTTTAATCAAGTTTCTTGTCTAATTGACTGGGGATCAGCATCACCACAGGTGCGCCCTGACCTTTAATCCTACTGGTCAGTAGATAAAAACTGGCCATGAATCAACAAATTGCCATTCAAGACACTTTCTGTCCAATTGGGTTAGTTGATTTTTGGTTTATATTCTCCTTACAAAGACTTTCTTCTTCTAAAATTCAGAAGTACTACCTGTTCTGTGGGGCCCTGAGTCCTGTCCTCTGCCATGGAGTTGTGGGTACAGTCTCTTTCTGTCTGACAGGCTGGTGCTCATTCATTGCCTCCCACAACTTGGGAACTTTGTTATTCTCTTATTTAGAGGCTGTGCAAGAAGGTGGAAGTCTAAACTCTTCCTCTCTCCCTCAGATTTGGAGAGAGATTGCCATTTTTTTTGCTGAGCGCAAGTGCTTGTGCATAATAGAAATCTAATCTGTTCTTGATTATTCACGATATATTTTATGACTCCATTGTTTTGTAAGCAAAGGAATATCACTGAATTCACTCTTCTTAAACATGGGGGTAAACTTTAAAAAGCATATCCAGTCCCATCAAGAGAGTGATGGACTTCCTCCAGGCTTTTCTGCAGCTAGCCTCTGCTTAAGAGAACACCTCTTAACTTTCTCTGCCCTACCTCCTTTGTTTGAAACTGTAGGTCGTGCTATCAGTCCTTGCCCTCCCCTTGGTTTGAGGCTGTGGTACTGCTTGTCCTCCTTCTCTGGCACTGAGTGCTGATGGTGTCCTCATCTCTCACTGTCTTCTGGGGTTCTGGGTACTCAATGCACTCCTGCTTTTCCGTCTCTAACAGTTCACCTCTGGGGAACGGAGGAGGTTGCGGCCTGGCTTGAGCATCTCAGTCTTTGTGAGTATAAGGATATCTTCATCCGGCATGACGTCCGGGGCTCTGAGCTCCTGCACCTCGAACGGAGGGACCTCAAGGTACTTTCATGATCAGCTCATGAGAAATAGCCAGCTGCATCTGCATGAGCTTCTGTGCTGAATGTGCTTGGAAATGGTCTGCCCACTGTTCATTCCACGTGCCTTGGCAAGATGAACGGGTTCACTGCGGCCTCATTTTATTTTTTCACTATTTCAGGTCACCTGATTTTTGATAGCAGGGAGATAGAACAGCTAGTTGAGAGACCAGCTGTCTGATTCTGCCACAGCTTCCTGGAGATAAATGCTGTCCAGCACACAGATTGCAGATAGTGTTCTTGATAGTCTCTGATTTTAATGATGGAATGGAAGTTTTCAACTTCTCGGCTCCTGTACCATCTTTGCAGAACGTACTGTGATTGGGAAGATTTGGGTCTTATGTGGTAGTTACTGGACAAACAGATCATCACACTTCTTTTGTTACAAGAAAAAACATCGTGGTCTTTGATGAGGCTGCTAGATAGAATAATTTTAAATAGTGCTTAGTAACCACATTACAACTTTTCATCTCCTCACCAGGAGATGCTTTCTCTACAGAGAAAAATTGAAAGTGGTGGTTCTTTGCATGTGCAAGAGATTTCTGTCGTCATTCTGGTGACTGACATATAGTAGAAAAATACTTTGTGAAGTAGTGCATGGCATTTATTGAATGCCCCTTGGATCTTCATTGGTGATTTTGACCATCTTCCTGTTCTGAGGTTTGCTGTAATCTGTGTAGCTGATTCCTCTGCATGCCATCCAGCTACAGCCTGTGTTTTGTTGCACGGTACCCAAGTGTTGACACATTCATCTGATGTGACCAGTGACTAGTTGGTTCTTTCTGCATGTTTTGGCTACTAACTTAGGTCCTTGAGATTGGTATGCTCTTTCTGTTCCTTTGCTTTGGCCTTTAACAGTCAAAGCAAGCAATTTGCATTTCTGGCTAATGGTCTGTAGTTGTTTCTCTCCATTACTCTGTGCCTGCTCATTATCCTGTCATGCTCTGATAGCTTTTTGACACATGGTTTGAGGTTCCATATATAACCGTCAGGTTTGTAATCCTTCTGGTTGGTTTCCTCCTCTCTTTGTAACTGGCTGACTAGTTTGTAACCATTGCTTGGCCACCTGGAATTTCTCCCCTGCCTTTCTTCTTAGGTAAGGTTTTCTCTTTTCTTCCAGGACCTGGGTGTGACCAAAGTGGGTCACATGAAGAGGATACTGCACGGGATCAAGGAGCTGAGTCGGAGTACTCCTGCCAGCGAGGTTTAGCCTCAGTTTTCACAGCCTGTGTCTACCATTCCCCGTAACTGCACAGCAGTCACCTCACAGAGCAGATGTGCTCACAACTGTCTCTACTGAACAGCCAAACTGTACCTGTTCAGAGCTCATATCAACCAAGCATGGTGCTACCTTTTTTCCTGTGGGGTACGGCTGCATCCAGTCAAGAGGCACCTTATCTGCGGTCAGGCAGAGCCTCCCGGAAGAGAACTCACTTGCTGTTTGAAGAACCATGTCACCTGACGTGGGAAGTTCTGGTTCCAGTGACAGTGCAGGACTCCTGAGAATTGCAACACAGCTACCTTTACTGGATAACTTCATCACAGTAGAATTATTCAGGGCAAATGATATATTGGCCAGTCTTAGTTCAGGAGCATCTGACAGACTTTTCAGACCCCAAACTTTCCCGCTCATCCGTGTATCACACCTGTATCTTAGAGCATTTAAGTGGGACAAAGCTTGTCCTTGTGTCTTACTGATCCCTTTCTAATGCACCTGTGGTTGCGTCCGATTTCCGTCAGAAATTCAGAGCCAGTACAGACCTCTTGCCGATGAATACCCAGTGATTCTCACTCCCTTATGCCTTGCAACAAACAATGCATGTGGTTCAAGCGGCGGTTTGCACCAGCTTGCGGGGTCTTCTGCAGGGCCTGGCTCTCCTCTTCCAGCCAGTGGCAATGGTACAACCTTTAAGTTTTCAGGCATCACAAACAATTGTTCAAAAATCCTTGGCAGTGAGACAAAATTCTGGAGAGCCAAAAGATTACAGGAGATCCGCTCCGACATTCCCCCTTCTGAATTCATCTTCAGGAGATGAGATGAAAGGGAGAGGAACACTAATTAGCTGTTTGGGCGGTGCGAAAGGTGTAATGTAATGGAGTGAGAAATGGAACAATTTGCTCCGTCTTGGTGGGGGGAACAGCATGACTGGCAGTGGCCAGGAGCAGCTTCCTGCCCGTTTAGTGCCACCTTTGTGGCCACAGACCACAGAGCTGTTTCTTGACTTCAGCTTGCGGTGCAGGAAACTATTTGTGTCACAAGAGATAATGATTTATCTGTAGTTGCATCTTTTCGCCTGTCTTGGTTCTAGTGGCTTTTCCACCTTGCTTCTCTCTCTTGCTGCCTTGCTCCTTCACTCCAAGGTGGATACCAAAAGATTAGGGTGGCTCAGTCCTCCTGGCTTGTACCCCTGAGAGAGATACTGTGTGCTGTCAAACATTAGGGCTTCTGTAAGAGCACTGAGAGAAGGAGGATTGTTACTGAGCGGATGAGTAATGAAAACTGGAGTGAATTGGTAAATTGCCTTTGGTACCACCAGCAGTGGAGCATGGAAAAATCAGTGCCTCTGAATCAGTGTTCCTAGATGGCCTTCAAATTTCCACGGTATTGCCTGACCCCAGTCGGGAGACTGTTAAAGCCCGAAGACCAGCATGCATAGTTATATTGCCATGTTTATCACTGCGAAGGGACTTAGGGAACATTCAGTGCTGTAAAGCTGGAGGGACAGAAGGAATTTTTAATTAGTTTGTCGTTTTGTATGTATTTACTGTTTTTTTATTATTACAGAGTGGTGCCTTTCTGGCTATGGTTGCAGACAGCAAAATGGCCACATACACAGTGGCATAAAAGATAATTTCCTGAGGACATCATTCTTTGGTATTTGTAAGGATTTTATCAAATTGACATCAGCTCTCTAGTCTAACAACAGTCAGTCAAGTTATTTTATGTAAAGACTTGTCAGCTTAAAAAGGTCATGGGCTGATTTCATGCTGGGCAAACTCAATTGCATTCTTTAAGATTTCACAAAGGATTATTCTGACTCTCCCTATCTGTTTTCAACTACTTGTCATTCACCCACATGTCTCTTCTCAGTCTAGCGAGTGACAGGGTTTGCTCATAAGAAGTTAACAGAAGACTAAATGTGCTTGATCCAGCTAGCAGAATTTCTGATATGAATACTGTGGGGACTGAGCAAAAAATGTTCAGCTTTGCCCTGAATTTGTTTCTCCTATCTGTACATTGGCAATTGCTTCCAGAGCCATATTTTTTCTTTATCAGTACAGCTCTCCCCCCGCCCCGTATTGAATTCCTGAGGTATCAAATAAGTAGGAATTGTAGACATAGTGTATTTTCCCACTTGCTTGTTGAGGCACAGAGCAGCATCTGCATGAGAATGAGGAGAAACCTCCATTAAGGAGAGCTCCAGGACACAGCCATCCTTGCTGGTGACAGTAAGGTGCAGCCCGCTGCCTCTCCCCAGGAGTACGCAGGGTTAGGACATTCATGTGCCTGCCCAGGAGAGCACAGCCTGGGGCACAGGGCGGGCGATAACTCTGGAGAAGAGGTGAGATCTGTGTTTGTTCCTGTACGTGGTGAAGGAGCTGTTCTTGCTGTGAAGTTTCTCCAGGTAACCTTATGGTTAAACGTGCATAAACAATACGCACTTGCCTTGCATAATTCCTGGGGGATTAAATTCTTGCCTCAATAGAAACAGCTCCTCTCTTCCTGCTCAGAGGAACAGGGGAATCCAAAGAGTTTATAGATTCAGGCGTGTTCCTTAATTGGTGCCATATCTGAAGAGGCCTTAAGGCCATTAGCCATCTGCTGTGAGCGATGATGCCTGCACAGACCAGTCTTCATTTCTTTTATGATCTGTCATGTCGATGGGTTCAGATCCTTTTTGTGTATGTGCACGTTTTGTCAAAGGGTTCATAGCCAGCATATTCCTATCTATTGCTTACCGGAGGTGGGGAGGGAGTTCTACCTTCTTTCAAGAGCTAGAAAATGGGATCCACATTTAACTTGAGTGCCTTTGAATATATGTTAAGCTCTATGTGTCTCACTGGGAATAATGCAGATTTCTGTTGCAGAGTTTTTGTGAATAGATGAGGACGATTTGTGTCAAACGTTAGTGAGAGCTATCTGCAAAGTAGGGAGCCAGGCTGAACTTCTGGCTTACATTATTATGAGTTCCTCTTCTGGCATCTAATAATTTTTTGTGGGAGAGAAACTCAGGAAAGACAATTAGTAAAAAAATCTGCTTTACCAAAAAAGAGACTCTCCTGCAGTCTCAGGTAAAAAACACCAGCTTGAGAGAAGCTAGAACTGCACGTATAGCGCATATGTTTAGTCTCAAAAAATGCTACTCGTGCGGCACCTTCTGTTTTATCATCCCTCACCCTTGGCAGTGATGCTGAGGCAGTGTCTGCAGTGAGCTGGGCATGCAGTTTCTTCTGCTAGGAAGAGGTTTTAGTATGTTATCTCACATTCTGGCACTGCCCTGGATCTTTAACTTTAACGGCAGATTCTGGGGAATAACATACCCTGCGTTACGACATTTCGGTTCAGTGGGAGCGCACGCAATGGAGCCTCGAGGGAGGTTTGGCCCCGTTGTCAGCGGCGTTCAGCTCTGGGCTACCTTTGGGAGGGCTCTTAGCGCTAATACAGTCTTTCTGGTTTCGCTTGTGGGATCTTAGTGCTGAGAGCAGGCGTCCCCCGCTGCGGCAGGAGCCGGCTCTTTGCAGCAGAGGGGAGCTGTGCCGCTGGGTGCCCGGAGGAGCCGGCCTGGCCGGGCTGCGCAAGAGCCGGGCACTCGGGAGCCCCCAGCGCTGCCGAGGCCTTCAGTGCCAGTCCTGGGCACGTTTCGGCACCCAAATCATATGGAAAGCTTTGTTCATTGTTTTAGTATTATTTAAAAATGTGCATATTCTCTATGTGATTTTAAAAAAGGACTGTTTACACGAAATATTTTGTATCGTAAGATGTGTGTACTGTAAAAAGAAAAAAAGAGGAAAGGATGAAAAATGATGTTTTTCTACAAGTGTCAGCAGTGACTGCATGTCTATATCATCGTCCACCGACCGTTGTTCCTCAGGGGTCTCCCCGCCATTCCTGTGATCTTGTCAAAAGCATAGGGAAGCAAGTGAATCCCTGTACAGTCTTGGGAAGAAGGTTTTGTGCCTTAAGAATGGGACCTGCTTCCCTCCTATTTATTGTGTTAATTTATACAGTGATTACCTTGGAAATGTCTCTTGTATTTTTTTTTTGTACATAGTTTACTGTTGATTGTTGTAAATAAGTTTTTCTTGTATATAAAGTAAACATGTTTCTGAGCTTCCAGTAAAGGTTCTCTGTTACTGATTTCATTGTGTGAGAGGGCTGCAGTGCCCGTCTGGTGGGAACTGGCTAATAAAAATCTGTGCTGTGATAAAATGGCTTTATCCTGAGTTGGATCAGAAGTTCGGAGCTGTTCCTTAGAGAGGAGTGAAATGGTAAATGTGATTGTTGTAGATTAGTTTTGTAGCATTTCTTTGTGTTGGTTTAATTGGCATGGCGTAGACATCATGTAGTTTATTTTTATCAGCTATATCTCTGCAGCGAACAAAAGAAGAGTTGTTTTAAACATGGTGGTTCTGCTGCTGCTCATAGCTCCACTGTCTGCAAAGCCACAGCTAGATGGGAAGACCCTCTCAGAAACTCGTCAGGGTATTAGTTAACTCCATGTGCTTGTAGACCTCTCCTCAGGTGTGGTGGTGTGACCCCATCTTCTGGTCATGGTGGTGCAGTGCCATGATGAGAGGGGAACAGTTGTTTTCTACTCCACTTGGGCTTCTGTGCATTCAATTTATTGCAGGCAATATATACAGTAGCTAGAACAAGTGAAAGTGCATTTACAAAAAGTGGGAGAAATGAATTTTCTCATGAAATGTTGCCTGTAAACTTGAAACTAGAAGATTTGGAAGTGTTTGGGTAAGCAATCCATGGATTGGATTGTGTCTGTACAGATGGATGTGTTTGTAAGATGCTGACAAGAAACTTCTGGCAGATTGCTTTTAAACTGAGGGGTTGGTCGAAGAGTTCCATAGTACTGTTGAAAAGTAAATGGGAAGTAACTCATAATGGTCGTGAATATTTTCTGTGTCAAAAAGACTACTGTACTTGATAATTAGACTGAAGGATTTACTTTGTCTTTGTGAGGAGGGAATATTTATGTGACAGCAACATAAGAAGTCTTAATAATGTTATATACTGTTGCAAGATGAAAATAGTAATATTGACCATTACAATGTTAGTTGCCTAGTCCTAGTAATAAGAAAAAAAATTATTGCCTTTGCTCTCACACACTGGACCCGAGCATCAAGCTCTGCGTTAAGTAGCACAACAGGAAACATGCAAAGAAAGCAGCAGCAGAGGGACGAAGATGTGCTTACTCCTCTGATACAGGTAATTTGGTTTGGTATTTTTTTTATTTATGTGGCAGAAGCCAATAGCAAGAAACTCTTTGCCCCCCTCAATGTATCTTTACCGGGCTATCGGACCTGCTCAGGGCTGCCATCCTCTTGGCTTGGTTGGTAATTACCAAATGGATCTTGGGAGGCTGGAGTGGGTTTGGAGAGGGGTGTGCTGTAAAGATCTTGAAGTGCCGATGAGCCGGTTTTTAAAATGTATTCTGCTGCACTCCCCCTTGCCCTATGTGTTGTTCGGTTGAGTTTTTTAATGTGTTTCATTTTTTTACTGCAATGTAAAGCGTCAGGAGAGTAGAGAAGTCGAGGAAATCTGCTCCCACTGAATGGACAGCACTGGAAACGAACAGGTTTAGAAGCCTGGTCCGTCCTTGCCTGTAAAGCAGCTTCAGAGTCATCAGGTAAATTCCTTGTTTGGCTACTGCGTGCCTGGTTGGGATGAATAATTGTGCACCCACCAGCGGGACCTTGAGCAGTGTGGGGTGTTTAGTTCTGACAAGGGCAGAATGGAAAGGTTCTGAGACTGCAGAAAGTGACATTTTGTGTTAACAACAGCTAAGAGGCATTGCAACTAGCAACTTCTGTCTGAAGAGTTCCAGCATTTTGCTGGCTTACCAAATGGCCCGGAAGGTAGTGAGCCGTCGTGCTTTCACAAGAAAGGACGTGCTCTGAGCTGCCTCCCTGCGCGCCGGCTCTCCACAGGGAGCTGTGCCTGCCTTCCTGGCCACGCGTTTCTGTGCTCGTGTGGGAGCTGTGCAAAACCTCAGCCTCAGAGGACCCTTTCTCTTTGAAGAGCAGCCTGAGGAGATGTGATTCGGCATGGTTTCCTAGGGAAGCGGGAGCGGTCTGGTTTGTCTGGTGCGGTGTGTATCAGCCTGTCTTTCCCCTTTTAATGCCTGTTTGGAACTTACTGTCTCACGTCAGATGGTTCATGGGGAGACACGGCTCACAGAACATTGCGTTTCTTTAAGTCTTGCAAGGAATCGGTAGCCAGGATGAGAGGGAGGCCTTGGTGGTGCTCTTTTGTGCTGAGGGGCTCCAGTGCGCATATAGGAAGTAGACCTAGGGCTTTGATTGCTCAGTGAACTATTCAGATTTGGGCTTGTTACAAAGCTTTTAGCTTTTTTTATACACAGGGGAACCAAGAAGAATGAAGTGTGCAGTCTGATGCGCTCTTTCGCTTCAGGTTGTAAGGGGGGATATCTTTAAGTTGTGAAATTTGAAAGATCTGTGATACTTTTTTACTGCAAGGAGGTGATTTCCTTCAATTATTAATGCCTGTTTGTAACACTGTGATTCAAAACTCTCTACAGTGTTAATTAAAATAATGTGGAGCCTCTGTCTTGCCAGTCTCTCGTGAAGTTGCTCTCTTTTCTCCTCTTTCCCCTCTTCTAGCCCTCCTCAGAAAAATCACTACTCTTTTTAATGAAGGTGAACTAGCAAGTAGTGATCCCAACACTGTAACTGTTTAGATTGAAATGGTTACCTGGCGTGCAAAACTGGGCAAATCTTGAAGTATCCTGGAGCATCTTTTCTTCTGCATCTCCCCTGTGCCTGGAGTCACCTGAGAGCCCAAGTGCTGGCTTTTAAAATACATATTTTTGCACTGCAGTAGCATGAGAAATGGGAAAGCAGGAATTTCAACACCCCCAAACACACAGGCTGATGAAAAACTAAATTCATTCTTTCTGAGTATCAGTACAGGTTTAAGAAAAAAACCCAAGCTTTTTGGGAGGCTGGCTCATCGGTTTGGATGTTTTAGGTTGGCAGTTGATGTACGTGTCCTGAATTTCCAACCTATACCAAGTCTTAGATACAAAAGTGTACTCAAAAGCACATAACCTATGTGGTGGCAAAGCACTATTTCTAGATAGACAGATCAGCTACAAATATTATGAATAATACATGGAATATATGGTACTACACTTGTTTCTTTTCAGATTTCCTATTTTGTTTCCTGTCTTCAAGCTTTTTTCATAAACTTTATTTTCAGAAAAAATCTGTTATCGTTAATCTCAGTTGAAATTTTCTTGTTGAATGGCTGAACTGAGGATAAAGAATATATCAGTAGAGCTTTGCAGTGCACACATTTGCCTCAGCTGTAATTTTAGATGCCGCAATCTTGTATTTTTTTTTAGCACAAGTCCCAGATGGATGAACTTTGAAACTTTTGTTTAAAGAGAGCTTGTTTTCAAGACAGTCCATGGCCAAGTTTGTAAGGGAAAAAGAAAAAAAAAGTTTTATAAGCAGTTGGAGCTTTCCTGAACAGTGTCACTGGACGTGAGCTGAGATCCTGGGGAGGCCCACCTTTTCCTGACACCCGGTGGCACTTTCTCGAGTGAAGGACCCCTAAGGACATGGGGTTGCACAGGTAATTTGCTTGAAGATGTCAGGCGCTGTACAGGTTGCAGAGGTGCCGCTGCACAACCTGCTTTCAGAGAAGGGGAACACGCTGGTTTGTACCGTCTCTGATGCAAGAAAACTTGAGAAAAGGATTGTGGTTTTTCTCTAAAATGTTTAATATTCAAAATTCAATAGAAGATTTTGTGCTGATGACAGCCAATCCAGTACACCAAAATATGGAGCATGCTGGTACAAACTTTTTGCCCTGCCTCCTCCCAGCAGGCAGCTGGTGGGACAGGCACAGCCTGCTCGTGGCTGCAAGGGGGGTAGTTGTCTTGGGTGTTCTGGGCTGGAAACTTTGACGAGAAAGTAAAGTGGGAGGACTCTTAAAAATCATGCCCCTTAAAAATATGTGCTCCTTTTGGGTGATTGCATGCTTTGAGAAGCCGGTAGGATCTCTCGAGATACCTCAGCATTGGTGTGGTTATGCTTACATACTAAATATAACCGCTCGCCAGACAATTAGAAGAAAAAAGAAAAAGAGAGATTTGGAAAAGGCCAAGTGGATGCCTCAGCTGTTTCACTTTTCTCTTGCACACAGGTAAATTGTCAAGCTCCCCCTGAGCACTGTTTGTTTAATGACTAAAAAGAAAGCACTTCATGTCACTCCGAAGAGTAAATATTGGAAGTTATGGATTAACTAAGTTCCAGCAGAGCTCATGGCAGAAGAATAGATCACGCTGATTCCTACTGAATAAAGAAAGCAGTAAGTGCTTCAAAAGTATTGTATCCTCCGGGATTTCGAAGTACAGCTTGCTTTAATGAAGCATAAAGCTTGTCAAAAATGTCCGGTGACAAGGGGAGGATGTCGGGGCAGACGAGGAGTGTTCTGGGGGAGCTGCTGGTGGGTTAAAGGGAGCTAGCAAACCAGTCTGGAGGGCCTCTGATGAACGGCTGCTTTGGAGCTGTAATCAAAGAGAAAGCCATGGCACAACACAGCATTCAGCAAGGGAGCTGCTCTGAGAAAAACAAGGGAAAGATTTTTTTTTGAATAGAAACTGTCTGCAGCATGGGGGTCGTGCTGCAGCTCAGCAGTGGTCTCTCCTTCACACCTACCTTCTCTTCTTTAGGTGGCTCCTGCTGCAGTATGTGGAAGCTCATCACCATAGGGGTGCTGCTGGCTGCCTGCTCTTCACCAGTCTGTAGTACCTCAAGTAAGTTTTCATTTTAGAGGTACCCTTCACCCTTTTCCAGTCAGTGCAAGTGTGTTTCCTGCTTCTCTGTCAGTCACAGGGAGCGATCATTCCCGTCAGGGGGGTTTGAATTCCTCTAGCAGAGGTTCACAGGCAGTGCTGGGCCGTGATGGCTGCCTGGTCGCAGCCCTCCTGAGCCCTGCGAGCCGTCTGACCGTCCCAGGGCAGAGGCTGGAGCTTGCTCCTGCAGCGCAGCACTGGCAGCCCGTGGTTTCTAGGGCAGGCTGTCTTGCTGTGCTAGAGAGGGGCTGTTGCTCTGATAAGTGCCCTTTGGGAAGGACCACTGCCAGTTTTCAGTCAGCTCTTTTTCTTGCTTGTGCTTTCACGTTTTTGCTTCAGTATTTTACAGCAATAAAGATGCAAACCAAGTCCTGAAAATCCAGAAACGGGCAAACTCTTTTCTGGAGGAGCTCAAACCAGGCTCTGTGGAACGCGAGTGCATTGAAGAGCGG
>NW_009648681.1:7369-18861 GCF_000708025.1 Charadrius vociferus | reverse complement strand
GGTGTGATTTTGAGGAGGCCAGTGAGATATTTGAAACCAAGGAAGCAACGGTAAGTTGGTTTTTTTTAAGGATGAACATTGGACTTTACCAATTGTTTGTTTTCTTAAAGTATTGCAATGCGGAGCATAGGAGATCTTGCTGTCAGCACTGAATGTGCATCACTCCTGACTCCTAAGGTGTAGGCATGGTTTTGAATGTAATCGTGTTACAGTGATTGACAAGTTACCACCTGTATGGGCCACAAAACTTGGCTGCTCATGCGTGTCCCACCTGACCTAATCGTGAGGTTTAGGTCCCAGCCAGGTAATGCCAATCCCTGCTTGACCCCGGTGGCTATTCTTGCTGCCACTGAATTTTTCCTGGTCCTTCTAGTCCTTTGCCCTCTGTTGTGCATTCTCCAGCTCTGGCTGCCTTTCACTGTTTCTCCCCAGTCTCCCACCTGTGCCTGACAAACCTTTCTCTTATCACTAGGTCTTTTTCTCCAAACCTCATATTTTCAATTGGACACTACCTTTATTGTGAACATCACTGATTGCTGCCCCTTTCCACACCCAGTCATTGTGTTGGCTTGGACTTTTTCTTACTGTGTTAAGCAGAGTAGGCTTGCCACATAGGATGAGCCAGTCCTTGCTGGCCCATAGACCCCAGAGTGGAGTGGGGTCTTTCTTCACGATGCCGACATTTTGTCTAACTGGGCACAAACGAATTGTGTGCTCAACAACACAAGTGACACTTCCCTGGCAGTAAGAGACAAGAAAACAGAGAAGCAGTGGGGATATTGAGGGATTGTGGTGCTGGTGGGTCTGCAAGCTGGGCAGGGGGATCTGTGCCAAGTACGGGCAATACATGAGCGTTTGAGTTGGCCAGTTTTGTTGGTTTGTAGTGCCACTCACTATGCTGTCAAGAAGAATGACACCGATGCTGTTGACCAGGATACTGTGCTCTGTTGGGCAAGACCACGATAGACTTTAAATCCCTTGATTGTGAAAAATCTCCTTCTAGCCTTAATGTAAGTTTTGTTTCTTCACAGCGAAATTTTTGGAGCAAGTATGTAGGTAAGTAGAAGACTTTCCTAATAATTTCTCTGTGTTTCCTCAAGAGTAACTAGTACTCAGCCTTCCTGCTGCCATTTATCACATACTGATTCAAATTCTCATTCCATCTTATATGGGGTGTGCAAAGAATGTTTTCCTGTCCTATCATACAAGCAACCTCCCTAAAAAACTTGAGGTGCATCTGTGCCTACCATCAGTCGTCTCCCCAGAGCTCAGGCACTGGGCAAAAGTGCTCCCTGGTACTCCCCTGCCTGACGTGGTCCAGAGAGGATCCCCACCCTGCTCTCCACCTGCGCAGTAACCTGCCTCTGCCTCTGCCCCGTCTGACTCAGGTTTTGCTCTTTCTTCCCCTTCTGCCCACTCCGCTCACTCTGCAGCTGTAATTCAGAACCCACATAACCCTGTCTCCGGGCCAGCACCACGGAGGTATCGCCATTTGGTGGCAGAAACCATGGATGATGCTTGGGAATCTGGGAGGGTCTGTTTGTGTTAATGTTTGATCTGGGAGCGCTGTAGGATTTTGGGGACTGTGTTTTCCTGCCTCTTTCAGATGGAGATCAGTGTGACCCAGAGCCTTGTTCCAATGGGATCTGCAAGGACAATATTGGAAAATTTTCCTGCATCTGCAGCAAAGGCTGGGAAGGGGTTTTGTGCAATTACGGTAATTAATCCACTGTAAAATAACATTTTTTGTGATCGGGATCTCCATGTAATAGGGGTGGACGCTTTTGTCATTGCACAGTATACTTGCTTTCTTTACTAATGTGATTTCTCTCTTTCTTCATGATGCGGTAAAAGGATTATCTGCAGTTATCTAAAGCAAAAGGAACTTTGTGTTGCCGTGGGAGAGGTTTGGAGATCTGAGATACCTAAATTTTACAACAATACTGGAAATAATTTTGTAACACAGGGTTTTCACTTACTTTAGCACAGTCAGCACAGGATGATTGTGGGTTTTTTTACAATATAAGGGAAAAAACAATCCACTGCAAATATTTGATTGTCATTCCTGTGACAATTTCTTCCTGGACAAAAGCTGGATAGTATATTTAGGGATGAGCATATATGTCATGTTTCATCAACACTTTGCACTGTCTAACTTGCACTCAGTGACAGTGAGTTTTCTGTTCTCCAGTCTACCTGCCCTGAAAGTAATGTCTGTTTTCATCTCCCCACTGCCTTATTCTGGACCGGGGTCTATTTGCTGTCTCAGCGCCCGAGTGCCATGAAAGCCTACAACTGTCATCCCAAATCCAATGTCAGTTGTTGCTCACTTAAGTCAGGATGTCCTTTTGCCACTTGACCTTCCTGTGACTCTTTGGCTTTCTAGCTTCTCATGTCTCTCTTGCTGTTCATTTTTTCTGCAGAGGTCAAATACACCAACTGTTCTGTCAATAATGGAGGATGTGAACATTTCTGCAGGGATGACCCTGCCAACCAGCGCCGCTACTGCAGCTGTGCGTCTGGGTATCAGTTGATGAATGACCATACCATGTGCAAGCCTGTAGGTGAGAGGAGGATGTTCGTAGTCCAGATTTGACGGGGGATTATTCAGACATGACATAAGAGGGTTTTATGGGAGAATTGTCTGCAGTGCGCTTTGTACTGGTTTTCAGAACATCCATTCCATGCAGAGTAACTCTGTGCTGCATTTCCCAACTCCATACCCACTTTATGGCCTTTAACCTGTGTTTGCCTCATGGAGACATGCAGAGGGGAATCAGGAAAAGCATTGAGGGACTTCCATGAAGCCACTGGATAGCATTGCCTAGGTTAGAGAGACGGAGGGAATGCTGTAGAAAGAGGTTTTGTATTGGGTGATCTGGTCTTTGTTAGTTAACTTCTCTGCGCCTCTTGTAGTGGAGTTCCCCTGTGGAAGAGTGAAAATGGACTACATTGAAGCCAAAGCAGGATTCAATATTCGGCTCATTGAGGGGAAAGCAGGAAGAAGGGGAGACAGCCCTTGGCAGGTAAGGATAGTTCAGGCTCTTCCCGAACGGCTCTGCCTGGCTCGCTGCTCCAGAAAGGCTCCTCCGTTGCTAGACATGACAGAGAAAGGGGAGACCTCGCAGAGCTTATCGTGGAACTAGTGAATGCATATAGGGGGGCCTGATTCTTTTTGACATTAAAGGCTCTTTTACACCATAGCGTGAGAGCTGCAGCCTGAGATGACGCACTGTCTTCTGGTGTGCTGTGGACACAGGAATAATCCCCTGATTGGAGCTCTGTGTTTCAAAGCTTTTGAGGTACCAAAGTGCTGCTTTGCAGTGACCAGCATTGTCCCGTGCTGATTTTGATGAAGCCAGCGTTCATTCAGGAAGAATATTCAAACCTTTTCTGTAGGTGTTCCACAGAGACCTTATTCATGGTGCTTTTGTCTCACTGTAGAGCTCTGGCTTCAATGAATGCGACATGCTTTGGTGCTGGACACATCTGGGCATTTTGCAGCCACAAAGAAGAATGTGTACAGTATTTTGTGAGCCATGCTTCATGGAGTGTCAGACCTCTCTTTTTTTTTGGTTTTTTTTTTGTTTTTTTTTTTGTTTCAGATTATGCTGCAGAATAGCAAGGGGAGATTTCTGTGTGGGGGTGTTCTCATCCATCCATCTTGGGTCCTAACGGCAGCACACTGCGCAGAGGCAGAAGAGGGGCTCAAAGTGAGACTTGGTATGGAAAAAAATGTCTGTCCTTGTTTTTTTAAATATAACTGTTCTATTGCCAAGGTTTATAATCTCAGGAGAAAGACCAGCAGGTTGTGAAGACAAAAGTGCCTTGGTTGTAGGAGTAGGTTGTCTAGGAAGTAGACCTATGCACCTTAGCACAAAACAAAAAAGTTTAATAAAAATCTGCTTTCATTTGAGCCACTATCAGCCTTACTATGGAAGAGAGCTAATGTCTTCTGAGCACTGCTACTTGTCTATAAAATAGAAAGACTAGGTCTCTTCTGCTTGTTTTTTTCTGGTGATGAAAATATTCAAGGTCGTCCCAATACTGAAAAAGTCTTGATCCCAGGAAGAGAATGTCACAGTACCTCTTCCTGCCTCTTCACACATTTGAACACCATTACTTAAGAGAGTTTCAGTAGAGAAGGAGGAGAGGTGCTGCAGAATGGCAACACTGCCTTTACTGGCACTGCTGCTCATAAGCATGAAGACATTTATGTCAAGTACAGTACTGCTCCTGAATTAACAGACAAAAAAAATCTGTTCTATTCACACTTAAGTAGTATTATTTTTATTAGTGTTTTCTATCTACTGTTGGTGACAGCGGCATAAAAGCTCAACTGCTTTCTTTCTCCGTTAGTGAAAAGATAGGTTGTTCCCAGTAGTTGTGGAAAGTCTTGCAAATATATTGTCTGTATACACAGCCTTGGATATGTATTGCCTGTATGCACGTTCCGCATACACTGTGGATGTGCAAGTGTTTGAGAACCAAGACAGTAAGACATGTACGGATGGATGTGTTTGTGTACATTCTCTGTTGTTCAACATAAGGGATGAATGGAAAAGCATGTGATATACCCTTGGGTCCTCTTAGTGCCAGAATACCCACCTTTTCCGCAGAGGGACATCAAAGTAGAAGTGCGTGTGGTAGTTAGGAAATATGCATACAGAGTACACATCTCCAAGCACTTCCAGTTACTAGTAAGTAATTTTCTTCCCTTTAAGTGTTTGCCAATATGTCTGTTTAGTTTTAATGAGGCCCAAGAAGAAGAAACCTGTTCAATTTGCTTGGTAAAGGATCTTGGAATGTTTTAGGGGAAAAGCAAGCATCAGATGCGGTGTTTGAATACTCTGCATGCTAGATGTAGCTTTGAGTGTAACTTGAAGGGGTTGGGGTCAGTGGGAAAATGGTAACTAGGGGAAGTATTGAGGCTGCACTTTGATAACTCCACCCTGACCTCGTACTGCAGGTCTTGGCAGAGGTCTGTGCAGTCTGACAAGCTTTCGGGTGGGATAGCCATGCCCAGAGCTCTGCAGCAAGGAGAGAAAGGGTGGGATCCGTCAAGACAGTCCTGTGCTGTCCAAATAAAAAGTGATTTTTGGTGGGTCAAGAAAAACGTCAGCACTTGAGAACGCTGATTTGAGAAGGTATTTTCTGTGGCTTAAATGAAACTCAAGAGACATCTCACCCATAAATTTGGGGTGTGTATATGGAGTAATTTATAGCGTAAGGATGATCAGCAATATGGGCTTGAATTTCTTTCAGTCTCCTAGCTGCCCAAAAGACCTTCCTTATTAGCAGAGGAAGAAGCAAGTGTGTGGTCATGGACTGAGAGCCGTGACCCATGAGAGGAGAGCCCTTCTCATTCAGTCTTGAGCAATATTGCTGTGGCGAGGTGGAAACCACAGAAGGGTCTTTTACTGTGGTATCGGGGGTGGGGTGTGGGACTGAGATGACCACAACCTGTGACTTCACGAGAAGAGAATCTTCTCCAAATCATCCTCCAGGTCAAGCAGAAGGGAATCTTTTTAAGACTCAGCCTAACATCACATTGTTGTCCTTTTACATGTATCTTTGGGGCATTTTACTGCCACCAGAAAAGCAGTTCTCATCAGAAAAACGCATGCTCTAAACCCTGGAGACATCTAGTGAGATACACGGAGAAGTGGTTAGAATGGAGACATTGCGGTGGCTGTGAGGACAGATGTGAGCTCCAGGACAGCGATGAAGGTGTTCGTACTGAGACTGCAGAGGTGATACTCGACCTGCCTCGCTCAGGCTGGGGTACTCAGCACGGTTCTGGACTCATCCTGCTGCAGCTCTCTGCTGCAAAACTCTCAGAGCAAAACTGAAGTGGAAGCTTGCATCTGGGTTTGCACTCGTGAGCTTGGGGAGTAGTCCTGTAGCAGGACTCATGTGGCTTTTTAGTGTCTGAAGTGAACAGTTAGACCTCAGAGTAGGCGATGTTTTGGAAGATGGGTTTGAGAACAACCCAGTTTTCCTGTTTGTGGCTCTTGTTCCTGCATCTCCAGCTTAAAAGCATCCAGAAGTGTGTTCAGAGCTCTAAGAAAACAGAGCAGATAGGTGAATGTCATGATTCAATTCAAAATACTGTCTCTCCCTTCAGAGAACAGGTCTCACACTTCCCTTGTTTATGTAGAACTTCACAGTTAATATTTTTCTGCCAGCGACAAGATTACGATGCTCCTTATTGTGTGGAAGGAACCAGATACATTTCACACAGCCTGTAGGTTCAGTACATCCGTGTGTGGGTAGGACTTCTGGAATTTGAAACTCTTGGGGTGGATGACTCAAGTGAGAAAGGAAGTATTCATGGCCAAAAGTCCAAAAGGGTTTTCTCTGGGGCGGGGGGAGCTGTAGCTACAGGAGCAGCAGTGCGAAAGCTGTCACCCGCTTGTTCGTAGGTGTCTCAGGATACAGACACTTTATGGCCATGCCTGTGGGCAGAGCACGTGAAGCCTGGCAGAAAGTATGCTCCTACACAACTAAACTGCCTTCCTCACAGGAGGTGATCTGACTGTTCAAGTCTTCTTCTGAGGCCTAAAGCAGAGTTTTATATCTCGAGATAGTGATAGGACGAGGGGTAATGGGCATAAACTTGAACATAGGAAGTTCCATCTTAACATGAGAAGGAACTTCTTTACTTTGAGGGTAGTGGAGCACTGGAACAGGCTGCCCAGAGAGGTGGTGGAGTCTCCCACTCTGGAGACATTCAAAACCCACCTGGACGCTGTCCTGTGCAACCTGTTGTAGGTGACCCTGCTCTGGCCGGGGGGGTTGGACTAGATGATCTCCAGAGGTCCCTTCCAACCCTGACCATTCTGTGATTCTGTGAGATGGGAATAAACCCCTGCCCCTAGTCAGACCAGTCAGCCCCCAACCACAGCGGCAGAATTAATTGCTCTGGAAGTCCAAGATCCAAAGCTGGACTTAAGGGATCTTTTGAGAATTTATTTCTGGAACTACTGCGGATCATAAAGTCTCTATGCTTGGAGTCACTGACTCTTTTACAGGAAAAAAAAAAAAAAAAAAGCCAAACAGCTGCAGTATGTCATTGCCAGGCTCAAGCACAGAGGAGCTTACGCTGAAGAAAGTGACTTCAGAAGACCTGGGTCATGCAGAGTCGGAGCAACTTGGCTTTAGAGTTAGGATCTGGAGGGATTCAAATAAGACCGAAAGAAAGCAAAAGTTAATGGGGAAGTTGGGGGAACAAATTTGCAGGATAATATTGTGAAGCACACATCTGAGAAGGCGGTGATAAAAAGCAACTTCTGGCTCACCTAATAAAGAGACTGAGAAGGAGAAAGGACACTTCTGCCACCCACGTGCAGCGTAGGCAGAGGTGGGGTGTCAGCCTGGATGTCCTGCCGCCTCGCGTGCTGGGACGCGTGCCTGCCGGCAGCTTAGGTGTGCATAACGGACAGTTCTCCAAAGAAGTGTTTTTGTCAAGTGCATCCTGAAGTAGGCCTTGATATTGATAAGAAGCTTAAATTAACCACCAGCACGGTTCAGAAAAGTGACAGCCACTGATAATTATTCTTGGGGCTCTCTCTTCACAGCCTGTCAGAGACCTGTCTCTGTCTTTTCTTCTCCAGTGTATCACAAATGACTTGCTCTTGCCTTTCTGGCCTTTTTTAGCTTAGTTGAAAAGTATGGCTTACTGTTCCATAACTGCTGGGCCCACAAAATGACCCTGATCGCGTAGCACGAGTAATAACTGAGAAGTCTTAAGTAGTCAAAAATTCCTTAAAACACAGATGCAAGATTTCAGAAGGGAGTAGCCTTACCAGTCAGTCATCTTTATCTTAAAAATCCTGAAGTTCAGTCATTCGGGCAGTGGTTGTACAGCGCAGACTCCTGTGCTGTTGCTGTGTGCCTGTTCTCCCAGCTTTTAACGCTGACTCCAAGAAGGTGGTTTTCCTCCTGAAGAAGATCTCTCAGGTTGCACAAGTGTACTATAATATGAACACAACAGGGCGTTTCAGTTTCTCAACTGATGACGGTAGCTCCAGGACACTAATTCACGTAGTGCTGTATGTATTCATGATTTGGGTAACTACAGAAATTTACAGATTTGTCCACTGTTTAACCTATAACAAAAAATGAAGAAATGTCTATATTGCAAGGGGTAGCGAAGTACGGTCCTAAAGCCCAGTGTAATCCATACTCCTTAGTGTTCAAGCTGAAGGAAGATTCGGCAGCGTCTGTCATCTTCTTGTTTGCTCTTCCAGGTAAATTTCACCGTGTCCGTACTGAGGCAGAGGAGCAAACCATTTGGGTTGATAAATGTGTGAGCCACGAAAATTACACCAAGGAGACCTCCGATAATGACATAGCCATGCTGCACTTGGCTGAGCCCGTGATGTATAACAAATACGCGCTCCCTATCTGCCTTCCCAGCCGCGACCTGGCAGAACAGGAGCTGACAAGAAGCGGGAAGCAGATGGTGGTAACTGGCTGGGGCAGCACAAGTGACGTTAACAACAATTACTCTACTTTCCTCAGTTATATTCAAATCCCTATAGTTCCCCGGAACGAGTGTGCCCAGGCGATGAGATTTGCTATCTCTGACAACATGCTGTGTGCTGGGAGCTTGGGGGACAAAAAAGATTCCTGCAGTGGGGACAGCGGTGGCCCTATGATCACTAAGTATAGGGATACTTGGTTTTTGGTAGGACTGGTGAGCTGGGGTGAAGGCTGTGGAAGAAAGGAGAAATTTGGAGTCTACACCAAAGTTAGTCAGTATCTTGAGTGGATCCAGCACCACATAGATGAGACGTCAGCTTCGTGGAAGGGTTGATTCTGATACTGAGAGTCTGGAATATTGTGGCTGTGTGCTAGTGACAGTCTGCAGTGTAACGTACTGTCAGAGCTTCAGTATTAAATATTGAGTATGTGTTAACCTTGTGTACTGTTTTCCTTGGTACCTATTTTTTATGTCTTTTTTTTTTCTTTTTTACATTGTTTACATTGGTTAGTTTCCAGCTTATGTTGTTTATTTGTAGCGTGGTCCTGTGTAGCTGAGATGCTCTATGGCATTGTAGAAAATAAGGTAGTCCATGGTCAGGAGGCTCCATCTTTGAAGTGTAAAATGACTGAATCGTTTGGGACGGGGGGTAGTAGGGGACAGGGAAAAGTGTTTTAAAAGTCAACATAGTGATTCAGTTCTGTCCTTTCAGCTTTACTCGAAGGTATTATCCACAGTAATTGTTTGGGTCTGCTCTGTATTTGTATAATTTTTCTGTCAGCACAATGAAATGTTAAGAATATCATCACTGCCTCCCCTCATTCCCGTCTTGCTCCGTTGCTCACAGATTAAGGTGATTCAGCAGATCACTAGAACTCCTCGGTGTTTTCTATTCCTTGCACACTCGATGCCTGGTTTTCCCCCTCAGACTTCCTTAAAAGCCAGTGGTAATTCTGCTGTTACTTAAAAGAGGTTTGATTGCCAGCTTTTGCATGCTCTGTTTCTTCTGTGGTCTATAAATTTCTTCTAATTAACAAGCTAAGCAGACATTTTTGTTCATTCCTGTTCTGGTGAATGCAATCAGCTGCAGGCTATATTAGCGTTAGTGATACTTACTGATAAATATAGTTGTGTGTGTGTTTGCATCTCTATCTCTTTGTGTGCGTGTGTATCAGATAATAAAATAAAGATACCTAGCACTGACTGGTAAGTTCATAGGAAGTAGCAGTAGTCAAAATGAAGATTAATTTTTTGCTTGTTTTTTATCTTAGCACCTAAGCCTGCTGAATATAATTAATCTTACGGAAAAAAAAGGTGAAACGAGCTCTGCTGTAGCGGTATACATTTCCAACATCTCAGTCAGGATTTGGACCCATATTTGGATCAGTGAAGAAAGTCAGTCTGCTCTCGTGACGAGTTTGTTAAATGAAAAAAACCTCGGGTACAATACAACTGTATTAGAATTTGTAAGAAATGTAATGTGGTGTCAGCACAGAAGTTTAATGCCTCTTAAACTTGTGGACTTAGTCTTGTTGACTTACATGCTTGTTAAGCAAGTGCTGAAGTTGATTCACGCGTGAAAGAAGGAACAGGGTAAGGGCTTCATGTTGGAGGTAAGCTGAAACTGAAGTCAGCCGTCTCTCCGTCTCACTGTCTCTCTCTCTCTCTTTTTCCCCTCCCCTTTTTTATTTGGGAGTGGATGTAAGGATTGACGAATAATGCTTTGAACAGCAGCCTTCCAGCCAGGGCCGGCACCAAGAATACGTGCTTCTGAGAAGGCTGACGTTGCTAGTCATCGAATTACGAGGAAAAACATTATTGTGTTCAGAGCCAGTAAAACATGGGTCTAATTAAAGGCAGAAATCGTTATGTCATTGACTAGCTGTGACTATTACAGGGCAATATGTGCCTTCCTGCAGGTGACTGCTGTGGATCCTCCTACACACTCACAGCTCTGCATATTTCAACAGATGTTTACAGAGCAGCTTGTGTGCTTTCCAGCTCAGTTGGTCTTACCTGCTGAAAGATGATGGGGTGTCAGAAATTTGCTCTTAAAAATTCCAGATTTTCCTGAAGAAATTTGTTGCAAAGAAGTGGCTTTTATTGTTGGAGGATGTTCTTAAGGACTTTTTTTTTAATGCATGCATGTATGTGTGTGGAAACATGCACACAAGTTTCTTCTGATTTTGGATTTCAAATGTGTTTCATGGAACCCAGAAGGTTGTGTCTCCTCTGTCAATATTTGTGACTGGTTAATGATCAACTTCTTGACCTCATGGCTGTTCCTGGTGTACATCCAAATCTCTCTCCCGTCTTCCCCTCAAAAAAATAAAGAAAAGAAAAAAGTGAGTATAATTGCATGGTTCTGTGTAAAGTGAATGCATTCTGGATCCTGTGGTTTTGGAAAAATAATACAGGTAGCAAAGAGGTATGTGCTGTTGAATCCTGGTAAATTATTGAGCCTGGGAAGGTAATACGAAGAAATACCAACTTGTGTCTTGTAACTTGTGCTGCCAGGTACGTGGTGGATGCTTTCCTCATTGGGGTTTGCACACATGGTCTTACTTGACAAGACCATCAGTAATTAGACAGCCGCTGCCATCGTTAGCAACCGCTGGCTGAAGTGCGCAGCTCAGGCCTCGGCCTGGATCCTTTGCAGTTTGAACAAGGCTGTCGCCGGAACTGGCTTCTGCTCGGGTTGGGCCTGATCCATGCCTCCCATGTTCAGCGTGGCGATTTTATTGCTTGTGTGGGCTTCGGGTCAGACCCTGTGCCGCATCCTGGGCTAGGTCGCTCTCTGCGTGTGGCCTCGGGAACGGTTGGGATTCCTGTTGTAGTGTGCAGCATCGCTGTGGCGTGGAGAAACAATGGACATGGCTTTCTCTGTCCTTTCTCTTGTCCTGTTGCTTCTACTTCATCTCTTTTGCAGGCTAATTCACCCTTGTTGGTTTTGTGGCAATATACCAGTTTCATTCTTCTTTTCCCTCTGAAGGAAATCAGCAGG
>NW_009648681.1:0-7350 GCF_000708025.1 Charadrius vociferus | reverse complement strand
CAGGAAGTCGGAGTATTCTGAACGCTCACTAAAATGGAGAGCAGCTCCTTGTTCGTGACGTTTCTCCTACTGATGTGCTCCATCAACAGCAGCTGTCCGTTTTCATACTCGGGTAGGTACTTCTGAATTACGTTTTTAACTTAATTGTCTTATTGTGGCAATCTTGGCATTTAAACTGAAACTATGTGCCTTTTCTGAACACGAAGTCCTGTGAGTTGAAGGAACACCTCCTGAAATGCGCAAGAAAAAAATGAATATTCATATGTATATTTCCAAGAGAAATCAGCCTTTCTTAACTTCCCACTTAGAGCACTATCCTGTTGAACAATATTCTCCTTGTGACATTGAACCCAAAACCTGAGTTACTTTTGCATGGCAAAGTTTTCCAATTTGGGAAGCTAAAATTAGGCACTTTCAACGTGTGTTCTCGAACCTCATGTTGATTTTACTACAACAACTACGCAAGGTTTGGAAATGGCTTCAGAGAGCTTTAGGAAAAGGCGTGAGAACGTACAGGATCTCACCGATCATTATGGCTGTCCGTGCAGAGGAGGGAGAGCAGAAACAGGAGTGGTATCTGCAAACCAGGCGGCTTTAGACACCAGACGTATCCTCTGTGGGGGCACCTACTTACAGTCCTTTACGCACAACCCCAGAGCTCAAGGGGTGGCGAAGGGCAGTTTCACTGATGTAAGGGAGAGGCGTTTTGCCCATTACCAGACAGCAGGATCTGCCCAAAGCTTTTCTCAGCTCAGGGTTTTTATGGGCTGGTTCTAACTGCCTAGAAATGAAGCAATTGAATATTACTCCAGAATTTCAGTCATTGCTAATAGATACCGATCCTGTACCAGCAAAGAAACGTGTGTCTTTGTGGTCCGTGTCTACAACTGTGTTCTTTGTCAGAGGGTTTTGACTTGTCTAGGGCGCTAAACCATGACTAGCAAAACAGTACCATTAAGTGAACGGCTATATGAATTTTTGTAGCCTTTGTCAGGTTTACAAAGTGAACTTTCTTCTTAGAACGCTTCTTAGCAGCAGCTTTTCAGTCTCATCAGATGGATGGGTTTTGGATATAGGGCCACACTTCTGGAGATTTAAGGCAAAAACCTCCATCTTCTCTAAGTGGAGCTGACGCGTGGTATCAGCACATCCACAAGGGCTGAGTGAGCCCTCATTTTCCTTCAGAGCATCCTGGCTGGAACATCCTGGGAGCACTGCACTTCAGCGAGAGGTGTCGTAGCAAAGACTCACTGTGGAGCAGCGGGGAGGGAGGGTGGGGAGGACCTGACTGCCATATTCCCTCTTCTGGCCACTCCTCCCTTCATTTTTTGGCCCTAATAGCTCTTAAGACATTGCAGGAGGAGGGCAGGTACCTTGGGGAAGCAAAGTTGAGATGAACTAACTGTAAGTACAAAACCCACACGTTACATATTTCTTTTCCTGAAGGAGCTGTGTCTGTCCTATTGTGGCCACAGGGGCTACCTGGAAAGCACTGGGTCTCCATTACTGAGTAATGGTGCCAAAGAGTTGGCACCAAATACAAACCCACCCTCTGCTTTCAGCTTTCCTTCCACGTGCGCACACAGCCAGGCAACTGGTAATTGTTGTGCGTGAGGATGCTTAGGCAGAAAAATATAACCAGCCTCCAAAAAAGCTGCAATCCTCAAGAGTCTCGTGGAATAACAAATTATTTCTGCGCTAACCTGCAAGTCTCAGTAGTGAGTCTTTTGGTCCGCTAAAAGAAAGCTTTAACTACTAGTGTCTTTTGTCAGAACACAGACTAGTTTTATTTTCCTTTGGGCTGTTTACGTAGATTCTCACTCCCCTTCTTTATGTCGTTTACCCAACTGAAAGCATGCAGGACTCTGACTGTAACGGTGCCGGTTTGTTGTCTTCCAGTATCAACTGTTCTGTTTTGGTTTTTTAGTGTTTATGAGAAAAGACGAAGCACACGAGGTGCTGAAAGTCCATAAACGTGCTAACTACTTTCTAGAAGAGATTCGTCCGGGGAACTTGGAGAGGGAATGCAATGAGGAAAAGTGTTCATTTGAGGAGGCTAAGGAGATCTTCCACTCGCAGGAGAAAACGGTGAGAAACTTTATTTTAGGAAAAATAGATGAAAGTGCAGTAGAAATGGCTCTTCAGAGCAAACCAGCTGATGCTGAGGACCTCACGGTGACACATTTCAGGGGCGGGGGATGTCACTTGATAGACCTGGGCTGGTCCCACAGACCCTCACTGGCCGGAGGGTTTATGGAGCTCAGCTGTCAGTTTAATTTTCACTCCAGTACAGTCCAGTTTATGCACTCTGTGGCTGGTCCGTGATGCAAACGAGAGCGAGCTGCATGGGGATGATCGGGAGATCTGCTCTGAGAATGTATTTTATGGTTGTAATCAAAATGTTAATATACTTGCCCCCTAAAAAAAGAGTTTTCTAAATTATATCTTCAGTAACCAATATGACCATTTATTGATTGTTTTCTTCACTTATGATTTCTTGCAGATGGAGTTTTGGTTCAATTACAAAGGTAGGTTAAAAAGGAATTTTTAAAAAAATCTATTTGTGTCCCTTCTGGGTGCAAAGAATTATGTGGCAGTTTAAAGCCGGGCTTCTCTTAACGCCTGAATTACACTGTGCCTTCTTTCTTCTTCTTAGGTTTAAATCCATGTAGTACAAATCCCTGTAACAATGGTGGAGTCTGCAAAATAAGACACTACAATTACTTTTGCATCTGCCCCCCAAAATTTGGAGGAGACCACTGTGAAAAAGGTGAGTAGGGGAACAGCCACCGTGGCATTCATTGTGAAGGCAGGATTAAGGCTGGAATTTGCTCCTTGGACACTTGAGCTGAGCCTTTGGACGGGCTTCTCACTGAGGTTACCAGTGGTGCCTGTGTCTGCCTGATACAGAACTGGTGGGTTGTTTAAGATTCATACATTAGAACAGTGTTTTCTTGTATGACACGTTGGCGCACCACCACCTTAGGGAAGGGAATCGTGCTGTGACAGCGGCTGTAGTTACCTCCAGCTCTGCTGTGCGAAGAAGCGGGCGGCATCACCTCCTGTCGTACAGCAGCTGCAGCTCTGTGCTCTGCACTCATCTGTGCCAACCCCACGGAGAGCACGTGGCTGTGTCCCATCTTCCCCCAAGAAAGGACAGGGAATTACCTCTTTTGTCGCTTTAGAGTGACAGCAAGTTTCCTGCCATAGGCGTCTGCCCTGGAGATCGTTCATGGTGAGGCCCTATTCTCTTTTTGATTTCATTGCTAAATGCATTAAATAAATCAGCCAGAGGTTACTGTAAATAAACAAACATATTTATGTTGTACTATACAAATGATGAAAAATGAAGTAGAAAAGCTGCTGATCTCTTACCAGATTTTTGCTCCTGTGAAATAGTGTGTCTGGTTTGCAAATGACGGAGGCATGAAATTACAGCAAAAGCCAAAATGACGTGGAAACTATGAATCATAAGTAATTTTTTTTTCCCCAAGTGCTTTTGTCAACCTTTTCTTTTCACAGTGAAGCAATTAAACATGATTGGGTTTTTAATGTAACAACATATAAAAGAACTCTGTGAATTTCTCACAGACTTGGTCCCCACCAGAATGCCTGGTACTCTAAATCTGTCATGATATAAAAGAGAAGATGTGCAGACCGATCAAAAATGGGTGCATTTAGAAGAGTTTGCTCTTCCAGGCATTTTCTTGCCCCTGCTGCACAGGTGGAAAGGCCCAGGGCACAGCTGTGGCCTCAAGACAAAGGCGGCAGCTAAGGAAATGGCAGAAACAGGCGAACAACAATAGGCAGAAGGCAGTAATCCACAAATGCGTGTGGTTTGCTGGAGCTGTAAGAGGTCGCTCCTTCTGTTTACCTGCGAGATTTCAGCAGATTTTCTTTCCTATTTACTTTCACGTAATAACAGCACTGGGAGCTGTGCGCTGCTCAGCGTCTGTGTGTAGCAGTAACCAAGAGCGTGTGTTTCCATCGCAGAGAAGTTTGAATGCTGGTATAAGAACGGCGGGTGCTGGCAGTACTGCAGGGACAGCAGCAGCGCCTTCCATGTGGAGTGTTCCTGCGCCGAGGGGTACAGCCTGCACGCGGACGGGAAGAGATGCGTGCAAGCAGGTGAAGTGTGGGCAGCTCGGAGTTACGTCGGGAAAGAACAGATTTGCAGGCACCATCTTTTCCTCTTCACTAGTGGCAGAAGAGTTACACACACTGTAGCTACTGCAGCTTGCACTTAGTGTATGGAAAAGATCCGTCTTATTTATAATGTTTTGTCTATTTTAAATTTTAAGGCTCTTTCAGCATGAGCATGTGCTGGGTAACGGAGCGGCGGTACAGTCTGGGGTGGGCCTGTTCCTCCTGATGGCAGCACAGACCACAGACTTAGATCGAGTTAACTGAGTTACGAAGCTGAACTGCAGTGCGAGGAGGCGAGGGGACAGGACAGGGGTCTTTAAAACTTGGCGTTAAGCTGTCCTGGAGGGAGTGCTGGGTTTGGATTCTATCCTGAAGAGAGCCCTTGGTGGACCGCTCCTGCAGGAGCCAGCCATGGCTGATGCCTGTGGCTCAGAAAAGGCACGGCTCTGTGCTGTTTCTCAGTAATTAGCTCTGCCCCCTCGGTCTGATGGGGGGGCGCACAAAAGTGGAGTCTGATATCCAGGTGTGAGAGGTGCTCCTGGACTCGATCAGGAGGGCTGAATCACATTCTTGGACGGGAAAAGTGCCGCTTTAGCATTGGAGTTTGACACAGCACCGCACACCCTAAACTCAAAGCTTTATTTCTGCCTTTCCTCCCTCCAGCACCGTTTCCATGTGGCCTGATTAAAGCCAGGCAGGCGCTGGAGGACAAGCAGCTGAGGCAGAAGAGGCTCCCGAGGGGTCAACGTGAGTACGGCAATGATGTCACCAAGTGGAATGAGAGCACGGAGGGCACAGTTCGGCAAACGGAGCTGGAACAAAGTGATGTTGGGGTAAATGAGACCTTCAGGGCTGCCTTTGGGCAGAGCATGCACATGGAGGGTGACACTGGACAAACTGAGGTGGCAGGAGAAAGCTGGAACGAGACACTGGTGGACTCTGTGACCCAGAAGCCTCTGGCAGGCGGTGAGATTGGGTGGCAGGCGGGTGTCACCGAGCACGAGGAGGCACTGGAGGGGACGGCCAGGCCTGGCGAGCCTGGGAGCAGCCCAGCGCCATGGAGTGAGGTGACACAGGGCCCTGTGCGGCAGAACGAGACCACAGCGCGTGCTGCCAGGCAGAAAGAAAGGGTGGAAAGTGCTGCTGGGCAAGACCAAACGGGGGCGAGCGCTGGCGGGAACAGAACGGGGGACCTTCAAACCGCACACGATGGGCTTAATCAGAGCAGTGACTGGGGAGGTGTTTCAAACACACCTCAGTTGGCCCAGACAAACGTCAGCTCTACTTTAGAGCACAATGACGCCAGGATAACGGGAGGAACGTTGTGTCATCGTGGACATTGTCCCTGGCAGGTAATACTTTTCCAGACTTACCATAAATCCCGCACCTGAATGCTTTCTCACTTTATCATCACTGGTTCCAGCTGGAGCGGAGTGCATCAAACGAGTATAAAGGGTTGGGTTTTTTTCAGGTCAAGAGCAATTCCAGCCACATCTGTTTGATGCTCGCTATCTTAGTTGCCTTATTTCTCATTCTTCCCCCATCCTAGATATGATCTCAGCTTAAAATGCTCTCTCTTAACTCCATCATCAGATCTCCCCCTGCTCTGTTATTTGGGTTCTGTTTCTAAGTGTTCATGGTGAAAAGCTTTGCCTCTGACTCCTTTTGGAATGGCTGGTGGTATTTTTCACAAAAATTGTTCTCTGACCAGGTGAGATTCTTCATTACAGTGCTGTGCTTTTCATGCTTCTTACGGTAAGGAAGGTACAACTGGGAGGGCTCAAGTGTGAAGGCGAGTGGCGTGTGGCAAGTAGGGGACCCTCCCTGAAGTGTTTCTTTTATTTCCACTATCTTGTTTTGGTTTTTTAATCTTGGGTTTGGGCTTTTATGTGTGTGTTCTTATTTGTTACTCATTTTCACTTATTTATATGTGTACTGTCTTTCACTAGTGTACTGTTACTGTTTATGAGCTTGTGGGTAGCATGTTAACAGACGGATCTAAAACCACTCAGGTTACTGTCAGTCTGTTTTATTGCTGACAGATTCTCCTGTTCCACACATCAGGAGGTATTTCACAGCGGGTATTTGTGTTGAGCACACACTCGCTGTCCACTTTGGCAAGCTGAAACATCACTAGGAGTAAATTGTACGGGTTCCTGCCATCTGAGACGCTTCCAGGAGGAACCACCAGCTGCTTCCCTTTTGATTTGGGGTTAGTCTGAATGCTGCCTAACGTTGGCAGTTTCTTCTGGAAATAAAGTATTACCATCAAGGAAGTTTTAAATTTTCATTACTGCAGGCAATTTGTAATTGAATCTTGGTTTTTATTTTTTTATGTGCAAACATTTCCATTCTAGTTCTTCATAACCTGAGGCAGAACTTTCACGTAATTTTTCTTTGCTACTTTCCAATGGTTTGTTCTAGCACTACTGAACAGACTTAAAAGCATCAATAGTACATAGAATTAAGTCAAAATGTCTTATGTAAAACCTGACATTACTCCAGGAACTAGACCAAGGTAGGAGGTCAGACTGTCTCGCACCTTTTTCCACTGTTTAACTTCACTGAAACAAAATTAAGCTTTTGCTAAACACATGAAATAACAGGTTCAAGGGAAGAACTGCTGAGGCATTAATGGAGCTTAGAATTCTGAATAGACAAGACAAACATCTGACACTGTGCAGCATAACAGTGCTTTTACTTCTCCAGTTTCTACTCTGTAGATTATTCCAAATTTTATTACCAATAAAAAAAATAATGAAGTTTCTAAAGTGCACTTTCTCTTGACAACTGGGAGAGTGGAAGTCTTTTCTATCCTTGTTCATGTAGACAAACACCACTCTCTTTTTTTTTACCTGAGTACCAATGGACTATACCTTGTGTTACTCTTCCCCCCCACCCCCAAAACTTTGAAGCTGCATGAAGAATCACAGCCGTCTGTGTTTCCTTAGCAGAATGCCAGTCACCATAGCACCAGTCCTATTTGAGCTTGTTAATCGTAAGATTGTGCTCCATTGTCACAGATGTGCAATCATTTTATTACTGTTTTATCATCACCTTTGCCTGGTGCACTGTAGTCGTTACCGCCAGAAGTGTTATTTTCGACAGGGACCCTGGCAACTGGCTGGCACGAGACTGACAGGGCACGTGCGCACCTCACACAGCTCCAGTGACATGGCCTTCCTCGTCTTCCGTACAGGTGTT
>NW_009648680.1:0-233 GCF_000708025.1 Charadrius vociferus | reverse complement strand
CCATGTGGGGGTGATGCTTGCCCATGTTAGGGTGCTGTTTGCCCATGTGGGGGTGCTGCTTGCCCATGTAGGGTTTATGCTTGCCCATGTAGGGTTTATGCTTGCCCATGTCTAGGTGATGCTGGCCCATGGTAGGGGTGATGCTTGCCCATAGCTGGGGATGATGCTGGCCCATGTCAGGTTGATGCTTGCCCATGTCCAGATGATGCTTGCCCATGTGGGGGTGATGCTTG
>NW_009648679.1:0-21173 GCF_000708025.1 Charadrius vociferus | reverse complement strand
GCTGGCTGAGGCCAAACCATGACAGGAGTGCTCTCATCAAGTCTAGAGAACTAGTGACATGCATACCTTTTATCATTTATGAGTTGCAGACAGGTCATCGTTGCTTCCCAGAGAAACAGTAATGTGCTGGATGTACATCTCAAGCTCCCTGCTCAAATATCAATACAGAAAGTACCAGTGGTGCAGGTAGAGGAGGATTACTCAACAAGAACAGGACTGGAGGGGTTGGTAAGAAAGGAGCATTCGGCAATTCAGCCTGTTACACCTTAAACACCATCAATGATTTTGCAGTATCAGATTCTATCATCTGTCCCAATTCTGCTCTAATTTTTCTTTGGTTCTCTTGCAGTTAATATTTCTGTATTCCTATTAGTCTAGCAAATGTTAGTGTAAGTTGAAAATTTCTTTCAAGTTGAAAATTTCTTTCATGGGGAGGAATAACCCCATGCACCAGTACAGGTTGGGGGCTGACCTCCTGGAGAGCAGCTCTGTGGAGAGGGACCTGGGAGTCCTGGTGGACAACAGGATGACCATGAACCAGCAATGTGCCCTGGCGGCCAAGAAGGCGAATGGCATCCTGGGGTGCATCAAGAAGAGTGTGGCCAGCAGGTCGAGGGAGGTCATCCTCCCCCTCTACTCTGCCCTGGTGAGACCGCATCTGGAGTACTGTGTCCAGTTCTGGGCTCCCCAGTTCAAGAAAGACAGGGAACTGCTGGAGAGGGTCCAGCAAAGGGCAACAAAGATGATTAGGGGACTGGAGCACCTTTCTTATGAGGAAAGGCTGAGGGACTTGGGTCTCTTTAGTCTAGAGAAAAGAAGATTGAGGGGGGATCTTATTAATACATACAAATACTTAATGGGAGGATGCCAGGGGGATGGGAGCAGTCTTTTTTCAGTGGCACCCAGTGATAGGACGAGGGGTAATGGGCATAAACTCCAGAGAGGTGGTGGGGTCTCCCACTCTGGAGACATTCAAAACCCGCCTGGACGCTGTCCTGTGTAACGTGCTGTAGGTGACCCTGCTCTGGCAGGAGGGTTGGACTAGATGATCTCCAGAGGTCCCTTCCAACCCTAACAATTCTGTGAATTCTGTGAATTCTGTGAAATATCAAAATATCTTCTTTCTTAACTGCAGCAAATTCTTCCACCTTGAAATTTCAGTTTATTTCACAGTCTGGCTGACTATATCCAATTACACAATTGCTCTTCTAACCAGCCTGGTTATAGGCACAGAGAAACTACTTTTTTTAAAAAAAAAATGTTTCACATTAATCTCTTTGCAGAATTGCAGATTAACCCAAGATCAGTTGAGGTAAGAGGAACGAGACACCAGGTACTAAATATTCTCATAATTTCAGACTCTCTTCAGACAAAGCAGTTTTGAATTCGCTCCTTATTTTCCAGATCATCAGCTTTAATTGTAAACTCTTCATCATTACAGACTATGGCCAGCATGAAATCTTAACAACTGTGGAAGCTTTTTAAGTCCAATGCACAATCCTTCTTACCTATGGGGATTCAGAAGGAAAGCTTTTTTAACTGATTGCGTCCCCTTTGGTAACCAGCTCCTGAAACAGTGCTCTGGAAAGTGCTTTGAGATCTCTGGATGGAAAGAAATCCTTTTCTCAAATCCAGTAAATATACAAAACCATAGCTTATTTGAAATGCATCTGCACATTTGAAATTCTTCCTCTGCTGTTTTCTGTAAGAGAAACACCTTGAGAAGTAATGAAGACATTTCACTGGTCAGGAGGCACCACTGTTAGTGAACATGCCAAAGCCTGGTAGCATAAACAGAGAAAAGGAGGGAAATTTTCTTGTGTCATTTGAACTCATCAGCCCAGTTCAACCAGATTAGCAAAATTTCCATGACCATTCAGCTTTCTTCCAAGAAACATTTCTCTGTGTGAAGGCCATCAGCTTCAGAAACCTATAAATTATGTCCCATTAGACTATTCTAAGAACAATCTAATCTGGAAAATGCTGTTCTATAAGAACAGTCTATTAGAATAGACTATACAAATGGTCTTCATGAGAAATGTGTTGGTCACACAGCAATATTAATAATGTTAATTTCTGTAGGCTTCTTTGCAGTCATTAGGTCCAGGAGTGCCATTTAAAACAGTTGAAAAAATACTTTATTAATGCTAGGAAGTGCCAGCTTTAGAAAAGGCAGAAGCATTCTTTAGGAATCCTGACTAGAATGAAAGTTTTGGGCCAGGGCTCAAAAAATTTACAATGAGGCAATGTTTTTTTCCTTTCGAAATTAGCAATTTTTACTCATATATAGTGATTTTATTCAAGTTTGCTGAACAGTGCAGGGAGGAGGTTAACTTCACCAAGCGTAACTGTAGGCAACAGGCGTGGTCTTCCATCACCTTGTGGCCAAGGGCTTGGATATTTACCTGTGCTGTGAAAAGTCCAATACAGTTTTCTTTTCTGCTGCTGATGATTTGAACTTGCCTATCCCAGGTCAGTGAATTAATTATGATGCTCTGTTGGTTGCCTGGTGGCGAGATGCTTGGTCCCTCCTCCACATTCTCCATCTCTCCGCCATGGGTGCTGTTTTATGTTGTATAAATAGTTATTCGCGGTCTCTGGGACTGGCACAGATAGGACATTCACTGCAAACGTAGGAGTCGTTCATCCAAATCCTTACTTTGAACTTTTTTCCCTCTCTTTTTGGAAGTTTCTCACATTCTCCGTCCCTCACTTTTCCACCTCTTGTGGGAAAACTATGAGGTGGCCAACGCTGTAGGATTTAGAAATGTTTAAATTGTGTAGGAATAACATAGAAAGCAAAATGAGTGTACGGTGTTGCTCTTTAGATCCCACTGACAGGTGATCCCCCGGGGTTGTATGGGCAGTCGTTGCACAGCCATGCAGACCAGTCCAGTGTGGAACAAACACATCATGTCATAGGATCCCACCATTGTTTTGTAAAGTGGTTATATGTTGCCAGTGTTCTGTAAATTGATTCTGACAAGAAGGATAATAATAACACGCCATCCACTAGACCATCGGGTCTTTCCTACCAAAAATATCTTAATCAACTATTAGAGATGTTTTATGTGCATCACAGCAAGAATTATCTGTGGGTGTTAAACAGTAGTTGAAATCAAACACAGAGAAAGAACATACACCCATAGTCTTAGCTGGTGTGGAGTACTGTAGCAGGCCCATCATATTTAGAAACACAGTATTAAGAGTGGTTATGCTCTGAAACTTAATAAAATTACAAATTAGAATATCTCTAGTGAAATTAATGATCCAAAATATTACAGTCAAGCAGAATTCAGCCTTGTCTTGAATTTTGAAGGTCATTTGGAATCATAAAAATGCAGTTTTATGCTTTAGAGCTTTGAAACAATAATAAGGCAAAGGGGACATTTGGCAGTGAGGGGAAAAAAGAGTCATCCACCACTATCACCACCCCTCCCGCAATTAATTTGTTGAAAAAGCCTTTGGAGAAAGCCCCCCCCCCCCCCCAAAAAAAAAAAAAAGCCCCAAACACACAAAACCAAAACCCTAGTGACATTCAGAATAAGATGGTGGCCACTATTTCTTTTAACTTGTACTTGTGACTGGGCAGAACTTGTTTTAACTTGTTCTTGTGACTGGGTAGAAAAAAAAGACCCTGTGGAGAAAGTGTCTCAGCTCAGACATTAGATGTTGCCCAGTTGCCAACCTGACATCTTTCTTTCCTCCCACAAACCCATAATAGGAACTAGACAAATGATGGATTTAGGGAAAAATCAGGAGGAAAAAAGAAAATAGCTTGAGTCAAGCCAAAACAAAGTACTTTGGCTTACTTAGTAGAATGAAAAAAAACGACAAAACAAACAACAAACTCCCCAGGGAAACAAAAAGTTTTAGTGGGAAAAAAAAAAAATCAGGTTCAATGCAGTTTTTCTGGTTTTAGATAAAAAATTGTTTCAGATTTTTTCCCCTTTCAGTAATTGTATCAGCACGTTAATTTTTCTTCTTTTTTAAAAGGGAAAGTGGGTTGTTCTTAAATTGACTGATTCTAATAAAAAATCTTCTAGACTTTAAAACTAAATCTCTCATTTTGCAGCTTTGGAAATGTTGGGTTTTTTTAACTTAAAAAAATCCTTCATTGTTTCCTACCAAAAATATATGTTGCATTGGACCAAATTTTCAGATAATTGCTTATCTCAAAGAAATATTTTATCCAGTTCTACCCAAGACCAACAGGGGGTGGAGATATTACTAAGTCCCTAGAGAGAAGAAAAAAGAAAAATGAGGAATGAACTACTGAAAAAAAAAAAAATTACCCCAAATGAGAGAATAAATTTGTTGCTTGGAGGAGGAGGATACAAGAAAATGAAACAAGAGCTCATCTTACTGCTCTTGGCCAAAAATATTTGAACAGGATTGTCAAGCCAGTCACAGATTAAAAATTCCTGCTCTAGGAATGCCTTATTCCTTGGTCCAAGTCATACATGGTAGAGATTGAACGTGTGCCTCATGTGCCAAATTTTCCACATGTGATGTGGGAGTAATGAATGCTACCTTGATGCCTTGAGAGTTAAGAGATACGTACAGAAGTACAGGGTGAAACCGTAGTCTAACTGAAATCCATAGCAGAATTTCCTTTGATCTTGGGTTCTTCTCTTTTATTCCGGTCACTGTTCCTCTACTTTCTCTTTCACCCTGTCCTGGTTTGAGGTTTGAGGTAAAATATGACCAAGTCACTGTTAGGCCAAACAGATCATAATCTTGATTAGGTAATAAGATTTCCAGCTTCTCCTCTTTATTTTGATACTTTTTGCATAAGTATACCGTACTAGAAGAAATTACTTAACACAGTAGTTTGCAAATAAAACATAAACTCAGTCCTATACCTATTATATTGAATTTAATTAATCTTTGACAGTTAGTTTTTATCTGCTTAATTTGTTTTTGTTCTCACTGCACAAAAGAGTGCTTTACCAACTAGGTTTCCAAACAGCACAAAATGCTAGCATGCCTTTTATACCCGGCAAACCCATAACACTAAAACAGATCATCCACATAAAAAAAAACTCATAGTGAAAAATTGCTTCCTAACATCTAATCTAAGTCTCCCCTCTTCCATTTGAAAGCCATTCCCCCTTGTCCTATCACTACATGCCCTTGCAAAAAGTCCCTCTCCAGCTTTCTTGTAGGCCCCCTTCAGATACTGTAAGGCTGCTATAAGGTCTCCCCAGAGTCTTCCCTTCTCCAGGCTGAACAACCCCAACTCTCTCAGCCTGTCTTCATAGGAGAGGTGCTCCAGCCCTCTGATGATCTTCGTGGCCCTCTTCTGGAACTGCTCCAACAGGTCCATATCCTTCTTATGTTGAGGGCTCCAGAGCTGGACGCAATATTCCGGGTGGGGTCTCACAAGAGCGGAGTAGAGGGGCAGAATCACCTCCCTTGACGTGCTGGCCACACTTCTGAGTCAGCCCAGGATATGATTGGTCTTCTGGGCTGCAAATTATAATATTTATATTTTTATTATTATGTTCTTATCTCAGAAAAAAAAAATATTTTGAATTTGTTTTATAGACCTGCAATTCTAAAATATATCAGTTACAATGAATGGACTGTCTGGTACAATTCCAAAAGACTCCTTACACTTTAATTTAATTTACCTTAATATCATTTACAGTCCAACATGAAAACCTTTTAAGCCCATTGTTTCTTTTTGAGAGTTCCTTTAATTACTGTTTTAGTAAGATATTTAACTTACTAATATAAAATAGAATGTATCTTTTATGGAAAGTGCAACTTAATTTGAATGTTATTTTAATGTATCGTTCATTTTAATGTATTTATTTTTATGTTTTCTTCAATGAATCATTTATGAACATTCTAGGAGGTAAATAATAGGATTTGGTAATAATAGTACAGTACATCTGTTATGTCTGAAGCAATATTCAGAGTCCTAGGGAAACTTAGGAAAATGAAATGGTTGCAGAATTGTGAGCAAGAAATTTCTCTGAAAATCCACATTTCAATCCATAAAATTCCCTAGCAGGATATGCGCTTAGCTAGTGAAATAGAAATTAAAGCAGTATGTTATCATTTAACATGCTCTTTTGTTGATCAGACTAGAGGGGAATCACACTCTCTGTAGCAGCTACTAAATGTAACAATACAATTTTTAAATAAGCTTTTTCCTGGGTAAGACACACCACATTGTTCTTCCAAATTCTGAGGGCTGTTCATCAGTGCAGGCATGCAGTATGCAAATTAAACTTCTCTGCTCCAGCTGGGGCAGTACATTATGCCCACTGAGTGATTCATCTTTGCAGGAGAGCAGGCAGTATTTGCACCATTAACCTCCCCTGAGATTTTACTGGTGGAAAGCTTTCTTCATCATTTCGATGTGATTACATAAAAGTCTTGGTATGGAAACTGCCCTAAAGAGAAACATCTTTGGATATATCCTAGCCATGGACCTAGTATCTGCAGTCTTATCCATTTGGGGCATAGCACAGACTGTATATGATGCTTTAAGACAATTGTAAACTGTTTTTACCCATTCCTGTGACACTTTCTATTATCAGAATGCATTTTCTCTAAATTATATCAGGAGAAACTGACATCATTTAGGAGTGTAGATGAATCCTAAAAAAGTTTCTTTGAAAGAGTAAATTTATTTGGAAAATGAAAATCACATAGTGAACATTAAAGTAACTGTTGCTTCCCTCCCAAGTTTGAATCCTCTAATAGCCTGTAGAAATAAGATTTGTCTGGGGTACTAACATCAATAGACTATAGTCCCTCAAAATCAAAATAATAGCTTGATAAATATATTTGCTTCTCTTTTGCTACATAAACCTTTTAAATTCTCTAATAGAAAAAAAGAGGATTTTTTTCCTCTTTAATATCTTGTTTATAGCCTTAAAGGCCCACATATGTCAGATCCCCTCACAATAAAATGTTCACAAACTAGTAAGAGAAAACAAAATACTCTGCATTTTCAAACTTCTAAGCCAAAAAAACCCACCCCAAAACAACAAAAAAAACCCCAAACAAAGCCTGCAAAGAAAAAATAGGGAACAAGCACATAAGAATTTAACTGAACTGCTCAGTTGTTCTACTTTCCTGTTCTTTCTCATTTAGTCCTTCTTTCCTTGACTGTTTATCTAAACTGTAAACTATTTTGGGTGAGAGAGTTGTTTTCTCACTTTCATATTCAGCAATAAAGATTGCTGGCATTCTCTACTAACAAGTAACTATTATAAAACAACATGTATATTCCCTTTCATACAAAATCACTAGATTTTTTAATGATCAAGAATGAGGATTAGAAAACAGATTCCATACTTCAGCCTAGAAAACTGGAAATTAGCTGAGATGAAAGGAATGAAAAATCCAGATCCCAGGAGTTAAGGAAGAGATGTTGATAGTGCCAACAGCAGCAGGAAGCAATGAAAGGACAAAAGGGAAGCTAATATTAAAGGACTGGAAGACACATAAAGGGTTGAAAATCAGACGTGAGTGAATCACTGTAGCATGAATGTGGCTCTCATTCACAAAGCTGAATGTTTCTAACTAGAAACCTGATATTATGTAGTTCCCAGATATCTGTAATTGCCCAAGCCAAAATGTTGCTGGGAAGAAAATTCCAAGCTTTACAGTAATACTGTACAAGAATCAACAGTGACTGAGTCTGAAACAAAGGATGTCCTTTCTTCAGTGGCCAGTTAAGTAGTATCACAGAGATGCTATGACACAGTGTCCTGGTTTGAGGTAAAACAGAACCAATTTTGGTCAGTAACTTCGCTTCTTAGCTGGGCCTCTCTAACAACTGAAATTAACAGCATATTGTGCAGACAATATTCACTCTCTCAGGGTGATAAGACCTATGTTTATAGCTGATGCCCAGGCATGGTATGCAGAGAGGACCTTGCTTATACTTATTGCTATAACAACCAAGGCCAACCAACTTTGTTATTTGCCCCGTTGGAGGGTCGGAAGCGGAAAAGCATAGTGGGGTCCCACCTGCAAGGAGGAGCGAACAGGACAGGTGACCCAAAACTGACCAACGAGGGTATTCCACCCCATCTGCCTCATGCTCAGTATAAAGGCTGAGGGATCGAAAGGTCAGCTCTCTCTCTCTCTTCCTGCAATGGCCGACGTCGGAGGAGGACTCTGTTCGTCTGCCTGCGATCCCGATCCTGAATTTTATTTTATTATTAATATTTCATTAAAGTAGTTTAGTTCCTTCTAAACTCGTAAGTCTCTTTTTCCTCCTCTGCCTCTCTCTCTGAAGAGGGGTAGAGGAGAGCATCTGTCGGTCCCATCTGGGGTCCTTCAGGTCCCCAGTAGCCGATTTGGCCTAAACCACGACACACAGTTATTTTACAGACATCTCTATCTGCAGTGCAATCCATTTCTTTTTTAATGGAAAAATTTAGTATGTCAAGGGTACCCAAAAGTACTAGTAAATAAGTGATTTGGTTCAAAATGGAAATAAAGAATATAATACTGGTATAGGGGGAAGCATGAACTTGACTTTCTAGAGGCAAATCATGTTTCACAAATCTTTTGGACCACTCTAGGTATATTTCAGCTCTTAATTTTTCCATTACACATGATCTTCCCAGAACCAACTCTCCCTCATTCTTAATATACAGAATGCTCCTATACCCTTTCTTACATTATCTAAATATATTTTCAAATGTCAGCTAGCTCCTGGCACAAGCCCTGTCCTGGTTTGAGGTAAAACAGGACCAATTTTGTTCACTAACTTTGCTTCTTAGCTAAGCCTCTTCTAACTACTGAAATTAACAGCATATTGTGCAGACACTGTTCGCTCTCTCAGGGTGATAAGACCTATGTTTATAGCTGATGCCCAGGCATGGTAGGCAGAGAGGCTCTTGCTTATAATTATTGCTATAACAACCAAGGCCAACCAACTTTGTTACTTGCCCTGTTGGAGGGTCGGAAGCGGAAAAGCGGAGAGGGGCCCCACCTGCAGGGAGGAGCGGACAGGACAGGTGACCCAAAACTGACCAACGAGGGTATTCCATCCCATCTGCCTCATGCTCAGTATAAAGGCTGAGGGATCAAAGGGTCAGCTCTCTCTTTCTTCAATGGCTGATGTCTGAGGAGGACTCTGTTCACCTGCCTTTGATCCCGACCCTGAATGCAGATCCGGAATCCAGTTCCCGTCCGTCACTGAGTCCAGCCTGGGACTGCCCCAGTGCCAGCCGGTGTCGTGATTGTCATCCTGGGAGCTTGATACGGTTTTGTATATATGTCATTATTTCCTTTTATTTTATTATTAATATTTCATTAAAGTAGTTTAGTTCCTTCTAAACTCGTAAGTCTCTTTTTCCTCCTCTGCCTCTCTCTTTGAAGAGGGGTAGAGGGGATCATCTCTCGGTCCCATCTGGGGTCCCCCAGGTCCCCGGTAGCCAATTTGGCCTAAACCATGAAACACCCATAAGAACAAGGTTTCAGAAAGGAAAAATCAGAGGATGTATCTGTTTATGTCACCTCTGTGATACAGTCATGTAGCCCATCTCCATTATATCAGGCTTTGTACACAAACAGGTAGAGATCCTTCCCCCAAAGATCTCACAACTCCTACCAACAAAGCAATGGCTAGAGAAAGGAGATATTTGCTCTTTAGTTTCCAAACACTGTGGCTGACCTGCTCCATTCTGGAAGTAAATTCAAGCTTAGGCATTTGCCAAGAAAGCTTTCTCCCTGGCCCCCACAAGTCTGACTTTCAGCTAAAGATAGCAATATTTTTTCAAGCTTATTTTTTCCTTTCTCTCAAGTGGAAAGAGCATTAGCATAATTAAATTTTTGAACCAGCAACATTAACAAAGATGAAATAGGTAAAACTAAATTAATATAAGGTAATGTTTGAGCTGATCTGTGCTGAAATATCATTTTGAAATTTTCAGTCCATGAAACTGCCCCTAAATTGACTTTTTATCTTCATTTTTGCAGGAAAAAATGCTTTTATATTCACATTTTCATGGGAGAGGAAAACTGTTTTCCATGCAGCTGTATACTTCAAGTTGACAGCTGCATTTTTCACGGATATGATCACTCAAGCTGAGGTCGTCACTCAAGCAGCTTGAGCAGATCCCATGCAGGGCTTTGGAAATGACCAGAGCTACCTTGAAGTTTTCCTGAAGAGAGAAGAGCCCCAGGAAAACAAACACTTTGGGTCATGTTGCTATGCAGACCATTTGCTCTGTTCTGACCCCAGAAGAGCTTTGTATCACTATTTTTATTTTTCTTGCATGCAACAAGACAGAATTCATTATGTCCAAAGTGTTAATAGAAACTCATACTGTCAGTACATTGCAGGAAGCAGGACTCTTCAATTCATTCCTTGGCAAAATGATGAAGCTATATATATATGCTCTTTTTATTACTTGGCAAGTGAAACTGCTTTCTGTCTTGATTATTTGCCTTTTAGAAACTTGCAAAATAAAAAAGCAACAATATAAATGGAACCAATATGTTGAAGCTCACCATCTCCAGTTGATTTCACAAGCAACTCCCTATTCTCCCTATTATTGGTAGACTTTTTGTTTTGCACCTATCTAGCTTGTCCCATCATTTGCTGGTGATGGAAGAGGAGAATACAGGAATATAAAAATACATTCTCTTATATTTTCTACAAAACCTGCCAGTGCTTGTAGCAGATCAAGAAGAAATGATCCAGCCCAGACAGTATTTGCCTTGTGACGCAACTAAGTCGTATATACACTGCTAAAGGCAAACCTTCCCTTGGCTTTACTTTAAGCTGTTAGTGATTTGGATGCTCCATTTGAATTTCCTGCTAGTCAAAGTAACCCAGTCAGCAAAGGCCCAAATGTCTCACAGTAACGGTTTGCACAAGATGGGTTATGGATCACAAATACAGTTTCATCAATCTCAAGTGGCCTTCTGCACAATTCCTGGGCCCTTTACTGTCTTTGTGCTGACTTCCCAGGACTTTGGAAGGACATATGGTTCTTGATGAGCACTCTCCCAGCATATCCATCAACAACCTGAAACCCACACAGGATAATGAGACCACTCTTAATTTCTCTCTTAGTGTCTAAGCATCACTATCCAGTAAGGACTAACCAGCAGTGAGCCCAGATCCCTGTCAAATGTTGGTGCATTCATTTTCATTATACCCAAATAACTGTTCTCCATAGCTGAATACTGTGATGCTTGGAGAAAGAAGGAAGACTTGTGCCTCTGTCTCCTATTTCATCTCTCTCACATGGGTACGCTACTGTCATATTCATTGCAAAAAGCACCTGCACCAAAAGGTGGTGCTCTGGGTAAATGGTTGCTCACGTCATGGTTGCTGGTTGGGATGTTGAGATGTAAGTCCTGCCTTCGTGGATTTGCACTGCTCTTGTGCACCCTCTAAATTCATTAACTATGACAATATCAACAATCAGCAAATGCCTCCACATGTTTATGTTGTGTTTAGGAAGAGCCATAGCCATGGTCCAAGTACAGCTTTATATGTCTTTTAACAATCCAAAAACATGTGTAAAAGGTTTATGCTGTGCTTGGAAACAGGAAAGGAGAAACCTGAAAAATAAAGACTTTTCAATACCATTTCAGGATACCCTGCATTTCATCAGACCCTCCTGAGCTTTCCTTGGAGAGGTTTAGCAGATCAGCCACACCAGAATGTATCCCAGCATGGAGAAATAGTCCTGAAAACAACACTTATTCCTGTGCATAGAGTCAGATTCAAAGTGATAGGCAGGAAACTTCCTTCCTCTGTGTTGTTGGTGCAGATGCAGGTGATTTTTCTTTGACGACATTAAGTCCAAGACAAAGAACAAAGTTGATCTGGGCAGTGTCCCGTTCTACTCTGAGAGCTCACCCTGTGCCAAGCACATTGATTCCTGGCTATCTTGGCAGCTGAGATGCGATTGTAAACCAAAAGAATAAATCTAGAGCAAGGTATGCCTAATATGCCATTTCATATACTACCCCACCAGCATGGTCAGTAAAATATGGAAGAAGCCACCTTGCTCCTAGTTCATGTACCCTAGCAGTATATCCTAGCTATTTCATAAACAGCAGCTGAATACTCTGTTTCCCACAAATTTCAGGGGGACAGGCAGCTTTCATATCGCATGCAAGTAAGGGAGATGGAATAAATAACTCCTGTCTGTTTTTCCTGCATTCCCAGCATAGCATGCCTTGCGTCAGAGACAGCTCTGTGGCATGTCACAGGCAGTATGCAATCCTTTCACCAAAACACCACAGGCTATAAAATCCTTCTCTCTGTCTCATAAAAGAAATTAAAGAGCCCTCCACTACGTTTTGTAAATGGCAGCCTCCCATCAAATGCAGAGACTGGGGACAGCCCAGAAGATGCTTCTCACTTTGTACTTCTCAACATAAGTAAAATGAAGTCAATGAAGCCAATTTACTCCTTTTGACAATTCTGAACTCAAAGCAGCAGAGGCAAATGCAAGACTATGTTAGATACAAATTTATGAGTTGATTCACACTTAGAGGCATTTCGTCCTCAAAATTTGAGAAAGTAATCCACAGCAAAGAGCCATAAAGTAGAGCAAAATATACAGAGTAGGATTATTCAGTAGCTGTCAATTTGACTTTTGTTTATGTAACCAATATCTTATAGGAATTACCCAAATCCACAGAGTTCATGATTATTATTAATGGCATTACACATTGCATACTGTACATTGTAGATTGTAAAACTGGCACTTTGCCAACCAGTTACCTACTTGTCGTGGTTTAGGCCAAATTGGCTACTGGGGACCTAGGGGACCCCAGATGGGACCGACAGATGCTCCCCTCTACCCCTCTTCAAAGAGAGAGGCAGAGGAGGGAAAAAGAGACTTATGAGTTTAGAAGGAACTAAACTACTTTAATTAAATATTAATAATAATAATAAAAAAAAGAAATAATGAGATATATACAAAATCATATCAAGCTCCCAGGATGACAATCACGACACCGGCTGGCACTGGGGTAGTCCCAGGCTGGACTCAAACCAGGACACAAAATCAGACAATCAATTACGTTAAATGATAATGATATGACACAGTCTTTTTGCCCCGTCCAGCTGGGATCACTCTCCTTGTAATACCATTCTTGCAGCCAAGTGCTGAATATCTCACAGGAAGAGATTTAAGCCAACAAGGTGACAAAGTGGCTTAAACCCACCTCTCAATGGGCTAAGAGCCTGTACAATGTCTATTTTGGCTTAACTGATGGGCAGGAACTCATTAAGCAGCAGTGACTTGTAGAGGGGCCCTCATTTTCACTGCTTTTGTACTTCCAACATCCCTTTGTCTCTGACACCTGCCCTGTCTACCTCTGCGTGTGGGAATCATGTTTTCCTATGTGTCTCTGCAAAGTGCCTAGCTCTCTGCTGGTGACGCGGTCTTTAATACATGGTGACCTTTAGGCCAGCAGAATCATCAGTGCAGCCACAGCTTTATTTGCACTAATGTTAAATAATGTTTACAAAAGCAAAAGGAAGTCTGCATATAAGATCTTTCTTTTTTTTCCAAAAGATTAAATTAGTATACATGGTATGGAATCTCCACGGTTTTCACTTTCTCTGCTACAGAGCTTGAACTTTAGACTTTTGGCCCAAAGGGAGAAAAATCAATAGTATCATACTGATACACAAGAAACTTTAATAAAGTAGCCATGGGCATCTCCGCAACCTTACCCTATCAAGCTGGCGCTAGTGGGTTTGCAACGGTGTGCCTGCCATGAAAATTACCCAGGTCTGTCTTGTGAAAATCTGGCTCTATCAGCATCAAGAACACAAACAGCCAGGGAAACTGTCAAAGGTCACTTCCTAGTTGCTGGGAATGGAAAATGAAGCTTGTTAACGTTCTGCTGCTGCTTCTTCTAGGGAGGAAAAAAACCACATCAGTGCTGCAGGGAGCTGTCCTCTGGAGGATTGAACAAAGGTGATCAAGCTTCTGTCTGCTCACTTCCACTCACCCATCAGGCTTTCATTGACGGGGAAGCCTAAAAAAAAAAAACCTGCCAGAAGTGTCATTTCATACCTGCCTGAAGTCTTTAGTTTGGAACGCTTCCCTTATTTGTCCATCACAACATAGTCTCTCTCCCTTTTACACATTACCTCTGCTCTTTGCTGTGCTCTGGTTTGTCGCTGTGCTGAACCAAAGCCAAATTCAAAAAGGCCTGAAAAAAAAATCAGTGTATCCAGGCAAGAATGAATTAAAATGTTGTAAAGCTTTAGCAAGAAATGCCATTTATAGATAGAAGAGAGGAGAGCCACAATCTTTAAATCCCCTCTGCCACCAAGCAGCAATCCAGAAAGCAAGAAAGGCTTTGGCTGGCTCCATGAGTTTACAGTTACATCTCTAAGGCAAAAATGTGACTTGAAGGATGATGTTGCCTGAATCAAGCTATGCCAGCAAGAAGCTGTAGAAGATCCCAATGCATCTATGCAAGGAGCAGCCACTGCTGAGTAGGTTCAGTCCACATCAGGTGTGTTAACTAAACAAAATTAGCACTGAGTTGCTCCCTGGTTTGCACCAGAGTTTTTCACAGGATTCTGTGATGGAAAAAAGCCCCTGACATCTTGCTCAATCCATCTGAAAGGCCAGATGGGCAGTAGAAGGTGTTCAAACCTACCTTTTTTTTCTTCAAATTCTTCAATTCAGGATGTGACCCGAAAAATAAATAAATCTGTTTTATCCAGTAATGATGACAAGAAACTTTGGCAGCCAGGCACTGCACAAGCAGTGAATATGGGGCTGTCCTTGTTTCCAAGAAATTGAGAGCTAAGTGGGAGTTTTCTGTTACACATGCAGTCTTCCATAATGAAAACTTTATTAGGACCAGCCACAACTCAGATATAAACTGTTGTCCATGGCCTAAAGCATATCCAATGTAATTTCAAACACACAGAAGATAAATATGGATTACAGCCACTTTGGGCTAGGTAAGTGCCTGTTCCACCTCCAGGCCATCTTATCCTAATGAGGGGGTCTTGATAGCTTGGAGGCCTTCCCTGTTTGTGTGAGCATGTAGGCACCATGGACTGCTAGGATCTCCCTCCAATGACAGTGGATTTGGAGCCTGGCCATTCATAGCATCTCTCTGTAAGCCACCTATCCCCACACAGAAGTTCTCAAGGTTGAACTGTCTTTAGGGATGATGTGTTGCCTTCCTGTACCAAAAGATCTAGCTCATGTTCTTAAATTGAGCTAACTGCTTGTGTTGGTATAGGGCCCTGAAGACTAACTCTAAAATTTCTGCCTGCATAGATGCTGCTAAAAAAATAAGGTAGACAATTTGTCACAGAAAGCATACAGAGGAATCATGGAAGGAATGATGCCAAAATTGCACCTTTTTTTGTTCACAGTTTATTATGAAGATATTTCTCCAGTCAGCTCTCTGGGGATGCTTTCAGCTTTTCTGTATTGTGATGGAAGGAAGTTAATTTAGGGATCAGCCATGCAAAATCCTCCATCTTGGCAAGTCCAAAATATTAAACTTCTAAGGGGTTAGTGGATTAGGAAAAAAAAACCCAGAACAACTAAGAATGTGTGAAATCTGGCTTCATGAACTAGATTTGAAAGAAATGCAGGATTTCAACATGAAGTTTGATCTATAATCTTGTTCCTTAACATAGAGTAGTTGTGTCAAAGTACGAGAGTCTCATCTGCTTGTCTTATTCACTTTTCCATTAGCCTACTCACACCAATAGATCATCCTAAATTTTCAGAAAGAAGAAGAAAGATATTTTTTCTGTCATCATTAAAAAAATAATAATCTGTTTCTAAGGGGAAAAGCAGATTTTTTTTTTTTTTCAGGTGGAATGGAGGATACTGGACAGGAAAACAAATTGATTCAGAAAGCCATTGAACTCTATGAATAGCTCAAATCTCTTCAAATTGGTAATGATTTGCAATAGTTTGTTATTATGCTACCAGTCTTCTGATATCTCTTCTTCCACCTCACACACAGATGCACACTTTAAATACAATATGAAAGATACCCTTGACTAGTAAAGATCTTGTCAAAGTATGCTAATCAAATCCAGCTTTGATTTCATGCTTACTTTTCTGCTCATCCCAATTGTAAAGCTAAGCTGTAATTAATACATAAAAGGCTGGTGATCATACAGTATTAGGCTGAACATATAGAGTGAACATACAGTATTAGATTGCATTTCAGTAGATCAGACACTATAAAGAAATAAGTTCAACTCACAGAGTCTGGCATTAGCAGGCTGCGAATTTATCACGGTGACAAGCTTGAGCTCTTGCATTGATTACAGGCTCTTCAGGAGAGACAGACAGGGGAAACAAGGAGGCGGTGTTGCCCTATATGTTACGACCAGCTGGAGCTTGGCCTAGGGATGGATGAAGAGCTGACTGAGAGCTTATGGGTCGGGATTAAAGGGAAATCAGGAGCAGGGGACATGACAGTGGGGGTCTGCTACAGACCACCTGACCAGGAAGACCAAGCGGATGAGGCCCTCTGTAGACAGATAGGGGAGGCATCACGCCTTTTAATTTTTTGGAAAATTAATTTTAAGCTACATCACCCAGAGAACCATCAGTATTTCTTTTGAAATGGGCCTGATGGGTGACTGCCATAGCAGAAATGATGTGCCTCCAGCAAGCAGACCTGCAAGCTGTGCTCCCTCCCTGCCTGCCTGCTCAGGGACAGCCCACGAGAAGGGCAGAACGTATAAAGAAATAAACATTGCAGCATCAGCTGGCACCCTACTGCCAGAGGGTACATAAAAACTAGAGGAGTCCCTTTAGATGGCTTGTCAAAGACCTGCTAAGTTCTTCTTTGTATCTCCCTGCCAGCAGAAAAAAAAAGCTTTCCATAGTCTGAAATATTTAGAACTAGAATAAAGGACATATGACTCCAAGAAAAGTCCTGGGATTCATCATTCAGCTTTATAGCATAGGAAATCACACTAACCATGATAAATAGTGAAAAGCTAAGACGAGGAAAAAGTAGACCCCTATGATCCTGAACCTACTTGTGGTTTCTCCGGATTAAATCCAGAGCTATTGTAGAAAAAAGAAACAACGAAGGTCCAGACCTTCAAAGTCAACTTGGTGCCATAAAAATTTAAGCAGCTCATCCTTTGAACAGTGCTATGCCTCAAAACATTTTGTATTAAAAAAAAAAAAAGAGACAAGGAAAGGAAGGTTCAGTTATAAAGAGAGCTTTATTCTGCATGCAGGAACTGATCGCATTTCACTGCAGAATGGCACAAGAGCAATCCTCCCGTGTTGAGCACAGCCGCACCATGGCTGTGACATGCCATAACGAGATCATATGTGAAAGCCTAAATTATGCAAATGAAAAAGCTCCACTAATACTGTTGAAATATTCCTGGAGTGTACACTTGACAACCTCAAAGTACATTTCACACCACTAATGACTTCATCACTAACACAATTGTCATGAGTCAAGCAGTTTCCATAGCAACACCCTAGTACAGCTGTTTACCCATATAAAGTACTGCACCTACTTAGTTACATATACAGACAGATCACTAGATTGCTAGGTACTGAAATTGAAGTAATTCAATTTTCAGTGTCTCTCTCTATGAAGTGATTCTGCCAGCTATAGGTATTAGCATATCAATGTGACTTTGACAGGGTCTGCTGCAAAAGACATATTTTGCAGGCACTTCATGTCAATTACAGCCCTAACTGTTTCATGGAATAATCATTCCTGCCAGATTAAGGTCAGGCTGCAAGGTAATTTAATTGGTGCCATTATATATAGGGGGAAAAAAGGCTCTAATAAAGTGCACACACTGTAGCTTCCAGTGAGGATGTGCTATGCGACATGAAAGGGATTGCCTTCCTAAAGTGTATGGGCAAGCCATTTAGAGAGAAAGAAGTAAGATGGAAAAAACTTCACATGCTTTGTTTCCAACAAAATTCCAGTGTGTTTGACCAAGGGGGAAATTTTATTTCACCTGAAGCGGTGCTATTCACAAGGGAGGAAGCACTGAAGAAAAATAAACAAGAACAAGGGGAAAAAAAATCCCCTCCCTCTATGTACATCGTCTTATCTCCTGTGGAATGATAAACACTTTAATTAAAAATCTGCAAAAATCAAAACAAAGTCTCTTTTTCCCAGGGCTCTGATGGCTAGGATGTAGTGAGCCAGGCAGGAACCTCCCTGGCCTCCCCCTGGGGATCAGGACCAGCAGGATTTCTCTTTCCTCCTGCGGAAACTTTCCGCCAACAACTTGTTTTGTGAGCAGCATGAGTTCAGTTTCCTATTGAGTCAGGTAGATTATCCCCTAAATTTCCCCTACCTATCCATAAATCAGCTTCTCATGCTTTTCCAGAGACCCCCTTCCCCCTGCAAGAGCCAGGTCCTGGGGTGCCCAGTTAAAGAGGCATGACATGACTATGTGTCAACGCGAGTGCGGGAATGCCAACTGCATAGTCATTGGGGTCTGCTTTCTTCTACCTGAAAAGGCCAATAATTCAGATCTTTTTTATTTCTCCAGGTCTTGATTTTCACCATTTTTTTTTAGAAATTTGTTTTTCCTCGAAGCACATGTGTTTTTTCTCTTCTGTCTAAAGCCAGCCAAAGTTCACAGGAGACTGACAGATGGACAGTGCAAAGACTTCCCCAATACATAGGAAGATGATGAGAATATAAGATTCTTAGCTCTGTATCCACACCCCATGATGACTTACCTAATGACAAAAACCTTACAACAACCACCACCATTTTGAACCTACCCTCTTTCTTGGCAAAACAGAGCACTGGGGAAAGTATCTGCCTTGCAAACTGATTATTACTCATAGAGTTGGCCATGCTCAGCATTGCAGTCATAACCACACTCTAAATACCAGTATAGCAAAGACTAGGTTAACTGAAGAATATATGATGTTTATCAAAGGCTCAAGGCCAGATTTTCAGTTGATGTAAACTGTCTCATTTTCACAGACTTCATCTAGGCTGCAATCACTTAAATAAAGTTGAAGATATTAAAAAAATATTATGACAGGTTCAAGAATAACAGAGAAGAGAAAAGTTTAGTTAGATTCTATATAACCCAATGTGCTTACAATGCGTTTGTAAGGACTCTGCAAACTGTAGCTTTTATGTAGCACTTTTTTAAAAAATAGAAATAAACATATTCCTAAACTTCAATTTCAGACTGGTAACTTCTGCATCCCTAGAATACTTGTTTTTATGACTTTGCTATGAAATAAAACATTGTGTGCCTAGAGTCATGTTTATCACGTTGTGATGTGAAAACTGATCATGATCAACTTAAGCTCAATAAACAGTGCATTTCTCATCTCATTTATACTATAGTCCAACCCAGGTGGAGATGAGTAACTCTGTAGGCTCTACTGACTGCACTAGCAAGACCTCCAACCTCTTCTAATAACTAGTGCCATTTTATGTGTCCCAGGACAGCTAAGAGATCCTCACTGAGCTGGCAGATATAATGCAGGACCAATAAGAAAACCATACTCTTCTAAAGTGGTAGCTGGAGGCCAGATGGGAAGGACATCTCAAATGCATATGAACAGGCAATTTAAGTAAGACTCCAGTGACATAATGGGAGTTTAGATAGAGAAGTCTTCGTGGACTTCACAGCATTCCTGATGAAAGCAAAATTCTATCTTTCCTCTGGCCAGAGCCGTATACAGAAAAGAGTACAAATATGTACAGAAGTAGAAGGAAGATGAGTCTCACATGTTTTCTACCTGCCTCTCAGCACAGATGGTATGGACTATGTAGGTTTAATACAATTCTGCACATGCAAAAATAGATACAAAATCCCAACTAGATAACCAGCTACACTATCAATAATTTGAAAATATAAGATGCATTCTGGTAGGAACGTAAATTTTGCATTCTAGAAAATGCAAGATGAGTTGAAACTGTATGATTGTCACTGCACCCCTATTGTCATAAATCTTTCTTTGGCAACTGAGGAGGGAAGCAAAGACTGAGCCTATTCAACAAACATCATCATCATAGAATCATCAAAGAATGGTTTAGTCCCTCTCCAGCTTTCTTGTAGGCCCCCTTCAGATACTGTAAGGCTGCTATAAGGTCTCCCCAGAGTCTTCCCTTCTCCAGGCTGAACAACCCCAACTCTCACAGCCTGTCTTCATAGGAGAGGTGCTCCAGCCCTCTGATGATCTTCGTGGCCCTCCTCTGGACCCGCTCCAACAGGTCCATGTCTTTCCTATGTTGGGGGCTCCAGAGCTGGACACAGTACTGCAGGTGGGGTCTCACCAGAGTAGAGTAGGTGGCAGAATCACCTCCCTTGACCTGCTGGCCACACTTCTTCTGATGCAGCCCAGGATACGGTTGTCTTTCTGGGCTGCGAGCGCATATTGTCAGCTCATGTTGAGCTTCTCATCAACTAACAAAACATTTTCATTGATATTCCCTTCTCTGGAATTCCTGAATCTAATTTTTTATGATGTTATTCACAACTTTAATGCAAAAAAAAAAAAGAAAAAAAAGATCTTACCAATAATATCATCATATATCTAATGTCTTGTGCAAGCTCTTGTTGCAAGTGCTGCACGTCAGCATGTCCGTCTCTGGAAAACATGAACACCAACTGTCCTGGTTCCAGCAGGGATGGGGTTAATTTCCCCAAGTAGCCAGCAGGGGACAAAGGTATTCCATACCATGTGACCCATGCCCAGGCTATAGGGGGGAAATAGCCAGGTGAGGGGACAGAAGTCGCTGCTGCTCGGGGGTGGGCTGCGGCAGTCCGGCTCAGGTCAGTGACCCATAGTACGGTCATCATGTTTGTATATCACTTTATCGGTGTTATTGTTATTGCTTTCTCTTCCCTTTTGCTGTTCTGTTAAACTGCCCTATCTCAACCCACGAGTTTTACCTTTTTCTTCCGATTTTTCGCACAGCTGTGGGGGTTGAGTGAGCAGCTGTGTGGTTCTTTGTTGCAGGCTGAGGCTAAACCATGACAGTCCTTTTTGGCACCCAACGTGGGGCACGGAGGGTTGAGATAACGACAGATCTGACCAGAGCTTGTTAAAACGAATTTCTTATATGCATTTCTCATATTAGTTAGATAGTCGCCGGTTACAATGTTGCTTCGTTTGTTTGTGTGGCTGTGTTATGAAAATTCATGTATGCTCTATGTACTCGCCGTGACGCTGTTTGTTATCTCAGGGAGAGGG
>NW_009648678.1:0-201 GCF_000708025.1 Charadrius vociferus | reverse complement strand
GTCGTGTCCGTCTCTACAACGACACTTCCCTCATCTACCAAGCCAGTCGTTTCACCGTAGACAGTTATCACATTGGTCAAGCATGTGTCCCCCTTGGTGAATCCATGTTGACTACTCCTGTTGTCTGTCTTGTCCTTCATATGCCTGGAAATGATTTCCAGGATTAATTAAACTATCACCTTCCCAAGGAGGACAGGCTGA